>NW_016107548.1:3488002-3489441 GCF_001604975.1 Cebus imitator
CATGCACTATACACAAAACTCAACTCAAAACAGATACAGGGCCCAAATAAGACCTGAAACCATAAACCTCCTAGAAGATACCATAGGAGGAAAGCGTCTTGACATTGGCCTTAGCAATAATTTTCTGGATTTTGCACAACAAGCCAGGCTACAAATGCAAACATAAACAAGGAGAACTGCATCAAACTAAAAAGCTTCCGCACAACAAAGGAAACACCAACAAAATGAAAAGGGAAACTACAGACCAGAAGAAGTATTTGCAAACCACATATCTGATAAAGTGTTAATACCCAAAAATCGGTAAAGAACTCTTCCAACTTAACAGCAGACAAACAACCCAGTTGAAAAAATGGGCCAAATAAGAAATGACCAAGAGGAACTGGGGAGATGTACAATCAAAAATACAAACAGCAGACCTGTAAAATGAACAAGTGAGAGATCTAACGTACATCATGAGGGCTCTAGTTAATAAAAACGCATTGTCTTTGGGATTTGTGTTAATTCAGCAGATTTTAGCTGTTCCTCTCACACACCAACATGCTACTATGTGAGATGGTGGATATGTCAATTTGCTTCACTACAGTAACCAGTTTACTATCTATATGTATCCTTGAAAATCATGTGGTCAACCTCAAATATGTAAAATACAATTTATTTTAAAGAAGAAAACTTTGTCTTCAATCCAGAAAGAACCACTATTACCATATTTTTGATGTTTTGTTCCAAAATATTCCATGAATATACAGCTGTTTAATCAAAGTGAACATTAGACTTTATACTTGAACATTCACAGCATTTAAGAAATTATAGAAAAGTGTCTGTGTGACTCCCTGTCTGCAGAGCACAGGCTGCATCTGCACCAACACAGACGCAACCGCTACCTTATACAGAGAGTCCTTGTTTGCCTCTAGTCTGATGCCGGGGACGAGCCTGAGTTGACCTGTGGGCTGCATTCCTGACCTGGTGTCTTACTCTCACACTGGTTTCAACAAAGGTGTTATGGGGTTGAGGCTGGGATGGAAACAGGATACCAAGTTCGCATGAAGACAATCTCTGAAAAGAGAAGTAATTTACTTTAGCATTTTCAAAAGAAGATTCATATCCATATTGCAAAGAGACAAAGAACAAAACCTGCACTCCAGACCTCTCTACCTGGTGGCAAAGTATTTGAAGAGAAAGCTCCCTAAGAAAACGATTCTCATAGATCACAGAACTGTTACTGTGTGTGACCGGGGGCTGCAGACACAAGGCAAATGGGACCACCACCTACGACTGGGAAATCTAAGATTGGAGCTGCTCAGCTCTCTAGAGACCTGACTCCAGCCTCTGGTCACACTGGCTACAGTCAAGCAAAACGGTACCACCCTTCCCTCAACACCGCACTAGACACTCACCGCTCATCAGCAGTATATCCTCAAAGCTGGCCCAGAAAGCTCCTT
>NW_016107548.1:3492666-3493502 GCF_001604975.1 Cebus imitator
CATGCCTGTAGTCCCAGCTACTCGGAAGACAGAGGTGAGAGAGTCTCTTGAACCCGCGAGACAGAGGTTGCAGTGAGCTGAGATTGTGCCGTTGCACTCCAGCCTGGCAACAGAGCAAGACTCCATCTCAAAAAACAAAACAAAACAAAACAAAATCTACTACATAGTTTACCTCTACAGTCTGCTCAGAATATGTCCCAACTGTTTTCTTCTCCGCTGCTCCACGGGACAGCAAATGTAGACAACTCTGTGGATATCATCATGAAACAAGAAAAGGCATACCCTGGGCTAAATATCAAAAAATAAAATAAAATAAAATAAAATGCACTAAAGCCAGTGAGATAAGGCTGGCTTTTTTACTGGCTGCCCCAAGGCCAAGACATGCACCTTCATCCTCTGTGGCGGTGCCCAGAAGTTTATGGAGGAGATAGGGCAGTCCCTGCATGATGCCATCATGATCGTCAGGAGGGCCATCAAGAATAATTCAGTGGTGGCTGGTGGTGGGGGCCATTGAGATGGAGCTCTCCAAGCACCTGCGACATTACTCAAGGACTATTCCAGGAAAACAGCAGCTGTTGATTGGGGCGTATGCCAAGGCTTTGGAGATTATCCCACGCCAGCTGTGTGACAATGGCGGCTTTGATGCCACAAACATTCTCAACAAGCTGCGGGCTCGGCATGTCCGGGGACATATGGTATGGGGTAGATATCAACAACCAGGACAGAGCTGACAACTTGGAGGCGTTCGTGTGGGAGCCAGCTATGGTGCGGATCAATGCCCTGACAGCAGCCTCTGAGGCTGCGTGCCTGATCTTGTCTGTAGATGAACCCCCAGA
>NW_016107548.1:3493989-3504367 GCF_001604975.1 Cebus imitator
CCGCCGCCGCCAACCACCGCTGGAGCCAGGAGGCCACGGACGAAGGCTCTACCTGAGCAACGGTGCGCCCCAGGTCCCCCACTTCCACCAGAATGCCTACAACAACCTGGAGAAACAGCCGCAGCTTGGCCGGCAGCTACCAGAACGCCTGTGTGTGCACAAGGCCATCCTCCTGCCAGGACAGAGGCTGGTGGGAAATCCTGTGTGAAGCGCCAGGGCATTGGCAAGAACCACGTGGCAGTGCCCACACACTTCTTCAAGGTGCCGATCCTGGAGGCAGCAGGCGGGCAAATCGAGCTCCGCTCCTACGTGATGCCAAACGCGCCTGTGGACGAGGCCACCCCCCTGGATCGCTTCCTGGTGCCCATGGAGAGCACTGAGCGGGCCTCGGGCTGCTGTTTGTGCCAAGCATCCTGGCGCGGGCAGGCAGCCTCAAGGCCATCAGGGCAGGCAGCAAGTGAGGGCGGAGCCCAGCGAGACTGTGGGTGTGTGCGGGCCGGGGAACATTAAAGGTTTTGATTCTTGGAGAGAAAAAAGAAAAAGAAAACAACAGATTTTGTTATCCCAGAAAAAGCGGATAGTTTAGGTCTGTGCTAGTAAATTTGGCTACTGACCAAACCAAGAATAATTATATCTTACTTTGACTGGTTCTTTATTGTCCTAAACTCTAGGTTAGGACATAAAATGTTAGTACTAGGAAAGGTTGTAGAACCTACCTCCCTTTTGTACAGATGAGCAAACTGAGCACAGCCTAACTGGGATTGGGCAAGTGAGCCCTGAAGGGTACAATATTTGAGGGGGCACTTGCTGGTAGGACCATGTGTGTGCAGGGCCAGCCTGCAGAGTCAGGACTTACTTTGTGTCTTGGTGGGAGAAGTTTAGGACAATAAAGAACCAGTCAAAGTAAGACATAATCATTCTTGGTTTGGTCAGTAGCCAAGTTCATTCTCTGAGTACTGGAGTTCTGTTCTCTGAGTATTTGGAGACCCCTCAACTTGGTGTGAGCTCTGAAGCTGATGCCCACCAAGACAAAATGGTTGACCAGCTCACGGGGCTAGTTGGGACATAGGTAGGATTAATACAAGTTCTCTAATTGGAGTCTAGAACCTTCCCCTACACTAGGCTTCCTCCACCTTTGCCATTGCTCCATAGAGATGTTCCGAAGGCAGAGCGGTCAGCCCCTTGCCTGGATAAGACCGTGAGCCCATTTTGGTCTTACGGCATCATGACCACAAGAGCACAGTGAGACTTCATCTGAAGCAAGGTCATCACACAGTTCAAGTAGCGGGAAATGTTTACAAGTTGAATGCACAGGTCAACAAGGGAGATGTTTTTCTTCATATTGAAGGTCAAGAAACAGTTTAAAAGTGTTAAGTAAAATATTATAAAAAGAGGCATTGCAAGCAAACAGTGACTTCACTAATTTACAAACCACCCCTCTCCCTGACTGAAACACAAAGAAACCCTCCAAGGAATAAAAGAGTTGAACCTTTTAAGACAGCATTTGTTATAGATTTAAAAGAAATAGTTTTGCATTTCAAGAATGTGCCAAAACTTGGGATTTTTCAATAAAACAAATAGATCCAGCAGTCCTCATTGATCCTAGATAAATAAAACTTATGTTAGGACAAAATGATTTGTACTTGAATGTTTATAGTATCTTTATTCTAGTCACAGAATACCTTAAAATAACCAAAATGACCTTCAAGGGGTCAGCATTTAAACTATGTATGTCAATAACCTGGAATACTACCCAGACAAAAAAAAAGAATGAACTGTAGATATACACAACAATGTAGGTGGATCTCAAACGCTTTATGCTGAGTGAAAGACTGACCCAAAAGATGACATTATAGAAAAGGCAAAATTATAGGGGGAGAAAATAAATCAGTGGAGATTGGAGGAGGGTTGACTATAAAAAGGCATGGGAATTTTTATGTCCATGGGATCTATAGTGATGCCTTCTTTCTCATTTCTGACATGAGGAATATGTCTTCTCCTTTTTTTCTTAGCTTGGAGAGAGGTTTATTGGTTTTATGGATCTTTTCAAAGTACAAGCTTTTAGTTTAATTGATTTTCTCTATTTTCTATTTTCAGTTTCATTGCTTTCTGCAGAATTTTTTGTTATTTATATTCTTTTGCTTACTTGGATTTAATTGACTCTCCTTTTTCTAGTTTCCTGAGGGACACACTTAAATGGTTGATTTTAGAACTTTCTTCTTTTCTAACATATACATTCAATGCTATAAATATCCCTCTATGCACTGCTTTTTGTGCATCCTACAAAGTTTGGTAAGTTGTGTTTTTATTTGATTTGGTTGAAACACTTTTTAAATACCTCTTGAAATTTCTTCTTTGAACAATGCACTTATAAGTGTGTTGTTTGATTTCTAGTAATTTGAATATTTTTCTATCTTTCTAATCTTTATTTTAATTCTATTGTAGTCTGAGGGCAGACATGGTATGATTCTATTCTTTTTGTTTTAAAAATGTATCTTATGGTCTAGATTTCTGACTATCTTGGAGAAAGTTCTATGTGAGGTTTAGAAAAATTGGTATTCCACTATTAGATGAAATAGCCTTTAGATGTCAATTATATCCCATTGATGAGAGATTTCATCTTCAGGATTCGACTGTTTCCTCACTGATTTTCTGACTGTTGGACCTGTCCATTTGTGATAGACTGGTTTTGAAGTCTCCAACTATAACAGTGAATTCATCTATTTCTCCTTGCAGTACTATTAGTTTTGCTTCATGAATTTTAACATAATGTGCCATATACATTAAGGATCGCTATGTGTTCCCGGGAATTTGAACCCTTTATCATTATGTACTGCCCTTCTTTATTCCCAGCAAATTTCCTTGCTCTGAGGTCTGATCTGTCTGAAAATACTATGGCTAATCACACTTTCTTAGGATTACTGTTAACTTGGTATGTTTTTCATCCATCCCTTTGCTTTTAATCTGTATGTGTCTCTATATTGATGATGGAAATGCAAAGTGGTAATATAAAATGGGAATGCAAAAATATACCAATCTAGCACACACTAATCACAGGTGAGCTTCTCGTAGACAACCTGTAGGTGGGTCTTGTTTTTGATCCACTCTACTAGCAATCTCTATCTTTTAATTGGGGTACTTAAACCATTGCCATTTAAAGTAATTATTGATATAAGTAGATTAATATCTATCACATGTGTTACTGTGTTCTATCTGATGCCCTTATTCTACATTCCTAATTTTGTCTTCTGTATTTTTTGGCCTGTTGAGGTTTAATTCAGTACTTTATATAATTCCGTTTTCTCTTATTTTCTTAGCATATCAATTATACATTTATTCTTTAGTGGCTGTCCTAGAGTTTGCAATATATATTTACAACTAATTCAATTTCACTTTCAAATAAAACCATATTGTTTCATAGGCAGTGCAAATATCCTATAACAACCAAATAATATAATTTTCTCTCTCCAATTCCTTGTATCATTGCTGTCATTTATTTCACTTACACATAAGCTTTTATAATATATTATATAATGGGTAATTGAATACATTGCTGCTGTTATGACTTTGAACAAACTTTTAACTGTTATATCAATTAAGAGTCAAAAAATAAATCTTTTAAAAACTTTCTTTATTTTTCCATACTTTTTCTTTCTTGGTGCACATCCAAATTTAAGACCTGTATCATTTTCCTTCTCTCTGAAGAACTTATTTTAACATTTCTTGTAAGGCAGCAAATTCTCTCAATATTTGTTTGTCTGAGAAAGTTTTTTATTTCTCCTTCACTTTTGAAGGATAATGTTGCGGGGTACAGAATTTGTGAATGTGAATCTAGAGAACTTGCTGACAAGAGCTCTGCCTTGCAAGAAATGTTCAGATCAGTTCTTCAGAGAGAAGGAAAATGATATAGGTCATAAATTTGGATATGCACTGAGAGAGAAACAACATGGAAGAGTAAATAAAGGAATTTTTAAAAGATTTATTTTTTGACTCTTAATTGGGGTAACAAATAACAGTTTGTTCAAAATCATAATAGCAACGATATATTCTAGGCTGGTGTTTTTCTGCTTTTTCTCTCCACACTTAAAATACGTCACTCCTGAATCTTCTTGCTTGCATGGTTTCTGGGGAAGATCACACATAGTTTTTATGTTTGCTCCTCTATCGGTAAGTTCCCTTTTCACTCCCCATCCCATGCTTCTTTCAAGATGTTTTTTTACTTATCTTCAATTTTCTTCCGTTGAAATATTAAATGCCCAGATGTCATTTGTTTGTTTGTTTGATTGTTTGCATTTATACCCCTTGGTGTTCTCTGAGTATATGTATGTATGGTCATATATGTATGATTGCATATGTGTCTATATAGAGATATCTCATAAATAGGTTTTCAGTTGATGTCAGCCATTAGGCAGTAATCATGTATCTACTAGGTTTGACTTTTCTGGAAGCTCATGAGAATTTGGAAACAGTAAATTTTTTTTTTTTAGACGGAGTCTTTCTCAATCACTCAGGCTGAAGTGCAGTGGCACTATTTCAGCTTGCTGCAACCTCCACCTCCCAGGTTCAAGCAATTCTCCTGCCTCAGCCTTTCAAGTACCTGGGACTACAGGTGTGTGCCACCACACCTGGCTAAATTTTTTGGATTTTTAGTAGAGACAGGATTTCATTTCATTAGCCAGAATGGTCTCAGTCTCCTGACCTTGTAATCTGCCCACCTCAGCCTCCTAAATTACTGGGATTACAGGTGTGAGCCAACGTGTCTAGCCTGGAAACAGTTAAATTTAAAGAGCTGTCATTCTGGGCACTGACATGCTTCGACAGAGATGTTTTGTTGCAAAAAGCAGGCATGCAGCACTCAGAGAAGCTTATAGAAACAGGACGTTGGTTGTAAGAAGAGGGGCTCATCTTCGACAGTACAGCCGGGTCTCATGGACGTTCCAACTCTTGAGGCTGCCTTGATCACCTATCACAGGCTTTCCCTGCTCCTGGGACTACCTGGCCTCTTGCCTCAGTGCAAACTGGCTGCTTCTGCAAAGCTCATTGTTTCTCCCATGATTTCTGTGTTCTTGTCCCCATGTCTTTGGCTTACATGTAAGGTAATATCAACCAACCCTGACACTATCTCTGGTCCCAACTTCACACATATTGTGGAACAGAGGTTGTGTTTTTTGGTTTTACAGGACAAAATATTTTTTAATAGATTTTTCTTAGGTTGGCCCAGGTCCCATGTGCTATAGATAGGGGAAAGTTATTCAAGGTCAGGATGATGGCATATATTCCGTGATGTATTCAGACCTTATTGTATCTTAGTATCAAAAATAATAATGCATGGTCCAACCTTTTAAAACAAATTGGAATTTTAAAAATGGACTTTTACAATTGCTCTGAATCTTTGACTAAGAACATTAGATTGAATTCAGAAACAAACAGCCACACAAATGTTCAATAAAGCATGGAAAAAAGTGCAAAGAAAAGAAAATTCCAAGTTCTCAGCAATAAAGACCAATGAATGACTGAATAAATCTGCTTCTAATGTACATATATATATATATAGTTATATTTTTATTGATACATAATAGATGTACATGTTTTCAGGGTATATCTCCTAATTTAATATATTCCTATATCAAATGAATGTAATTGGGATATCCAGCACCTTAAATATCTATCTTTTCTTTATGCTAGAAGCATTACAATAACTCTTTTCTAGCTATTTGAAATACACAATAGATTATCATAAATATACAATAGATTATTATACAATGTATCATTTAAGCACTAAATATTTAAGTGTGATGACAATCTTTTAATTTAGTTCAAAAAAGTTAAAAATTGTATATACAATAAAATCTGAAATATCCTTAATAACAATCACAAATTATAAAACTACACCAAAATATTGGCACCTGATAATTTTGGTTATTAGTCAATATTTTTTTCCTTTTTCCCCCTGAATTTTCTGTGTGCTACAAATTTTGTATTGTAAGTATGAATTCTTAAAAGTAGACCCTAAGCCCTGTAATCCTGGTTTTAAAAAAAGTATTTAGCTCCTGCATTGGGATTAGAAATGCAAACTAAGACATATGAACACAGAAGGTGGCAAGCAGAATTATGCTGATATGAGGTTCAAGAAGTAAATTGATGTACTCCAGTTTGTGACGAAAATACTCTAAACAGGGCTTTCATTTTGCCAAATATCAATTAACCTGAGGCCCCTTTTAGATATGTGAACACTTTTTTTTGTCAGCCTGAGATAAATGATGATTATTGTCTGCATGTTTCCAAACCCTCATTAAGTCCTCTATTGAAGTCCTCACAAATGACAGCATTTGAGAGATGTATTTTGCTACACGATTAAAATAAACCTTAGAAAATGTCATTGATCATTTTTTTCTTCTTGAGAAGAAAAAACTTAATTATAGCTATTGGAGATCTATTAATATAGTCTAAAACAGCAGCTAACCTGGGAGAATTTTAAGCTAGTCTCTGAACAAGTCTGGGAGTTGTCTTACATTGTAATAATGCTCCCTTCCCCTTCTGTCCTGTAAACATTCCCCTCAAAAGTAAGGCTTCTTCATGAATGAATGTATGTCTCTACTTGAGTTCATCACCTGAACACCCCATTTGAAAACTGAGGGTCAATAAGGTAAATTTAATATCATTGGGAAGAAAGAAATGTCAACATGGCCTTGTTACATGCCAAGTCGTATTTTTGTCTGTTCCTGAAGCTTACATATCGTCTATACCACTGTAATTTTCAAAATTTCATTTTAATTTATCCATATATTCGTGGATATGTTCATTCACAAATTCATTTATTTACTCAACAGATATTTGTACAAAGGCCTAAAATAATTACGAGGAACACCTGAAAAACTATCAGAATATTAGAAGAGCTATAAAGAACAACCTGCAGAATGTTCCTAGTCCTCTAGGTCCTGGGGATAGAGCGGTTAACAAGGTAAAGCTCATGCTCTCATAGAACTTACATTTCAGTGAGAGACACAATAAAAAAGCGTACACCATAATGCATATTATATACATGTTGTAGATATTAATAAACATGATATATAAATACATGGGTATGATATATATCATAATATATGCATACATAATTGATACAATATGTATGTATGTGTTTGTGTGTGCATATATACACACACACACATATAAATAATATATAAGTGTGAATGTTCTTCCATTGGGCCACACATCATGGGGACTGTGTTTTCCTTGAATGGCTTAGGGAGTCATATGCACTTGAGTTTAAACCCTGGTTCTGTTAGATACTGGTTTCTTGAACTTAAGCAAATGACTTAGCCTCTCTGAACCTCAGTTTCTTCGTATATAAAAGATAAATATCTGGCATTGGACCACAGTAAACACCAAAAAAATGGATTATTATTGTGTTATTAGTATGGGAGGTAAATAATTGTATGTGAATGTATAATATACACATATGTACACGTGTATTTGACTCTATTATACACACACAAACTTAAAAACACATATTATAAAGCAAATAAAATAGGTTAAAGAGATAGACAGCACTCTAACTGATAATTTAGCAAGACTGACTTCTTTGAGGAACTGATATTTGAGCAGATACCTACATAAAATAAGAATGGTAAGGTATGCAAATAACCAAGTAAGGGAGTTCCAGGTAAGAAGAACAGAAAGTGAAAACAGGTTGGGGCAGAAGAGGGTTAGGAACTGGGAAGAGTGTGCTATTTACACATACTGTTGGCTCTGCTTTATTATCAGCATGGCAGAGCTCACATTTCATCTTTTGCCTGGGTACAAATGTTTGTGGGAGGCCAGAAAAATCTCAAGAAAGAATTGCCAAGGAACATACAACCGATCCCAGACCTGGACTCTTTAACAAAGAGAGGTGCATGGAGAAAAATAACAATTATTGGCTTCCCTCTCCTGGTCCAGCACGTAAGAAGCTTAGAAGTGACCTCTTCATTCTAACAAGTGGAAAAGGTATACAAACTGAAAAACCGACAACTCTTTTTAGATCCATTGGCGAAATGAGATCAAATGAGATCACAGGTGAACCACAGCTCTGAACATTGGAGAGACTCACAGGCAGATATTTCATGACTTACTGGAGTGGAGTAGAAACTTCAAGCTGAAACCTTCTTAGAAACAAGTACCAGGGAAGGAAAGCCTGAATTTTAATTGATGAATTGCTGGAGGCTCAGTGTGGACAAGCCTGAGAGGTAAAAACTCAAGAGGGATCCAGTAATGGGGAGGCCTCCATACTTTTGGAAGTTTTACCTCCAGGAGCTATTCCAGGTTCTCAAAGTAAGTGTCAGAGAAAACTCTCATACCTCTGGTACAAGAAAGGGTAAAGGAACCATTACAAAATATACATTGTCTTCTGCTTATGAAGGCCTGTTCTCAAGAGAAATTATTTTACCAGAGCCATCCTACTGAAATTTTATGAGTCTAACTCACTGGGTGAAAGGAAAATATCCAACACTAGCTTTATTACCTAAGGGGATGAAAAAATTCAAAAACCAAAACAACGGAAAGGCACTTGTGACATTTATAGACCAGGCTCACTAAAGACAGAGACTTAATTATAGGACTGTAGAAAGCTCCCCTCCCACTACACTGTACCATTACACCACTTAAGACTTCTTTATCTAATTACTTTTACCCAGTGCATCACGTCTACCTTTCAATAAAAAATTATAAGGCCTACTAAAAGGACAAAAAAATCCACATAATTTGAAAAGTCAGGGCAAGAATTAGTATCAGGTCCAGATATAACAAGAATGTAATAAATCTTAGACTGTGAATTTAAAAGAGCTATGACTAATGTGTTAAATGCAGTAATAAAAAAAGTAGAGAATGTACAGAAATGGATAATTCAAACAGAGAGATGAACATTCTAAGAAAAAAATAAAAAGTATTGGAGATCAAAAATACTGTCCCAGAAATGAAGAATCCTTTTGTGCGGCTCATCAGTATCTACACACAGCTGAAGAAAGAATCTTTGAGGTCGAGGGGATGGCAATAGAAGTTCCATAACTGAAAACAAAGAGAAAAAATAAAGGGAAAAAAAGAAGAGAATATAAAAGAATGGTGAGACAACTGCAAAAAGATAACATGTGCATAATGAGATTACTAGAAGGAAAAGCAAGAAGGACACAGAATAAATACTTGAAGTGATAACGACTGAAAACTTTCCCCAGCTAATATCAGATACCAAACCACAGATCCAGGGAGCTCAGAGAACACCAAGGGGTATAAATGCAAACAATCAAACAAACAAACGACACCTGGGCATTTGATATTTCAACGGAAGAAAATTGAAGATAAGTAAAAAAAAATCTCGAAAGAAGCATGAGATGGGGAGTGAAAAGGGAACTTACCGATAGAGGAGCAAACATAAAAACTATGTGTGATCCCCCGCAGAAACCATGCAAGCAAGAAGATTCAGGAGTGACGTATTTTAAGTGTGGAGAGAAAAAGCAGAAAAAAGCCAGCCTAGAATATATCGTTGCTATTATGATTTTGAACAAACTGTTATTTGTTACCTCAATTAAGAGTCAAAAAATAAATCTTTTAAAAATTCCTTTATTTACTCTTCCATGTTGTTTCTCTCTCAGTGCATATCCAAATTTATGACCTATATCATTTTCCTTCTCTCTGAAGAACTGATCTGAACATTTCTTGCAAGGCAGAGCTCTTGTCAGCAAGTTCTCTAGATTCACATTCACAAATTCTGTACCCTGCAACATTATCCTTCAAAAGTGAAGGAGAAATAAAAAACTTTCTCAGATAAACAAATATTGAGAGAATTTGCTGCCTTACAAGAAATGTTAAAATAAGTTCTTCAGAGAGAAGGAAAATGATACAGGTCTTAAATTTGGATGTGCACCAAGAAAGAAAGAGTATGGAAAAATAAAGTTTTAAAAAGATTTATTTTTTGACTCTTTTTTTCCCCATTTATTTATTTTATTGCATTTTAGGTTTTGGAGTACATGTGAAGAACATGCAAAATTGTTGCATAGGTACACACGTGGCAGTGTGATTTGCTGCCTTCCTCCCCATCACCTACATCTGGCATTTCTCCCCTTGCTATCTCTCCCCAGCTCACCACACCCCACCGTCCCTCCCTATTTCCCCCCAACTGACCGCAGTGTGTAGTGCTCCCCTCCCTGTGTCCATGTGTTCTCATCGTTCAACACCCGCGTATGAGTGAGAACATGCAATGTTTGATCTTCTGCTCTTCTGTCAGCTTGCTGAGAATGATGCTTTCCAGGTTCATCCATGTCCCTACAAAGGACCCAAACTCATTGTTTTTGATGGCTGCATAATATTCCATGGTGTATATGTGCCACATTTTCCCTATCCAGTCTAT
>NW_016107549.1:0-1182 GCF_001604975.1 Cebus imitator
CTGAACCACTCAACAGCTTAAAATACAACTAGCCCCTCTCCCTTTCCAGCCAGCTGCTAGTGGGAGGGGTGAAATCCTACCCTGCTCCCCCAACCCGGGCACCGAACCAGAGCCCAGGAGGGAGAGAACAGCCGTCGAGTCCCGGCTAGCTGCTGGGACAGGACGATGGGCAGCGGCAGGAGGGGGCGGCCTAGAGAGGGGCCACACTCACAGCTGCGGTGGCAGCGCCCAGGCCAGCCTGAGGCCCTAGGAGAGGAGATGCTGGAACCTGCAAGGAGGTAAGCCTGGGCTGCAGGGCAGTGCCTCGGGGCCCCCAAAGGACGGCTGCCCTCTCCCATGCCTGCCCCAAATCCCCAGCCCATCGCCCATCTCCCCCTAGAGAGAGAACGGAAAGGCCCTGGGGGGAACATGGGACCTCTCTGTACTGTTTTTACAAATCCCCATGACTCTGTATTTCTTTTTTTTTTTTTTTCTTTTTGAGATGGATTCTTGCTCTGTCACCCAGGCTGGAGTGCAGTGGCAAGATCTCGGCTCACCACAACCTCATCTCCTGGGTTCAAACGATTCTCCTGCTCAGCCTCCCGAATATCTGGGATTACAGGCACATGCCACCACGCCCGGCTAATTTTTTGTATTTTAGGAGAGATGAGGTTTCACCATGTTGCCCGAGCTGGTCTCGAACTCCTGAGCTCAGGCAATCCACCCACCTCGGCCTCCCAAAGTGCTAGGATTACAGGTGTGAGCCACCTCGCCTGGCCTATAATTATCTCAAAGTAAAAAGTTAAATAAGCTATTCCAGGTGGGGGTGAAAAGAAACAAGTTACACTAGGTGAAGCAAGCCAGACACAAACAGTTCCATATCTATGCGAAATGCCCAGAGCAGACAGAAAGCAAATTGGAGGTGGCCAGGGGCTGGGTGGGGGACAGCGGGATGGGGAAGCTGATACTGGGCACCTGGTCTCCTCTGGGGCGAGGAAAATGTTCTGGAACGAAACAGGGGTGGAGGCTGCACAACACTGTGCATGCACTCAGTGCCACTGTTCACTTTTAAACGGTTAGTTTCATGTTATGTGAATTTCACCTCAATAAATACTTTTTAAAGGGGCCAGGGATAATAAACAGGGGCCTCAAATACCCATCAAAATAAAACCAGTCGGGTAGCAGGAGCAGGAGAGGTTCCCC
>NW_016107549.1:2747-4198 GCF_001604975.1 Cebus imitator
CACGCAGGTCCTTTCTCCTGGGACACTGACCATGCTGTTGAAGGGCCCCATCTACAGGAAGCCAGGGCCAGACAGCTGGTGCAGTGGTGCCTCACGAGCAGGTCATAGTGAACCCCAACCCCAACAATAGAGAGATACTTTCTCTGCAGAGGCCGAGCCGACCCATCACCACCAGGATGACTGGCGGCAAGCAGCGGAGGCTGCAACGCTCTCCACTGCCCCCTAGTGGCCGCAGCCTCGCTCCCGCCTGCCGTAAGGGCGCCCGCAGCAGCCGGCTCAGGCACAGTCCCAAAGCCTGTGTCAGAGACGGAGACAGCTCTGGTGCAGAATGCAGAATAGGACCTTAACACTAGCCCTGCCATCAGCCAAGAAAGCTTAGGGAGCCTGCGTTCATATATCCATTCATTCCCGCCTCCCTCCATCCACATCCCAGGCGCTGTGCCAGGTCCCGGTATATGGCAGTGAAGAAAACCAAGCTAGGAGTCTGGCACGGTGGCTCACACCTGTCATCCTAGCACTTTGGGAGGCTGAGGCGGGTGGATCATCAGGCCAGGAGTTTGAGACCAGCCTAACATGGAGAAACCCTGTCTGTACTATAAATACAAAATTAGCTGGGCGTGGTGGCGCATGCCTGTAATCCTAGTTACTGGGGAGGCTGAGGTGGGAGAATCGCTTGAACCTGGGAGGCGGAGGTAGCAGTGAGCCGAGATCATGCCATTGCACTCCAGCCTGGGCAACAAGAGACTCCCTCTCAAAAAAATAATAATAATAAAGCCAGGCTCTGGGCTTCATGGGACCTGAATTCTAGCCTGTGTGTGCAGGGGGAGCAGCAGGGTGGGGACAGACAGCCATGCCATGTTTTGTCACCAAGTGTCATGAACAAAACTAGAAGGTCAGGGGGATATCAGGAGTAGAGAAGATGGCCTTTTTTTTTTTTGAGACAGTCTCTCTCACTGTCGCCTAGGCTGAAGTGCAGTGGCAGTACCCTCCTCTGCTCAAGAACCCTCTATGGCTGCCACTTCACTCAGAGTAAAAGCTAATGTCCTCCCCTTGGCCCACAAAGACGTGACACTGTCCGCCACATCACCTTGCAGCCCTCCCACCCTCTCCCTGACTCGCTCCGCTCGGGCCACACAAGCCTTCTGGCTGCTCAGACACGGTGGACGTGGTCCAGCCCCAGGACCTTGGCACTTACCATTCTCTGCCTAAACTGCACTGGTTCCCCCACTGTCGACTGGCCTTTGTTCTGGCTGGGATTACACACCTGTAATCCCAGCTGCTTGGGAGACTGAGGCACAAGAATCACTCAAACCCAGGGGACAGAGGTTGCAGTGAGCCGAGATTGCACCACTGAACTCCAGCCTGGGTGACAGAGTGAGACTCTGTCTTAAAAAAAAAAAAAACACACACACACACACACACACAAATTTTTTTTAATTAGCTGGGCATGG
>NW_016107549.1:6101-7877 GCF_001604975.1 Cebus imitator
AAAAAAAAAAAAACAAAAAAATAAAGTGGTCAAAAGCTGAGTGCAGGTCAGATACGCTAGCTCATGCCTGTAACCCCAGAACTTTGGGAGGCCAGGGCAAGAGAATCACTTGAGCCCAAGAGTTTGAGGCCAGGCTGGGCAACATAGCAAGACCCCTGTCTACAAAAACATTCCAAAACTTAGCCGGGTTGGGAGGCTGAGGTGGGCGGATCATGAGGTCAGGAATTCGAGACCAACCTGCCCATTATGGTGAAACCCTGTCTCTACGAATAATACAAAAATTAGCCAGGCATGGTGGCTCATGTCTGTAGTCCCAGCTACTCAGGAGGCTGAGGCAGGAGAATCACTTGAACCCAGGAGGCGGAGGTCGCAGTGAGCCGAGATTGCGCCACTGCACTCCAGCCAGGCGACAGAGTGAGACTCTGTCTTAAAAAAAAAAAAGTCCAATTAAAGGTTGTGGAAATAATTCTGTGAAGATAGTGATGGCTTAGACAAAGGGTCAGTAAACTACAGGCCATAGGGCAACTCTGGTCTACTGCTGGCTTTTGAACAAACTATAAATGGCTTTAAAAATAAATGAGGTTTTTACATGTTTAAGCAGGTGGAAAATAAATCAAAGAAACCTATTTCATGACACGTGAAAATTAAATTCGAATTTCGGTGTCCATAAATAGAGTTGTATCGGAACACACCATGCTCACTTGATGACATCTGTGGCTGCCACTATCGTGGTATCACTGCCACTAAGATCTCTGAGACAGCCGGGTGCTGGGGCTCATGCCTGTAATCCCAGCACTTTGGGAGGCAGAGGCGAGCAGATCACTTGAAATCAAGAGTTCGAGACCAGCCTGGCCAACATGGTGAAACCCCATCTCTGCTAACAATACAAAAATTAGCCAGGTGTCATGATGCGCGCCTGTAATCTCAGCTGCTTGGGAAGCTCAGACAGGAGAATCACTTGAACCCGGGAAGTGGAGGTTGCAGTGAGCTGAGATCGCACCACTGCACTCCAGCCTGGGTGACAGAACGAGACCCTGACTCAAAAAAAAAAAAAAAAACTGACACTGCTGGGGCCAGCGCTCAAGGAGCTCCAGCGCAGGGACCAACCACTCAACTCCCCAGGTTCCCAGGGGATGGTCTAGAACAGCATCTCTGCATCCCTGCACCACGGCTGGGTTGCAGTTGGTGACCACACCGGGGTCTCTTTCCAACTCAGGGCAGGAAGGCGCTGTTGGACCAGGAAGCTGAAAGCGCGCCAGAGGCTAAGCCCTTCGGACACAAGCTGACTGGAGGAGCAAGAGGAGCTTATCCTGGCCAACACCCCACTGCTGGAGTCTGGCAGACAGGTTAGTCCACCCCCACGAGCTCAGCTTGCCAAAGAGCCTAGACTGGGATCTATGTGGCCGACCTCATGCACGCGGTGGCAGCTAACACCTCCCCCCACTCCCAACCAGCCAGGTACAGAGGCTCATCCTCCACCCGAATCATCTCCTTGATAAGGTATTCATACCCTTTGCAGATGAGAAACTGGGGCTTGTTTGTTCACTGACACGTGCCAGGCACAAACTTAAGGACTTTGGGATTCAGCTTTAGAAGGAGAGACAAAAATCCCTTTGGGACTGACGTCTTAGCAGAGAGTGACAATGAAATAAATCACTGTATGTAATATATTCAAAGGTGACGTGTGACATGGAAAGAAGAAAGAAAAGGGGACAGGGAGTGGCGGTTGAAGGGGGCAAGACTTTTTTTTTTTTTTTGAGATGGAGTCTTGCTGTC
>NW_016107549.1:9872-11286 GCF_001604975.1 Cebus imitator
AAAAAAAAAGGTCCTGTGAGGGACTGCCTGTCTCTCCCAAAAGCCCTTTCTGCTAACTGTGGACTCTGCAGTCATCATTCGGGCAACCAACACAGGCTGCACCCCTTGCTGCACCCAGCCTGCCTGTGCCAGCTGCTGGGCTTCGTGACCAATGGCAGTCAGGCGGGTCCACGTGTCACAGGAGTCTGTGGGCAGTGACCCAGCGGCCAGGATACAACAGCAGTGCCCACGACTGAGAAGGGCCATGCCCCCCACCCCCCAGGATTGCTGGTGCTCAAGGGGACGAGAACAAAGCACTTATTACATAATATGAGGTCACAATGTACCAGGCGCTGTGGAGAGGAGACAGCAGGACAGAGGGCCCAGAGGGCCACAGTGAGTGTGCCAGGGAAGGCCCTGCCGAGGGAATTCGACTTGAGCCAAGGGCCAGCAGGAGGCTCCCTGGTGGGGGGGGGCTGCAAAGGCCCAGGGGCAGCACAGAGCTTTCGGGAGCGGGTGACACACAGAGGCTGGAACAGGGTACTTTTTTTTTAATACTTTAAGTTCTGGGGCACATGTGCAGAACATGCAAGTTTGTTACACAGGTATACAGGTGACATGGTGGTTTGCTGTACCTATCAACCCATCATCTAGTTGTTTCATTATTATACTTTAAGTTCTGGGGCACATGTGCAGAACGTGCAGGTGTGTTACATAGGTATATATGTGCCATGGTGGTTTGCTGCATCCATCTTCCTGTCATCTACATCCCCCTCCCCCTACTATCCCTCCCCTACCCCCTCACCCCGACCTGCTGACAGGCCCTGGTGTGTGATGTTCCCCTCCCGGAACAGGGTAGATCTTAAGGGGAGCAGCTGAGCAGGAGGCTGGAGCAGAGCCAGGACAAGTGCTTTCGGTTTAACCCTTCAGCAACGGGAAATTGCTGGAGTGTCACAGGCTGGTTTGGTTTCTATAAGAATCATCTCACTGCTGAGGACAGAGGAATACTAGGGGAGCAAGTGTGGCTTCGGAGACAGCATTGAGAGGCTTGGAAACAACCCAGGGCAGAGACACAGGTGGCTTGGACCAGGGAGGGAATAGAGGAGGGAAGTGGTGAAAAGGGCACTCTAGTTCCTAGATGCTGAGGTATGACTGGTTCAGAACAAGCTACCAGCCGGGTGCGGGGGCTCATGTCTATAATCCCAACACTTTGGGAGACAGAGGCAAGAGGATCACTGGAGCCGAGGAATTCAAGACCAGCCTGGACAACACAGCAAGATCCCGTCTCTATAAAAAATTTTAACAGCCGGGCGCAGTGGTTCACGCCTGTAATCCCAGCACTTTGGGAGGCCGAGGCGGGTGGATCACGAGGTCAAGAGATCAAGACCATCCTGGTCAACATGGTGAAACCCCGTCTCTACTAAAAATACAAAAC
>NW_016107549.1:13461-15319 GCF_001604975.1 Cebus imitator
ATCACGAGGTCAAGAGATCAAGACCATCCTGGCAAAGCCCTGCCCTGTCAGCCTCAGCCCTCAGGGTGGGGCGTCGGCAAAGCCTAGGCCCCATGCCTCTGTATACACCTCTCCTTTCCCTCTGCCCAGAAACCCGTTCTCCTCCCTGGCCCCAAAGACCTCGTCCTTCAGGCCTTGGCTTAAATGAAAAGATCATGAGGGCAGAGAACGTGGTTTGTTCATCCCAGGATTCTTGGCATTGGTAAGAGGGGGAAAAAAAATGTTGAAACGAATGAACTAATGAATAAGGGAAGGACTAGAAAACAGAGGCCTCATGACAAGAAAAAGCCTGGACCAGCAGAACCTGCCCACAAGCTGTGTGACAAGGGGCAGGCCCAGGTGCTGTGTTGGCAGTTCCCATCTCAGAATATCCCCAGTGCCAGGAGGGGTGAGATGATGGGGAACAGGACAGCCATGGGTAGGATGGACCCAGGGCTTGTGGCCAAGAGGCCAAAAGCAGCTGGTTTCCAGCCAGGCACAGTGGTACACAGCTAGAATCCCAGAGCTTTTGGAGGCTGGGGCAGGAGATTACTTGAGCCAAGGAGTTTAAGACCAACCTGGGCAACATGATGAGACTATGTCTCTAAAAAAACATCCTTTAAAAATTAGCCAGGCACTGGCCGGGTACAGTGGCTCATGCCTGTAATCCCAGCACTTTGGGAGGCTGAGGCAGTGGATCACTTGTGGTCAGGAGTTTGAGACCAGCATGGCCAACACAGTGAAACCCTGTCTACACTAAAAATACAAAAAGTAGCAGGGTGTTGTGGTAGGCACCAGTAATCCCAGCTACTCGGGAGGCTGAGATAGGAGAATTGCTTCAACCCCGGAAGCGGAGATGGCAGTGAGCCAAGCTTGCGCCACTGCACTCCAGCCTAGGTGAAAGAGCAAGACTCTGCCTCAAAAACATTTTTTAAAATAATGAATAAATTAAAATACAAAAATTAACCCAGCGTGGTGGTGGGCACCTAGAGTCCCAGCTACTCAGGAGGCTGAGGCAAAAGAATCGCTTGAACCTGGAAGGTGGAGGTTGCAGTGAGCCAAGATGGCACCAGTGCACTCCAGCCTGGGCAACAGAGCAGAAGGAAGGGAGGGAGGGAGGGAGGGAGGGAGGGAAGGAAGGGAGGAAGGGAGGAAGGAGGAAAACAGAAACTGGGTGAGATGAGGAAGGAAGGAAAGAAATAGAACTTGAGCTCAGATGGGCTGCAAAAGAGATGAGTGGGGTGCCGGCGGTTGGACTCTAGACAGGATGACCAAGGAAGGTCTCTCTGGGGGACACGGAAGCTGAGCACTCAGTAACAGGAAGGGCCAGGCATGAGAAAAAGCAGAGGGAAGGGCGTCCAGGGCCGAGGGACCAGCATGTGCTCAGGGCAGGAACGTGGCTGTGGGTGTCTGCAGAGATGAAAGACAGTAGCATAGTGACGAGTGAGGAAAGCAGGGGACAGATGACAAGAAACCTCGGACGGAGGGTTCTGAGCCACGGCACACTAAGATCCTCCCACTTACACGCAAAAAGGGCTTCTGCCTGTGGCTTGATGGGGGACAGCCAGCCAGGAGGGGGCAGGAACAGAAGCAGCATCCTCCTGGGGTGAGGCGGCTGTGACAGGCACCTGCTGGCCAGGCTGTCTTTCAGCATCCACTTCCTGGGATGGTTCTTTGTCACAACAGGTTAAAAAGTGGGCTCTGAGTGTGTTGTGGCTTCACCAAGGGTCTTCCCGTGAAGAAGGAAAGAGCTGATCATCGCAAAATGTGACTTGCAGCCAGGCGCCTTGGCTCACACCTGTAATCCCAGCACTTTGGGAGGCCAAAGTGGGTGGATCAC
>NW_016107549.1:16429-23614 GCF_001604975.1 Cebus imitator
AAAAAAAAAAAAAAAACCACTTAGAATTAAGCACTATGTTCACAGTAATTTACTAGGATGATTACTATGTTCTGGCTGCTGCAGGAAGTGTCCTCAGGTATTAAAACATTCTCAGCTGTCACTGTCAATACCAGCAAGAGGGTGTTAAGACCCAGCCTGAATTTGACCAACTAGCTCAAGGTCTCTGGCCTTTCTCATGCAGCCAGGCTTGTCAGTTAAAGCGCAGGATTCCCGACCAAACCCAATCACTTTATCAGAGTTGCAAGGCCTTTCCAAGCACCGCCCTCACTCAAGGCTGTCAACCCTCCTCAGTTCTCCTCAGGAACCAGTTAGTCCAGAGGGCTTTGCTGGGCCCAGCTGGTGGAGCCTCTAGATCCACCTGGGCGCGGCTGAAATAGCTACCCAACATGGCACACACCGAAGCCCACCACTCAGCCTGTCCCACTTTCTTGCTCCTCGCCCCGCCCCCCCTGGCCCCGCCTCCCCCGCCGTGGCCCCGCCTCCCCCTCCCTGCCCTCCCTGGCCCCACCTCCTCCTCAGCCTAGGCTCCCCCTCCCTGACACCATCTCCCCTATCCCGGCCCCGCCTCCTCCTCCTCGTCCCTGCCTCCCCATCACTGGCCCCTCCTCCTACATCCTGGCCCCTCCTCTTTCTCCTTGCCCACCTTCCTCAGCCCAACCTCCTCCTCAACCTCACCTCCCCCCTGCCCCGCCTCTTCCGTCTCAGCCCTGCCCCTGCCTCCTCATCCTCGGGGACCACTTCCTCCACCTAGGCCCTGCCTCCTCCTTCTCCTCCTCAGGACACGCCTTCTCCTGCTCAGCTCCGCCTCCCACACCTTAAGACCCATCTCCCCCTCCCAGTCCTCCTCCCACTTCTCGGCAGCCCTCCCCCTCCTCGGCCCCCCTCCCATTTCTCAAGCCCCGCCTCCTCCTCGGCCCCGCCTCCCCACATCTGCCCTACTGTGTCCACAGGTGAGTATGGCCGCAGCACTTGTCAAACGTTAGCTGCTGCACGTGCTGCACCAAGCTGAGGTTTTCCAGGCATGTATCTGTCCATCCAGTGCTCATCAAACCAAGAACCTCTTGAAATGATAACCCTGAGAGGCAGGGACAATTATCCCAGTCAACATGCACATCTGGTAGGAGAGAGGAAAGGGCCTGAGCTGTAGTGTTTGCCACTTCCCCTGGTGTAAATACCCTACCCGTGACTTAAGAGATGTTACCCTGATGTCCCTGAACACAGAGTTGGGAAGATGCACACCATCAGCCAATGTGAGCCGGGTCTTGCACACCCAGGTGTCATTTTATGGATGAAAAAGCTAGCTCAAGGCCAGCCGCGGTGGCTCACGCCAGTAATCCCAAAACTTTGGGAGGCGGAGGTGGGAGGATCACTTCAGGTCAGGAGTTTGAAACCAGCCTGGCCAACATAGCGAAACCCTGTCTACTAAAAATACAAAAATTAGCCAGGCGTGGTGGTGGGTGCCTGTAATCCCAGCTACTCAGGAGGCTGAGGCAGGAGAATCGCTTGAACCCAGGAGGCAGAGGCTGCAGTGAGCCAAGATGGTGTCACTGCACTCCAGCTTGGGTGACAGAGCGAGACTCGTCTCAGAGGAAAAAAAAAGAAAAGAAAACTAGCCTGAGGCTAAAGAACATCCCCATGAGCTCCATACCTTCTCAGTGACTGTTAAGCATCTGAGCCCAGCTCTGATCCAAAGCCCGACGGCATTGCTGCCTTCCCAGGAATAGTATCAATCATCAGTACTGCCCAAACCAAAGGGGAACTGGCGTGCAGCCCTGGGAAATGCCTTCTTCCCCTCTGGGTCTCAGGTTCCTCATCTGTAACTTTACAGAATTTTAAACCAGAAAAATTCCCTCAGGCCTGGGCCTCTGAGATGCTGAGTGCCTACAGCAAAGAAACAGCCTAAGTACAAAGCTACAGCCAGGGGGACAGAAGGGACTCCACCAGGAGAATCTGCCCGGTGAGTGACCATCTGTTCAGAGCAAGAAGCCTGCAGGGAAATCTGAAAAGCCTAAGATCCCCCCACCCTCCCCGTCAGGATCTTGGCCTAAGTCAGGCTAACACAGGAAAGGCTCACTGCAACCTCCGTCTTCTGAGTTCAAGCAATTCTCCTGCTTCAGCCTCCCGAGTAGCTGGGATTACAGGCACGCACAATGATGGCCAGCTAAATTTTGTATTTTTAGTGGAGAGGGGGTTTGGCCATGTTGGCCAAGCTAGTCTCGAACTCTTGACCTCAGGTAATCCTCCCTCCTCAGCCTCCCAAAGTGCTGGGATTACAGGCGTGAGCCACCCACTGCACCCAGCCAAAGCCCATCACTCTCAATCCTGTCCTTACCGTAAGGGGCAGCCCATCCGATTTTAGGGCAGAGAGACCCTCTCCCAGCAGTCCACACCGACCAGCAGCACCTCGTCCTCCCATCAGGGATGCTCTGTCCTCAAAACACAGCAGGACAGCCACCAGCTGTCCTGTGGCAGCATCAACAGAGAAGCCATCAACGTGGACAAAATTGGAGTCAGACAAACCCAGGCCAAGGTTCAGCTCCCCGGCTTCCAGACTCTGTAATCTCGAGCAGCTTAGTTTACCTCTCTGAGCCTAAGTTTCGTTATCTGTAAAGTAGAACACTAGTTCCCATCTGATCAGGTGCTAAAAAGACTGCCCAGGGCCAGGCACAGTGGCTCACACCTGTAATCCCAGCACTTTGGGAGGCTGAGGCAGGAGGATCGCTTGAGCCCAAGAGTTCAAGACCAGCCTAGGCCAACATGGTGAAACCCCATCTCTACTAAAGCTATAAAAATTAGGGCTGGGTGTGGTGACTCCCACCTGTAATCCAAGCACTTTGGAGGCCAAGGCAGGCAGATCACCTGAGGTCGGGAGTTGAAGACCAGCCTGACCAACATGGTGAAACCCCATCTTTAAAAAAAAAAAAAAAAAAAAAACTATAAAAATTAGCCGGGCATGGTGGCACGCACCTGTAATACCAGCTACTTGGGAGGGAAAATCGCTTGAACCTGGGAGGTGGAGTTGCAGTGAGCTGAGATGGCACCACTGCACTCCAACCTGTGCAACAGGGTGAGATTCCGTCTCAAAATTAACAAACAAAAAAAACATAGTTAAGCCTTCCCACCTTTTTCTCCCCATCCCCAGCAACGGCACTTCTAACTACAGTGTAATCTCCATAATATTTTTCTGACCCTTATTACAATTCATTCTTTTGTTATGTATGTATTTCTGGCAACTTCATAATGTTCTTCCAAACTAGCCAGTTGCTTTCACAATCAAATGGGTTTCTCTCTCCAGAGAGCAGCCACAGAAAGGCTCAGAGAGGTTAACTAACCTGTCCTGAGGCACATAACTATTTACTAAGTGGCAGTGTCAGGACTGAGTACCAGGCCTGTCCAAGGTCCACACACCCATGACACCATGACAACAGTCTTTCTCTTGAATTTTCACCTTCTTATCCATGTTGTCTCCAAACAACTGCCTCCTAACCAGAACTCTACTTTTAGAACTTTTTTTGAGACAGATTTTCACTCTGCTGCCCAGGCTGGAGTGCAGTGGTATGATCACAGCTCATCCAGCCTCCTGGGCTCAAGTAATCCTCCCACCTCAGGCTCCCAAACAGCTGGGACTACAGGTGCATGCCACCATGCCCAGTAACATTTTTATTTTTTGTGGAGAAGGGGCCTAGGTCTACTGCCCAGGCTGGTCTCGAACTCCTGGCCTCAAGTGATCCTAAGGAGAAAGCTGAGACAAGGCACTATGTTGGTCCAGGATTATTTGCAAGGTGGGTACCAAAAGAGCTACCCTTTTGTAGGGATGAAAACATCCTAAATGCACCCAGGCATGGTGGCTCACGCCTGTAATCCCAGCAATTTGAGAGGCGGAGGTGGGTGGATCACCTGAGGTGAGGAGTTCGAGAACAGCCTGGCCAACATGGTGAAACCCCGTCTCTACTAAAAATGCAAACATTAGCCAGGTGTGGTAGCGGACACCTGTAATCTCAGCTACTCGGGAGGCTGAGGTAGGAGAACTGCTTAAACCCAGGAGACGGTGGTTGCAATGAGCCAAGATCGCACCACAGCACTCCAGCCTGGGTGACAGAGCGAGACTCTGTCTCAAAAAAAAAAAAAAGAAAGAAAGAAAAGAAAACATCCTAAATTCGGGTTGTGGGGACCCCAAGAGGCTGAGGCTTCCTAGCCTCCAGGTACTCAGCTGCAGGAAATGGCAGTGATCTGGACTGCTGGAGGCAGAAAAGGGATTGGTTTTCTCAGGAATTAACAGGCTCTTTTACAAGATGCATTAGCTGTTTTTCCGGTTGCTACAGGACTCATTGCTTTGAGTCTCATCTGCAGTGGCAAAAACAGCAATTAAAAAAAAAACCTACTGTAGCATAGGATAAGCAGTTCGCTTACCGACCCAGCTCTGACCCCAAGACAATGCCAAGGCCTGCTCTGGCATTGTAAGGCGAGGGCTTCAGCCAAGGCCTGGAGGTGACCTGTTCTAGAGGCTTCACCTCAATCAGGCCAGAAACGGATAACTTCTCCTCCCAGATCAGATGAGATTGGCAGTGATATGAGGCAACTATTGAAACAGCCACCAATCACCCCTGGCTGCTGGGATCCCAATTGCCATGACATCAGACATTAATTTGCTGTGCAACAGTGAGCCATCCAGCACCTATCTGGCCATTACCTCTATCACTTGTAACTGCACTGCCTACTCTCCAAGGTCTCTTCAGGGGCCAAGAAAGTCTTTTGAAGGGGGCTAATCTCTCAGTGGACAAGAGATTGCTTGAGGGTGGGAGGATAGATTTAGTCCCAAGCAGAAATATATATTCTTTTTGTTTTGTTTTGTTTTTTGAGACAGAGTCTTGCTCTGTCACCCAGGCTGGAATCCAATGGTGCAATCTCAGCTCACTGCAACCTCTACCTCCCGGATTCAAGCGATTCTCCTGTCTCAGCCTCTCAAGTAGCTGGGATTGCAGGCACCCACCACCACGCCTGGCTCATTTTTGTATTTGTAGCAGGGGGGTTTCATCATGTTGGCCAAGCTGGTCTTGCACACCTGACCTCATGTGATCTGCCCACCTCGGCCTCCCAAAGTGCTGGGATTAGAAGCGTGAGCCACTGTGCTAGGCTGAAATATATCCTTTTTTTTTTTTTTTTTTTTTTTTTTAAAAAGACTAGGAGTCTCACTCTGTCACACAGGCTGGAGTACAGTGGTATGATTTCGGCTCACTGCAACTCTGCCTCCCAGGTTCAAGCGATTCTCATGCCTCAGCCTCCACAGTAGCTGGGACTACAGGTGCATGCCACCATGCCCAGCTAATTTTTTTTTTTTTTAGAGATGAGCTTTCACCATGTTAACCAGGCTGGTCTCAAACTCCTGATCTCAAGCGATTCACCGACCACAGCTTCCCAAAGTGCTGGGATTACAGGCATAAGCCACTTCGCCCGGCCAGAAAAATATTCTTTGATGTAGATAAACCTTTTCTCAAATTGCTTGTTAAATGTGAGTGAAAGCATCTCTTCTATTTTTATTGACCTACAATAAACACTTGCAGTTAAACTAATCTGCTTGGGCCGGAGGACAACTGCTTTTCCCATCCAGAACCCCTGTAGCTAAATGTGGGTACTTGGCAAAGCTGGCAGAGAACAACAAAGAACACAGCAAAATAACAATTTATTTTTTTACCTCCAAGGTCACTGTGAACAGTGAGTTTGAGGCTTCCCCCTGCTTTTTTTTTTTTTTTAGACAGACTCGCTCTGTCTTCCAGGCTGGAGTGCAATGGTGTGATCTCAGCTTACTGCAACCTCTGTCTACCTCCAAGTAGCTGAGATTACAAGCGTGTGTCACAACGCCCAGCTAATTTTTGTATTTTTAGTAGAGATGGGGTTTCTCCATGTTGACCAGGCTGGTCTTGAACTCCTGGCCTCAAATGATCCAGCCACTTCAGCCTCCCAAAGTGCTGGGATTACAGGTATGAGCCACCATGCCCGGCCAAAGCTTTCCCTTCTTTCTCGGGGAGAAAAGGATTAAGCATGGTTCAGCATATTCTCCAGTTCAAGTCTTGGGTCTCAGGCTGTGCCCAGCTTCCTGGAACAAAAGCGCTCACCCCCAGGGCACTCAGAGGCCTACTTTATCTGACTGCTAACTAGCAAAACTAAACCAACTATATTTTGCACATGCCAGATGGATGTTCCAAACTGCATCTTTCAAGATGGATGTGGTGGCTTTTTTTTTTTCCTTGAAACAGGGTCTCTGTTGTCCAGGCTGGAGTGCAATGGCCTGTTTTTTGGGTTCACTGCAGCCTCAACCTCCTGGTCTAAAGCCATCCTCCCGCCTCAACCTCCCAAGTAGCTGAGACTAGAGTAGTGGGACTACAGATTTAGACAGAGTTTGAGAGGGGAAACCACATCAGAACTCTGTGTGTGTGTGTGTGTGTGTATTTTTTTTTTTTTTTTTTTTTAGAGATGGGGTTTCACTATGTTGGCCAGGCTGGTCTCCAACTCCTGACCTCATGATCTGCCCACCTCAGCCTCTCAAAATGCTGGGATTACAGGTGTGAGCTACGGTGCCTGGTCCAGAACTTTATCCTAGAATGAAAACTTAAATGATACATTAGAGATTACTGAATACAAACCTGCTCATTCTTGATACCATGTCAAAAATGACAGGATTTATGGATTAGAAGCTTCAAAGGGGCCAGGTGTCAGTGGCTCACACCTGTAATCCCAACACTTAGGGAGGCCAAGATGGGCAGATCACGTGAGAGGTCGGGAGTTTGAGACCAGTGTGACCAACATGGAGAAACCCGGTCTCTACTAAAAATACAAAATTAACCAGGCGTGGTGGCACACGCCTGTAATCTCAGCTACTTGGGAGGCTGAGGCAGGAGAATTACTTGAACCTGGGAGGCAGAGGTTGAAGTGAGCCGAGATCATGCCATTGCACTCCAGCCTGGGCAACAAAAGCGAAATTCCATCTCAAAAAGAAAAAAGAAAGGCTTCAAAGGATTGTGGGTAAATTTCCAAAAATAATAATAAACGAAGCAGGCAGAGGTAGTAATATTCAACTTGTGAATAAAAACAAACATTAAGTCCCACTGGCTCACTCCTGTACTCCCAGCACTTTGGGAGGGAGGCCAAGGTGGGTGGATCACCTGA
>NW_016107549.1:24259-26698 GCF_001604975.1 Cebus imitator
GCGCCCGGCCTGGACTTAGTATTTAATGGCTACAGCTGTTATGCAAGATGCAAAGAGTTCTGGAGATCGATGGTGGTGATAGTTGCACAACAATGTGAACGTTCTTAATGCCACTGAACTGTACACTTAGAAATAGTTAAGATGGTAAATGTTATGTGTATTTTGCCAGAATTTTTTAAATTGGAAGGGAAGGGAGAAACAAGAAATCGCTCGACCTGCTAATTTTCATTTGAGGACCAACATGGCACAGTGGCTAGGAACTAAGACCTTGGCGTTCTGAGTTCCTCTGTCTGCTCTGCATTTACTAGCTGGGGCCTTTGAACAAGTCACTTGATATCTTTGAGATTTTATTCATCCTTACAAAGGGGAGTAATAATAGTTCTTTACAAGGTAATAGAATCTCACTAGCACAAGAGTGAGCACTTGCTCAATTGTTCTTATTTTAAATTTTAATAACAAATTTTATTTGATAATTTCTTAAAAATCAGAAATAATTCAGGGATAAGTAGTTGAATTATCAGTATCACATTATCACCTAGGGCGATACGCACATCAGAAGACTTCGTTTTAAGGGAAAAAGAGATCCAAGTTAGGAGTCAGAAGACTTGGGCTTTAAGAGTGGCTGTGGGTCGTATAAGATTTCTCTTTGGTGACACCCGGGGGTTGACGGAGATGACCTCTTAGACAACCAGAAAGCGAGATCAGCTTCGCTGCTCTGCGAAAGCCAGCCGTGGAGCTGCACCTCCCTCACCGCCTAAGCCTCTCGGGAACCTCCCGGGCGAGGGAAGGGGTCCAAAGGTCGGACACAAGAAGAGTGATTGCAAAGCCCCTTCCTACGCTGGTGGCGGCGGCGTGGTGCAAGATTTGGGCAAGACTTCTCTCCCTCGGATTGGGAGCAAGGGTCCCGCACCTTCATAGCTCCCACGACAAAGTCTGCAACTCAGCCCGCTGAGGGAGCTGCAAGAAACCTGCAAACGTCCCAGCCCCTGCAGAGACCCCCAAGAAAAAGCGCCCCCAAAACAGCCTGGGTTGCAGATTTATAAATACCTCCTCCGCACATGCGCATTGGAATTTACGAGTGGCCCAGGGAGCAACTCTGGCCCACTGCGCCTGCGCCTTCCAGCTCTTCCTTCAGGGCACAGGACCAGAAAGTGGGGTCCCATGGTCCCGCAAAGAAGGAAAAACAATGGGTCGGCAGCGGCCACGCGGTACCCGTTTCTCGCTTCTTACCTCGTAGTGCTTCATGGCTCACTCCCACGGCGACTACAGTTCCGCGGGCTGCTGCCTATGCGCGCGACACAGCACACAGTCCCTGAAACGCTCGATACCGCTGCGAGAGACTAAACGCAGCTCTGCGTCCGCCCCGCCCCTCCCGGCCGCGCGCGCCCCGCCGGCCAATCAGGGCACGAGGCGACCACCTTCGCCCCTGCCCCTTGGGGCCGGTCCGAACCAGGACCGGGGCTAGCACCAGGGGATTGACCAATCAGCTTGCGAGACCCACCGAAGGGGGCGGAGCGAGTGCGGGAGGGGCTAAAGAGAAGAGGTTTGGCCATCCACCAATCCAAAGGAGGCTTCTGAGCCGCGCGTCCCTTTGCCCCGACCCCTGATGGCGTCGCTGTGGAAACCAAGGTAAGCGACGGTTATGGCCAGGCGGGGGGCGGGGTAAAAAGTTGAGTGACAGGCAAAGCAGTGTCCACATGACAGGCGACGCCGACGGATTAAATTCCGAGGTGGGCGGCCCCCGGGATACACCGGGAAGGGATTGGGGTCGCGGGCTGAGAAGCCTGGATGGCGAGGCCACTCCAGAGGAGACTCTTGAGTGGGAGGGAAAGAAAGGGGAAATGCGATGGCAAAAAGCTCCCCATTTGGGAACCCCCAACCGCAACCTTGAGCCCCAGCCCCACTTTGGTTCGGTTTGGTTTGGAAACAGAGGCTCATTCTGTCCCCCAGGCTGGAGTTCAACAACGGCTCAGCGCAACCTCCCTCTGCCGGGTTCAACCGATTCTCATGCCTTAGCCTCCCGAGTAGCTGGGATTACAGGTGCCTGCCACCACACCTGGCTCATTTTTGTATCTTTTTAGCAAAGACAGGGTTTCGCCATGTTGGCCAGGCTGGTCTTGAACTCCTCACCTCAGGTGATGTTCACACCTCAGCCTCCCAAAGTGCTGGGATTACAGGGGTGAGCCACCGCCCCCAGCCCCCTATCCCACTTGGCTCGGCCCTATATTTGTCTCTGCTTGACGTTGTCCAGAATGGTGTCTAGTGGTTCCATGGGGCCACTGAGCCCTTAAAATGGGGCTGGTCCAAATTGAGATGTCTTGTAAATGAAAAATACATCAGTTTCTGACTGGGTTCGGTCTCCAACTCCTGGCCTCAAGTGACTGACCGCTATGGCCTCCTAAAGCGCTGGGATTACAGGAGTGAGCCATCGTGCTGGGG
>NW_016107549.1:27350-30339 GCF_001604975.1 Cebus imitator
TTTTTTTTTTTTTTTTTTTTTTAAATTTTGGACAGTCTTGCTTGTTCTGTCACCCAAGCTGGAGACCAGTGGTGCAATCATAGCTCACTGTTACCCCGGACACCACACTTGAGGAGATCCTAACACTGCTATGTTGCCTAAACTGGCCTCAAACTACTAGACTCAAGCGATTCTCCTGCTTTTAACCCCCCAAAGAGTTCAGATTACAGGGATGAGCCACCTTCCCCCACCCCCTTACACTATATTTTTTGAGACAGAGTTTGTAGCCCAGGCTGGAGTGCTATGATGGGATCTCGGCTCACCACAACCTCCACCTGCTGGATTCAAGCGATTCTTCTGCCTCAGCCTCCCAAGTAGCTGGGATTACAGGCATGCACCACCACCCCTGGCTGATTTTGTATTTTTAGTAGAGACAGGGTTTCTCCATGTTGGTTAGGCTGGTCTTACTTGAACTCCCGACCTCAGGTAATGTGCCCGCCTCAGCCTCCCAAAGTGCTGGGATTACAGACGTGAGCCACCTCACTGGACCCTCTTACACTATTTTTATTGGACAGTACTGATCTGGGATCATGGCATGCTTTGGCACCCTTGATTCTTATGAGCAAGCTGGGGACATACACACGGGTACTCATGCCTGCAAACACTCAAGACCTCAGACAGGTTGGGTGCAGTGGCTCAAGCCTATTATCCCAGCACTTTGCAAGGCTGAAGCAGGCGGACCACCTGAGGTCAGGAGTTTGAGACCAGCCTGGCCAAGATGGCGAAAACCCATCTCTACTTAAAATACAAACATTAACCTGGCATGGTGTCGGGTGCCTGTAATCCCAGCTACTCAGGAGGCTGAGGCAAGAGAACTGCTTGAACCTGGGAGGAAGTGGACGTTGCAGTGAGCCAAGATCACGCTACTGCACTCCAGCCTGGGTGACAGAGCAAGACTCTGTCTTGAAAAAAAGAAAAAAAGACTTCAGACAGGCAAAAGAGCAGGCAGTACCTGGCACACTTCTTTACCTCCTTTCCTTACTCCTGTTTCCAGATCCTGCTCCTGAGCCTTCATCAGCTGTTGAACCATCCAGAATTCACGGGCCTGTCATCAGAGACATGATGAGAAGTCCTTAAAGATAGATTGCTGATTCACAGGGGAGCAGGCGGAAGCAAGGGTGAGTCAGTGCTTGGAGCTCGGTCATCCAGATTCGGCTCTGGAAACTTCTAAACCTGTAGCCTTTGGGGATCCCTGACTCCGAGTACAGGAAGCCAAGGCTATGTGGTCTTCAGGACACTCCTTATCTTTTTCACTGGCGCTATCTGGGGAAAACAGGTGAAAACATGAAGGTGTTTTGTATGTATGCCTTCAAAAGCAAGGATCTGGCCAAACTCGGGGGCTCACACCTATAATCCCAGCACTTTGGGAGGCCAAGGCAAGTAGATCACCTGAGGTCAGGAGTTCAATACCAGCCTGACCAACATGGAGAAACCCTGTCTCTACTTAAAAAAAAAAATACAAAAAATGAGCCAGGCGTGGTGGTGAATGTCTGTAATCCCAGCTATTCAGGAGGCTGAGGCAGGAGAATTGCTTGAACCCAGGAGGCAGAGGTTTCGGTGAGCCAAGATTGCGCCATTGCACTCCAGCCTGGGCAACAAGAGTGAAATTCCGTCTCGGGAAAAAAAAAAAAAAAAAAAAAAAAGAAGCTGGCAGAAAGGCAGGATCCATCCTCCAAAGTAGAATTCCTCTTTGTTTTTGAGGGGTGTGGCAGGCTCGAGGAACCCCTTGTTTACCAATCTGGCTTCCAGTACCCAGGCTGTCAGCAGAAATGAAATCCACCCTTGGAATGAATAGTGGCCACTTTGTTCAAGCCACTGAGGACACTGTACCGTGGCCCCCTGACGGTGCCTGTCAGTAGAGACAGTTAGATCTTGCTGGTGTCCTCAGCCCCAGCACAGTGGCTGATTCATAATGGTGACTGGTAGATCTGTTGGGTTCCTGCTGAGCTGATTGTAACTATCTCCTTTATTAATTTCCAAGGGAGAAACTGCAAGAGATGTCTTAAGCTGTGGCAGCTTCCAAGGATGATCTGGGCTTCCTGGGACCTCAAGTTTGAGGGAACCCGAGATCACTTTAATGTCAGAGATCTGATGTGTTTGGTCATGTCTTGTCCCACAAGCTCCTTTTCTATTTCCCATGGGCAGGGCAGGGCAGATCTTGACTTCTCCCAGAACCTGGCTTGGCTGGTTTTGAGGCATGTGTGATTGAGCTGGCTCACCAGTGTGTGAGGGAAGGTGAAGCTGGGATGAGACAAGCCAGGGCTGGTTAGCAAGTTTCTGCTGTGTCAGGAATCCCAGAGAGAGGTTTCCCAAGCCCTAGCCTCTCTTGCCGGGGATGTTTGGTTTTTTTCCTTTTTCTGTTTGTTTGTTTGTTTGTAATTGAAGTATCACTGACATGCAGTGAAATTCACCCATTTTAGTGTACAGCTCTGAAAACATACAGTCAGGCAGCCACCACTACAATCAAGATGTAGAACATTTACATCATCCCCTAACATTCTCCAAATTATCCATTTGTTTCAGGTCCCAGCCCCTGGCAACTACTCATCTGCTTTTTGTCCTGATACTTTTGCCTTTTCCAGAAGGTCGAGTAAAATGGAATCATGCAGCCTTTTGAGCCTGGCTTCTTTCACCCACATAATGCATTTCAGGTTCATCTGTAACGGGGTTTTTTTTATGTTTTTTTGTGTCTGTCTGTAGCTCATTCCTTTTTATGGCTGAATAGTATTCCATTGTGTGGATGGATCACATTTGTTCATCCATTCATCTATTGAAGGACAGATTTAACAGCTGTTGCTAATAACTAATAAAGCCTCAGCAAACATTCGCTCATGAAATTTCATAAATGAACAAAAGTTTTCATTTCACCTGTGTATCCCATTAGGAGTGGGATTGCTGGCTTATATGGCTGTAGTGCTTTTGAAAGTCTTTTTCTTTTTTTTTTTTTTTT
>NW_016107549.1:33360-44595 GCF_001604975.1 Cebus imitator
CCTGTAATCCCATAACTTTGGGAAGTTGAGGCAGGCGGATCACCAGGTCAAAAGTTTGAGACCAGCCCAGCCAACATGGTGAAACCCCGTCTCTACTAAAAATACAAAAATTAGCAGGATGTGGTGGCACGTGCCTGTAATCCCAGCTACCTGGGAGGCTGAGGCAGGAGAAGCACTCAAACCCGGGAGGCAGAGGTTGCAGTGAGCCAAGATCATGGCATTGCACTCTAGCCTGTGCCATGATCAAGACTCCTTCTCGGGGGAAAATATATATATATGTTGTTCTCTCTCCCCATGATTGGTTCAGGACCCCTGCTCAAGTACACTTATCAATGTCTAGGGAATTTCAGCCCCATCCTGCCTGGTTGTCCAGTTCTAGTCCAGAGTTCTTGCTGATGTGGTTACCTCGCAGGTCTCTGTGTGGGCAGGGAGAGCCAGCTCCGCCTGATGGGCAGCAGAGGCAGGCTGTCCCATGGTCTTTTTCCTCAGGAGTTCCTGTCTACCCAGGCACAGCCGTCACTGGAAGCTTTTAGCTGTGATGCTGCCAGGAAGAGGGTGATGGCTGAAGAGCCCACCGCTAAGCAAAATGGTTTGTCACCCCTCTGGCAATGCTTCCTTTGTGCCATGCCTGTCCTGAGCACTTTGCAAATATTGACTCATGTAAACTTCAAAGCCCTTATGATGTGGGTATGACTGCTATCCTCACTGTACAGATGAGGAGGCTGAGGCCAGCAATGGCTAAGTAACTAACCCCAGGTCACCCAGCCAGGAAGTGCTGGAGCCAGGAATGAAGCCTGGCTGTCTGGTTCCAGAGCCAGTGTTACATGGCCCTGACCCTCCCAGGCAGTTCTTCCAGGAACGTCCCCCACATCCTTGGGCCCTTCCCCGGTGTTCTGAGCCTCCTCTTCCCATCAGCTTTGTCCTTGACCAAAGCACCCCAGACTTTCAGAGCCAAATGGGATCACGTTGCCTACAACTGAGTAAACAGAGGCCTTGAAAGGTGTGTGACACACCTATGTCCCCCAAATCATAAAGGTAGGGGGAAGAGAAAGAGAATCGCTTAAGAACGGGGAATATTTACGAGGCTCTGTGTTCCAGGCCTTGGTGACCGTGTGCAGACAGGATATGGCCCCTGCCCAGGTGGCAATCTCAGACTGGGAGGGAGGACGCATGCCAAGGAACAAGATGATTTCAAATTTAGCAGCAAGTCCTCTTGAGAAGACAATAAAGTGAAGGGGGTGGAACTGGGAGGACCTTGGGAGGTGAGCTTTCGTCCGGATCCTCACCTTGCTTTAGGAGGTGAGAACAGAAGCCGGCTCCGTCACAACGGCCTTCTCCCTACAGCTGGGAGAATAGTGCTGGTGGGTTCTTTGTTCATTTTTATTTTCTCATATGTTGGTTTTTTGTCTTTTTGTTTTGTTTTTTGTTTTGAGAGGGAGTCTTGCTCTGTCGCCAGGCTGGAGTGCAGTGGCCCGATCTTGGCTCACTGCAACCTCAGCCTCCCGGGTTCAAGCAGTTCTCCTGCCTCACCCTCCCAAGTAGCTGAGATGACAGGTGCGTGCCACCAGGCCTGGCTAATTTTTTTGTATTTTTAGTAGAGACGGGGTTTACCACGTTGGCCGGGATGGTCTCGATCTCTTGACCTTGTGATCTGCCTGCCTCCACTTCCCAAAGTGCTGGGATTACAGAAAGTGCCGGCCTTTTTTTTTTTTTTTTTTTTTTTTTTTTGAGATGGAGTTTTGCTCAATTGCCCAGGCTGGAGTGCAATGGCTGATCTTGGCTCACTGCAACCTCTGCCTCCCGGGTTCAAGCTATTCTCAGGCCTCAGCCTCCCAAGTAACTGGGATTACAGGTGTGTACCACCACGCCCGGCTAATTTTTTATTTTTAGGAGAGACAGGGTATCACCATGTTGGCCAGGCTGGTTTCGAACTCCTAACCTCAGGCGATCCACCCAAAGTGCTGGGATTACAGGCGTGAGCCACCGCGCGCGGCCTTTTGGTCATTTTAAACAGAGTCTCCTTATGTTGCCTAGGCTGGTCTCCAACTCCTAGGCTCAAGCGATCCTCCCGTCTTGGCCTCAGAAAGTGATGGGATTACCGGCGTGAGGCCCCGCGCCCAGCCTGGTGGGTTCTTTTATTTCCATATTACAAATAAAAGGGGGCTCCTGAGTTAGGCAGACACAGGCAGTTCGTGCAGCTTCACCCGGAGGGAGCCCACAGCGGGCTCAGCGAGACAAGAGCGTGCAAGTTCATCACCTCCTAGGGAAAGGACGGGGTAGCCCCAGGCCCCACCCCTTCCCGAACCGCACCTTTGTCGTGGCTCCGGACCCACTGACTCAGGCGGAGGGCGGGGCGCAGGGTCGCTGGGGCCGCGTAGAGAGCGAAAGAAGGCCACCATTGGCTCGTCCCGGAAGGTGGGCGGGGCCTCCTCCGACCGACCTGGGTGCGCGCCGCGGGGAGGCGTTGCCGACGGCGGAGCGGGAGGGGGTGTGGCTCCGCGCGGGCGGCCGTTGACGCTGAGGCCCCGCTCCGGATGTTGCGTATCGCGGACTGGGCGGCGGCGATTGGCCGACCCGGCTGGGGGGGGCGGGGCGGAAGGTTCTGGAGGGGGCTGGCGGGCTCTGGAAGCTTCCGCCGGACGGGTATATAGAGTCCGGGACCGGGCGGCGGCGGAGCCGGGATACGGCAACTGTAGGGCGGCGGGCCGCAGGCGGGGGCCATGGGCAAAGACTACTACCAGACGCTGGGCCTGGCCCGCGGCGCGTCGGACGAGGAGATCAAGCGGGCCTACCGTCGCCAGGCGCTGCGCTACCACCCGGACAAGAACAAGGAGCCCGGCGCCGAGGAGAAGTTCAAGGAGATCGCCGAGGCCTACGACGTGCTCAGCGACCCGCGCAAGCGCGAGATCTTCGACCGCTACGGGGAGGAAGGTGCGTGGACGCGGCCCCGCCGTTTGACAGGCGGGGAAACCGAGGCACGCCGGCTGCTCTCGGCGGCCCCCCGGGGAGGACGCCCAGGGCCCGGGGGCCAAACTGCCCCGCCCTCGGTCCGCGCGGGCCTCCGCCCTCGGATTGGTGGCCGTGGGGTGGGAGGAGGAGCCTTGGCCCTGCCGCTCGCCCAGAAGCTTCTAGCAAGTCTGGGGCTGCCCCTCCCTGGGCGCGTCCTCCCGCGGCCCCGAGCAGCCCCGGGGTGCGGTGCAGGGGGACGTGTGGGAGCCGGAGGGCGGGGGACGGGGACGGCGCAGCGGGGCGCACTGCGGGCCGGGGCTCACGTAGGTTCGGCCGCCGGGGTCTGCAGCGCGGCGTCTGGGGCTCAGCTACGGGCGCGGGGCTGCAAATGCGGGCGTCGACCCTCGCGGGCTTGCGGGCCGGGCTGGGATAATCCCTGGGAAGCCATGACCTGGCCCCGGCCCGGCACGCAGGAGGCAGCGGCGCCCAGTGCGGCCGTCCAGGTGCAGAGAGCGGGGCTTTTTGTCCATGTGCTGGTTGATGACTCAGGCTAGATTCTGGGCTTAATTTGGAGGAGTGAACTGACTTTGTATGCAAGCATGGTGGCAGTGAATGCTAGTGTGTGAGGATTCAAAAACTCTCCATCTATTTTTTTTTTTTCCTTATTTTTACTCTTCCCGTCAGTTGCCCTAAAGTGTCGGGAGTAAACACCGAAATCCCAGCCTGGACCATGTGTCTTTAGCCATCTCTTGGTGACATAGCCGGGAGGATGAGTCAGTCCAGGGGTGGCAGGGCATGGGTGGCACCTGGAGGTGGACACCTAACTGCATGAGTCTTTTGCCACTGTCACACTACACGGAAGTATGGGGGGGGGGCGTCTCTGCTGCTGCAGTGAGAAGTAGAAGCCTGGGGTTCTTCCTTGCTCTCCCCTGGCAGGCTAAAAAAAGTTCCTCCCCCATGGCTTCCAAGCTTCCCCCCCCCCCCGAAAAGGGAAGCTCCTTGAGAGAGGCTGCTGTTCAGCCATCTGACTGCTTCCAATTCTGCTTTTTAGGGCTAAAGGGCAGCGGCCCCAGTGGCGGTAGCGGTGGTGGTGCCAATGGTACCTCTTTCAGCTACACATTCCATGGAGACCCTCATGCCATGTTCGCTGAATTCTTCGGTGGTAGAAATCCCTTTGACACCTTTTTTGGGCAGCGGAACGGCGAGGAAGGCATGGACATTGACGACCCATTCTCTGGCTTCCCTATGGGCATGGGTGGCTTCACCAACATGAACTTTGGCCGCTCCCGCCCTGCCCAAGAGCCCACGCGAAAGAAGCAAGATCCCCCAGTCACCCACGACCTTCGGGTCTCCCTTGAAGAGATCTACAGCGGCTGCACCAAGAAGATGAAAATCTCCCACAAGCGGCTAAACCCCGATGGAAAGAGCATTCGAAACGAAGACAAAATCCTGACCATCGAAGTGAAGAAGGGGTGGAAAGAAGGGACCAAAATCACATTCCCCAAGGAAGGAGACCAGACCTCCAACAACATTCCAGCTGATATTGTCTTTGTTTTAAAGGACAAGCCACACAATATCTTTAAGAGAGATGGCTCTGATGTCATTTATCCTGCCAGGATCAGCCTCCGGGAGGTAAGGTGCCAGGTGGGGCGGTGTCTGTAGAGGGCGATAGCTGCTCTTTGAAGCAGATAACTATTTGCTGAGCACATGTGTTGGTGCGTGTGGTGTGTGCCAGGTTTGGGGCACAAAGTGAACAGGACTGACGAGGGTGCTGTCCTGGAGCTTTCATGGTGGTGACGTGTAGATCTGGGGACCAGGTCTTGGCTGCACAGGACTGATTCGTCTTACTCTATGCCAGATGGTCTCTGGGCAAGAGCTGAGCCTCTTGAGCCAGCTTCCATCTAATGCTGTCCCTTTGCTTTCCAAGGCTCTGTGTGGCTGCACAGTGAACGTCCCCACTCTGGACGGCAGGACCATACCCGTCGTATTCAAAGATGTCATCAGGCCTGGCATGCGTCGAAAAGTTCCTGGAGAAGGCCTCCCCCTCCCCAAAACGCCCGAGAAACGTGGGGACCTCATTATTGAGTTTGAAGTGATCTTCCCCGAAAGGATTCCCCAGACATCAAGATCCGCACTTGAGAAGGTTCTTCCTATATAGCTACCTGAGCTCCCCAGACTGACTAGGGACCTTTCCAGAGCTCAAGGATTTCTGGACCTTTCTACCAGTGTGGAACATGAGAGGGCGGAGGGCCCAGGGAGGGTTTTCATACTGCTGAATGTCTTCCAGAGCATATATTACAATCTTTCAAAGTCGTACACTAGACTTAAGTGGTTTTTCGAGCGATAGGGCATCAGGTGGTGGGAACAGCAGGAAAAGGCATTCCAGTCTCCCCCACTGGGTCCGGCAGTCCTCCCAGGAGGGGCCCACATCCTCCTCCTCCTCCAGTCCCTGTCCAGGGTTGAGAGGCAGACCAGCAGCTGGACTTGATGCCTGTGTCTCTTTGCTTCGGGCTGGTAGATGGTGTCAAGCTGCTGCCAGACCTTGTACACTCCTCTGTCTCTGTTGTGTGATCAGTTTGTGATTTATTCTGTATTTGTCTCACATGTCTTATTCTTCCCCTGAAGAATCCTGTCTTCTCTTTGGCCATCTCAAATTGAGAACCTCTAAACTATTCCTGCAGAACTGCCTGGCTGGCGTCCCCAAGCAATACCTCTTGTTCCAGTAGGACCAAGGGAGCCAGTCTCCAGCAAGTGACTCCAGTAAGTGCAGCCACCTCTCACTCGAGGGTCTGGGAGCCTAGCCCCAGCAAGGGACCCTCTGGACCTCTGGCTGTAGGGAAGCTGAATGTGCTTACTATGGGTCACATTTTCCATTTCTGTAAGGCAATCTTGTCACACCTGGGCATACCAGTGTCAGACCATACCAGTGGTCTAGGTAATTTTTTGTTTCATGGACTCTGGACTCTTTCAAAGGGATCTGATCCTTTTGAATTTTGCACAGCCCTAGATATAATCCCTTTTGATAAAAGGGTCTTTGCTTCTGATTACAGGAGCACTGTGGAACGTCTGTAAATATGTTTTTATAATTAATTCCGTGTATAGTCGGTGTACACTCAAATAAAACTAGTCCCCAGCAGCCACTGCTCTCTGTACAGGGCCATAATGGAATTCTGAAGAAATCTTGAGGAGGGAGGGGAGTTGGAACAAATGTCAGTTCCCTCAACACCAGTTGGGTGCTCAGACCTTTCGACTCATTGTAAGTTGCCACTGCCAACATGAGACCAAAGTGTGTGACTTGTCAATGCAGTGCGACAGCATTAAAGACTGATGCCAAACCTCAGGGGAGCAGTCTTGCGACTCTGTTTGAGGGTTCTGCTGGTTTGGGGGGTGGGGTGAGGACCTGGGCATCCCTCCAGGTGCAGTCAAGGTGGGAGGGTGGGATGGGCTGGAGGCAAGTACCCTGCAAGGGAAAGATAAGGCTCCCTGAGCTGGAAGTGGGTTGGAGAACTTCTACCCAGATTCTGGGTCCAAACAACCAGAGACCCAAGCACACTGGCCTTGGATCATTTTTTGATGGAGGTTGGAGTCAAAGGAAAGGTTGGGGGAGGCGGGGTCTGGTTCCTAACTCTCCCTTTCTTCGGGGCCCCTGGCTTTTTCAACAGACCTTTGCTCTGGGGCCAAGGGGGCAACCCAGGGTCTGGCCTCTAAATTCCTTATCACTCCTTTCCTGCTAGAACTAGTTGCAAGTCCTGAAGGCCTGGCTGAACCAGAACTCCAGGCCCTGCCCAGGACTAGCCCCACCCTAGAGAAAACCCATTTTCTGCCTTGGTTTTATTTGTAGGCCACTGAAGCTGCTTTTACTTTGTAACTTTTTTTAAAGAGCTGGTTTTATTATAAGGTAAGTAATTACTCAGGCTTAAAACAGTGTATCCATGCTTTGCTGCAACATGTTCTCAAGTGGAACCATTGTATACAGGCCAGGAGCAGGGCTCAGGGCTGTCACCACAGCACTTTGGGTGACCAAGGTGGGCAGATCACTTGAGCTCAGGAGTTTGAGACCAACCTAGGCAACACTGTGAAACCCCATGTCTACAAAAAATAAAAATTCAGTTGGGGGTGGCAGTGTACACCTATGTGCCCAGCTATTTATGTGACTGAGGCAGGAGGATCACTTGAGCCCAAGAAGTGGATAACCCAGTGAGCTGTGTTTGTGCCATTGCCCTCCAGCCTGGATGACAAAGTGAAACCCTGTCTCAAGAAAAAAAACTGTAAAAGTCAGTCTGGACCAGGCATAGTGGCCCCTGCGTGTAATCCCAGCACTCTGGGAGGCCAAGGCAGGTGGATCACCTGAGGTCAGGAGCTTGAGACCGGCCTGGTCAACATGGTGAAAACCCCATCTCTACTAAAAATACAAGAAATTAGCCAGGCGTGGTGGTGCGCGCCTGTAATCCCAGCTACTCAGGAGGCTGATACATGAGAATCACTTGAACCTGGGAGGTGGAGGTTGCACTCCAGCCTGGGTGGCAGAGTTTTGCTCTGTCTCCAAAAAAAAAAATGTCAAGCTAATAGTTGCTTTCCCTTCCCACTGAAACAGTTTAAGCGCTGAAAACAGTCTAGGGGCAGCCCTGTCAGGCCAAGAGAACTTTATGTAATGACTGGAAAGTTCTATATACCTTTAAACATCTTACAAATTCAATAAAATTGGAATCGGTTCCTCAGTTGCTCCTGCCACACTTCAGTTGCTTAGCAGCCACACGTATATAGCCAGTGGCAATTGCTGGACAAGTCTTGAGGGCTTTTCCCCAAAGAGAATATGGTGTCATTTTGAAGAGCAGCCACATTAAGCCAGGAGATGCCACCCGCATCAGGAGGTGACCCCTGGAATATGAGAGCTATTTATGTTTACCAAAGTATCCCAGGCACCAAGGTGACATTTACTGCAGAACTGACCTCATTGGTGTCACAACTCCCCAGGGTTGCCATCCCCACCCCCAAGTCTCCATTATACACCAGCTCCCTGTGAACTTCATACAAAGGTGTCACAAGTGCAAAAGTGCACAATGCCTTAAGGTATGTACAGTCTGGGAACTTCACAAAAAACACGACCAAGGAACCTACCCAGGGTGAGGAGTGGGGCACATAGTGAGGGGAAAATCTTAGTGGTAAAAGGGGCCACACGTTTTTGTTTCTGTTTTGTTTTGTTTTTTGAAAGTCTCGCTCTGTCACCCAAGCTGGAGTGCAGTGGTGCGACCTCTGCTCACTGCAACCCCAGCCTCCCAGATTCAATCGATTTCAGGAGTAGCTGAGATTCCCTAGGGAAGGTCAAGCTTCCCTAGTAGCTGGGATTATAGGCACGTACCACCATGCCCGGCTAACTTTTGTATTTTTACTGGAGATGGGGTTTAATTATGTTGGCCCAGAATGGCCTCAAACTCCTGACCTCAAGTGATCCGCCCACCTCAGCCTCCCAAAGTGCTGGTGGTATAGGCATGAGCTACTGCACCTGGCCTTTTTTTCCTTTTTTTTTTAAAAAAAACATTTTTGTGCTTCTTCCAAGACAGTGAGTCTGTGCTTACATAAGCATAAACACAATTTCTAAATGTTCAGTTTTATTTTTTGACTGTGTAATCACAATACAAAACTGGAAAGGGTGCAGAGTGAAAGTCCTCCCTCCCACCCTGCCATCCGATTTCACACCCCCGAACCAGGAACCAGTGTTCCCAGCCTCTCCTGTGCCTTTCCTGAGATGCTGCAGGAAATACATTTTCCTTTTTCTTTTTTTTTTTTTTTTTTTTTNAATCCCAGCTACTCAGGAGGTTGAGGCAGGAGAATTGCCTGAACCCGGGAGGCGGAGGTTGCGGTGAGCCGAGATCACGCCATTGCACTCCAGCCTGGGTAACAACAGCGAAACTCCGTCCCCCCAACAAAAAAAAAAAAGAAAGAGAAAATAAAAATAAAAAAAAAGAAATCTCAATGCACCAAAATTCCACTAAAAACTAAAAATGGGCCAGGCGCGTGGCTCACTTGTGCAATCCCAACACTTTGGGAGGCCGAGGGGGGTGAATCACCTGAGGTCAGGAGTTTGAGACCAGCCTGGACAACATGGTAAAATCCTTTCTCTACTAAAAATACAAAAATTAATCCCAGCTACTCGGAAGGCTGAGGCAGGAGAATCGCTTGAGCCTGGAAGGTGGAGGTTGCAGTGAGCCAAGATTGTGCCACTGCACTCCAGCTTGAGTGACAGAGCAAGACTCCATCTAAAAAACTAAAAACTAAAAAAAACTAAAAATGGCACAACACAACAAGAAGCATCTATCTATATTTTCTATGAAAATCTAGGCCGGCTGGCCGGGCAAGGTGCCTCACGCCTATAATTCCAGCACTTTAGGAGGCTGAGGTGGGCAGATCACGAGGTCAAGAGTTCCAGACCAGCCTGACCATCAGGATGAAACCCCGTCTTTACTAAAAATAACAAAAATTAGCCAGGCGTGGTGGTGCAAGCCAATAATTGCAGCTATTGGGGAGGCTGAGGCAGGAGAATCTCTTGAACCCGGGAGGCAGAGGTTGCAGTGAGCCATTGCACTCCAGCCTGGGAGACAGAGTGAAACTCCATGTCAAAAAAAAAAAAAAAAAAAAAAAAAAAAATCTAGGCCTTAAAGAACGTGCACTTATCTTCTCTCCCGCATACCTGAGAGAACTTTCTGTTGACAGCACAGCTACTGGAGAGGAGGCAGAGTCTGATTTTTCAAACTCCGTGATTTATTTATTTATATATTTATTTTTGATGTGGAGGTTTACTCTGTTGCCCAGGCTATAGTGCAGTGGTGCAATCTCAGCTCACTGCAACCTCTGCCTCCTGGGTTCAAGCAATTCTCCTGCCTCAGCCTCCTGAGTAGCTGGAATTACAGGTGTGCACCACCACCCCGGCTAATTTTGTATTTTTGGTAGAGACAGTTTCACCATGTTGGTCAGGCTGGTCTCATACTCCCGACCTCAAGTGATCCGCCCACCTCGGCCTCTCAAAGTGCTGGGATTACAGGCGTGAGCCTCCGCGCCTGGCCACATTATTCTTTTCTTACACCAGGAGTACATGCTGTATACTCTGCTTATCCTTTCTCTGGAACACGTTGCTCTGAACATAAAGCATGAGGATGAACTTCCTCATTCCCGTGCTATTCCACACCTTTGTTCTCTCAGGCCCACGCAGCTGGGTGTGAAGGTGTAGGTTATTGTTTGGTGACTCCTGACTGCTCTGATGCCCATGCTGGAGTGCAGTGGTGTGATCTCGGTTCACTGCAACCTCCACCCCCCAGATTCAAGTGATTCTCCTGCCTCAGCCTCCTGGGTAGCTGGGACTATAGGCATGCACTACCAAGCCCAGCTAATTGTATTTTAATAGGGAAGGAGTTTCACCATGTTGCCCAGCCTTGTCTGGAACTCTTGAGCTCAGGCAATCCACCTGCCTTGGCCTCCCAAAGTGCTAGGATTATTGTGGGCCGCTGTGCCTGGCCTCAATCATTTTCTAATACAATAAAAAATAAAAATACACCAAAAAAATGCAAATAAGAAACGCAGTGTGACCTTGGGCAAGTGGCCTAACCTCTCTGTGCCTGTTTTGTCAATTGAAAAATGGGCATAATAACTCTCTGCTAAGTCTATAAGGATTTTAAGATTATATAGATATTGACCAGGCACTGTGACTCATGCCTGTCATCCCAGCTCTTTGGGAGGCTGAAGCAGGTGGAGGATCACTTGAGGCCAGGAGTTTGAGACCAGCCTGAGCAACTTAGTGAGACCCTATCTCTACAAAAAGGAAAAACATATAAATAAATACATATGGCCAGGTGCAGGCTGAGGCAGATAGATCACAAATTCAGGAGTCCGAGACCAGCCTGGCCAAGATGGCAAAACCCCAGCTCTTTTGTGTTTTGTAAAAATACAAAAATTAGCCAGGAGCGGTGGCAGGCACCTGTAATTCCAGCTACATGGGAGGCTGAGGCAGGAGAATTGCTTGAACCCAGTAGGAGGAGGTTACAGTGAGCTGATATTGTGCCACTACACTCTAGCCTCCATCTCAAAAAAAAAAAGAAAAATAAATACATACACACCAGGGAGAACTTTGTGTCATTTCTTATTACCATTATAGTCTTTTTAATTGAAAAAATAAAAAATTTTTTGAGACAGTCTCTGTCACCCAGGCAGGAGTGCAATGGAGCAGTGTTGGCTCACTGCAACCTCCCGGCTTCAAGCAATTCTTGTGCCTCAAGCCTTTTTTTTTTTTTTTTT
>NW_016107549.1:46544-48170 GCF_001604975.1 Cebus imitator
GGCCTCCCAAAGTGCTGGGATTACAGGCTTGAGCCACCGCGCCCGGCAGTGCCTCAGCCTTTCTAGTAGCTGGGACCGTAGGTGTGCACCACCATGCCCGGCTTATTTTTGTAATTTTAGTGGAGGTGGGCTTTTGCCATGCTGTCCAGGATGGTCTTTAACTCCTGGACTCAAGTGATCTGCCCACCTCTGCCTTCCAAGTTGCTGGAATTACAAATATGAGCCCCTGCACCCAGCCATCATTACATTCTGTTTGTTTTTTTTTATTTGTTTGAGAGGGAGTCTCACTCTGTCACCCAGGCTGGAGTGCAGTGGCACCATCTTGGCTCACTGCAACCTCTGCCTCCCGGGTTCAAGCGATCTCCTGCCTCAGCCTCCTGAGTAACTGGGATTATAGGCAAGCATCACCACACTTGGCTAATTTTTGTATTTTTCATAAAAATGGGGTTTCACCATGCTGGCCAGGCTGGTCTCGAACTCCTGACTTTAGGTGATCAGCCTTGGCCTCCCAAAGTGCTGGGATTGCAGGTGTGAGCCACCACACCCTGCCATAATTATGTTCTCATGTGATGATTTTTTAGATCACAACTTGTAACCCCAAAACTGAGGTGAGTCTGGGGTCTTGGGGGCCAGTGCTTTTTGATGAGTTCCAGGAACCAAATCTCCAGACAAGCCACTGAGACCCTCAGCTCAAGCCCTGGCTCTTGCCCAGTCTGAGGAAGCCATACTTCAAGCAGGAACACCCCAGGCCTGCTCTTAACAACTTGCTCATTCAACAGAAGTAGCAGAGCACTGGGCTCCAGAGCTGGGCAGCTCCTCCATTCTGCTGCTGTATTTCCTTAGGCAAGTGACTTCACCTCTCTGAGTCGCAGTAGCCTCCTTTGAAAAATGAGCCAGGGTTAGACATAGTGGCTCACACCTGTAATCCCAGCACTTTGGGAGACCAAGGCAGGAGAATGGCTTGTGCCCAGGAGTTCGAGGCTGCAGTAAGTTGTGATTGCACCACTGCACTCCAGCCTGAGCAACAGTGCAAGACTGTCTCATAAAGTAAAATAAAATAGGCTGGGCATGGTGGCTCATGCCTGTAATCCCAGCACTCTGGTAGGCCGAGACAGGCAGATCATGAGGTCAGGAGATCGAGACCATCCTGGCTAACATGGTGAAACCCCGTTTATACTAAAAATACAAAAATTAGCCAGGCATGGTGGTGCATGCCTGTAGTCCCAGCTACTAGGGAGGCTGAGTCAGGAGAATTACTTGAACCTGGGAGGTGGAGGTTGCAGTGAGCCGAGATCACACCACTGCACTCCAGCCTGAGTGACAAGATCGAAACGCCATCTCAATCAATCAATAAGAGACCTGGTACAGTGCCTCATGCCTGTCATCCTAGCACTTCAGGAGGCTGAGGTGAGCAGATCACCTGAGATCAGGAGTTTGAGACCAGCCTGGCCAACATGATGAAACCTCGTCTCTACTAAACTTACAAAATTAGGCAGGTGTGATAGTGTGCACCTATAATCCCAGCTACTCAGGAAGCTGAGACAGAAGAATCACTTGAACCCCAAAGCCAAGATCACGCACTTCAGCCTGGATGACAGAGCAAGACTCTGTCTCAAAAAAAAAAAA
>NW_016107549.1:52665-62912 GCF_001604975.1 Cebus imitator
ATAGAGATGGAGTTTTGCTATGTTGGCCAGGCTTGTTGTAAACTCCTGGCCTCAGGTGATCCACACTCCTTGGCCTCCCAAAGTGCTGGGATTACAGGTGTGAACCACCACACTAGGCCTGCTTGTTTTGAGATAGGCTCTCACTTTGTTGCACAGGCTGGAGTGCAGTGGCACAATCACGGCTTACTGAAGCTGCAACATCTCTGGCTCAATCAATCCTCCTATCTCAACCTCCTGAGCATCTAAGGCCACAGGTGTGCACCACTATGCCAGGCAATTAAAAAAAATTTTTTTTAGTAGAGACAGGGTTGTTGCCTTGTGTTGCCCAGGCTGGCCTTGAACTCCTGAGCTCAAGTAATTCTCCTCCCTTGACTTCCCAGAGTGCTGGGATTATAGGCATGAGCCACTGGACCCGGCATTAACAAGCGGGGATGGCTCTCTCCTGGCTTCTGGTGGTTTCGGCAATCCTGAGCCTTCCTTGGGGTTATATCTGCATCCTTCCAGTCTCTGCCCCTGCCCTCCCTCGGCCCTCCCTGCTGCGTGTGTCTGTGTCTTCTCCTTTTCTGTCTCTTGTAAGGACACCTGTCATTGGATTTCGGGGCCAGCCACCCTAATCCAGGATGATCTCATCTCAAGATCCTCCACTGAATGACATCTCTGAAGACACTTACTCCAAGTAAGGTCACATTCACAGGTTCTGGAATGTGGGCATTTCTTTTAGGGCGGGGGCATCTTTCAACCCATTAAACTGACAGAGGCACTTTCCATAGGCCTGCAGCGTGGAGGGGAAAAGGGATGGCAGGCCCCGGACACACAAGCCAAGGGACAGAGCTTGTTAGGATGCAGGGGGGGCTCCTGGACAATGAACCAGGGATGAGGCCCCTAAGCTGGGGATCCAGAAACCACCCCCCAAGGCCATATACACACACACACGCACACACACACACACACACACACACACACAAACACACACACACACACACCCCCGGTGTGGCTGAAACTGAGAGAACAGGAGAGAGCAGGGCTGGGTGTGTCTAGGAATGAGACACGCCAGGCCCTGCATTCCTGAGTTGGAAGAGAAATTGAGAGTTTAAGTCAGGAGGGGCAAGGCCCGATTTTCTTTCACATGGAAGTCAGAGCCAGGAACTTGGTAGTTTGCCTTCATGGGATCCGAATGTTCCCCAGGAATATTATGCTGGACATCAGTGTAGCCAGGTGTGACTCCCCAAAAAAAAAACACTTTGGCTCACAGGGACGGGTTTTTTTGGGGGCACATGGCCTGCTGGGGGCGGGGCCGTCCTTGGTCAAGAAGGAAGGTGACCTGACTCGGGTGCTCATGGGCGCCCTCTGGCCTCTGTGCAGAGAACTGACTGTAGGGGTGAGGGTGAGGGTGGAGCGGGAGGACCAGGGTGGAAGCCCTCCACCAGGTGGGAGGTGATGGGGCTGGCTGGACTAGGAGAGGTGTGAGCAGTGTACACCACCATACTCAGCTAATTTTTGTATTTTTTTAGTAGAGACGGGGTTTCACCATTAGCCAGGATGGTCTCGATCTCCTGATCTTAGGATCCGCCTGCCTCAGCCTCCCAAAGTGCTGGGATTACAGGCATGAGCCACCGTGCCCAACCGGATTTTTTTTTTTTTTTTTTTTTGAGACCAAGTCTCGCCCTGTTGCCCAGGCTGGAGTGCAGGAGCACAAAATCAGCTCACTGCAACCTCCGCCTCCTGGGTTCAAGTGATTATCCTACCTCAGCCTCCTGAGTAGCTGGGTTTACAGGCGTTCACAACCACACCCATCTAATTTTTGCATTTGTAGTAGAGGTAGGGTTTCACCATGTTGGACAGGATGGTGTCAATCTCCTGACCTTGTGATCCACCTGCCTTGGCCTCCCAAAGTGCTGGGATTACAGGCATGAGCCACCATGCCCGGCCCGACACTGTCTCAAAAAATAAAAATAAAAATAAATCAGAAAGGAGGTGCCCAGCACCGCTTTGTGTCTTGAGCAATCCCATAATCCCATCACCCCTTCTCTGGGCATTTCCTCATCGGACAACAGGAACCAGATGGAGTCTGGCTCAGGACTTTGCAGCCTCAGTCATGCTGTCCCCTGGGCTCTCCAAGTGTGCAGGGGGCAGCTCAGATGCCAGGCTCAGGCAGGGCAGGCAGCACAGTCCCACAGAAGGCACTGGCCAGCCCAGGGAACTATTGCTTAGTGGGATGGCAGAGGTCAGCAGAACAGGAAGAGAGGGACAATAGCTGTGCCTGTTGCCTGGCCTGCCACAGCCATTGCAGTGTTTGCCAGCTGGGTGGGGCTGGCTAAGCAATCCTCAGCAGTGAAGCTCAAGGTTTCATCTCCCCTTTCTCTCCCTCTCTCTCTCTCCTTCTTTCTTTTTCTTTCCCTCCCTTCCTTTCTTTCTCTTCCTTTCTTCCTTCCTTTCTTCCTTCCTTCCTTCCTTCCTTCCTTCCTTCCTTCCTTTTTCCTTCCTTCCTTCTTTCTCTCTCTCTCTCTCTCTCTCTCTCTCTTTCTCTCTTTCTCTCTTTCTCTCTTTCTTTCTTTCTTTCTTTCTTTCTCTCTCTCTCTCTCTCTCTCTCTTTTCATGACAGAGTCTTGCTCTGTAGCCCAGCCTGGAGTACAGTGGGTGCAATCTCTGCTCACTGCAACCTCTGCCTCCCAGGTTCAAGCCATTCTCCTGCCTCAGCCTCGCGAGTAGTTGGGACTACAGGCGCGTGCCACCATGCCTGGATAATTTTTTGTATTTTTAGTAGAAACAGGCTTTCACCGTGTTAGCCAGGATGGTCTTGATCTCCTGACCTCATGATCTGCCCGCCTCAGCCTCCCAAAGCGCTGGGATTACAGGCGTGAGCCACCACGCTCGGCCTCCATCTCCCCTTTCACTTTACCCCTCTGCAGGTCCTGGTGGGGCTGAGATGCACAACGTCTCACCCTGGAAACTGTAAAGAACCAGTCTTCTGATGATGCTTGAGCAGGGTCTCAGCGCTTAGAGACTTCCACGAACTACAGTTCCCAGAACACACAGCATTCAGTTGCTGTCCAAGTGGTTGGGTTTGAACTAGAACAAGGAAATCTCACCTGTCCTGGGAACTGAGCGTCCTGGCCTGTTCCAGGTGCGTTTGTGACTCATGTTTCTTGGATCTGTGCCCTCCTGAGAAATCCCTGTTCCTTATAAACTACCTGGTGCATTTGTCCACAAAGGTTTGCTGAGAACCTGCTATGTGGCAGCCTGAGGTGGGAGTGAGGGGTTGACAAGAGAGACTCACCCTCCATCCTCACAGTCAGATGGAGACAGATTCATGAAAGGTCGGAGGCTGGCTGGGTACCCTCTGTGATCTAGCACGTAGTAAGTGACCAACAAATCAACAAGCAAATAAAAACTATCTCACTCTTGTCTTTCATTTCATCTTGCCTTTCCACACTGATTTATCAGCTCCCATGATGTTGCACTATCCTAAAGCGTGCTGTATCTCTGTCTGGGTTTTGCACACTCTGTTATCTCTGCTGGAAGCATATTCGGCTTATTCGCTCACGCGTTTGTCTGTAGGACAGAGGCTGGCACGGAGCAGGCGGCACATTAAATATTTGATGAGTGAATGAATGAATGAATGAATGCCTTTCTCCATTGTACACTCCAGGAAGCAGGGACGCTCGCGACCCTCCGTATTCATCTCTGTCCCCGCCCGCCCACAGAGTATGAATGCATCTTTTTATTCACTCCGAGAATGGCCAGGCTGGGGCAGAGGAGGCCGGGCGGGGAACTGGGTTGAGGGCTGCCATCGACCCCTACCCAAGCCTCCTAAACAGTCCACTTTCCCGGACGTCGGGAGTTCGCATACTGTCCCGCAACCTGGCCTCGGTCACCTGACTCCCCCGCCCCTCACCCTCCAGGGCACCCCAGATGGACATTCAGCCAACAGCACGTGGTTCAGGGGCCCCAGCTTCCTTCCCATTGGCCGCTCGCCTCCTTCCTTCCCCGCGATTGGCCGGGACCCAGCCACAGCTCCGCCCCCCTCCTCAGCCCTCTGGTGGTACAGCCCGCCGCGGCCCAGGCGGGGTGGGACGGTCCACTACTTCGCGGCGCGGGGGGAGTCGGGAAGAGTTGGGTGAGGCGGAGGGATCCCTCTGGAATGTTTCCGTCGGGTCCACCCGAAGAGGGAGGCGCGGATTGGTCGCGAGCCCCGGCAGACAGCCGCTAATTGGCCTTCCGCGGGCGTCGGCCCCGCCCCCCTAGGCGCCGCTGCGGGAGAGGCCCAGGCAGGAGTTTGCAGAGGGCCGAGCCGGGTGCGCGCGGGGAGGCGGCGGCGGCGGCGGCGCAGGTGAGTGGCCCCCGCGGGAGGGATGTGTCCACTCTGGGGGCCCTGGATGTCGCGGACCCGCGAGGAACCGGCCGATCGTGCAGGGTGGGGCAGGCCCCGTGGACGTGACTGGAGGTTTAGGCTGAGCGCGGGGATGCCGGAGGCCCCTTCCTGGGGGGAGCGAGGAAGGGTGGGGGTGGTGGGGGCAGCTCCCTTCCTGCTGGGGGGCAGAAACCAAACGCCTCCCAGCGCCGGGTAGGGGTCTCCGGGCTTGCCCCTCCCCCCTTCCCTTCTGGAAGATCCCCATCCCGGCGAGGACAGGCGCGGGGTCGGTGTTTCTGACCCTTTCCTGTCCACTTTCCCTGAGCGAACCGCGTCTGAACCCTCCAGGGCCTGGGGGGACGCAGTGAGGACCTGGATAATAATCATCATGAAAAACTCCACCCCAGCTAGCATTTATGGAGCGCTTCCGTGTCAGGCATTTACCATGCGGATCATTGATTGAATCAAAACACTTCATGGGAGGTGTTGTGCCTTCTTATAAAAAAGGTGAGGCAGCAGGCTCAGAGAGGTGGAGTGACTTGCCCAAGGTCACACAGCTAGTAACTGGCACATCTGGGACTGGAACTCATGCCCCAGGGTCCAGAACTGGAGTCTCAGCCACTAGACTTGATACCCACTGGCTACATAGTTCAGTTGTTGCTGAGTAGCTCCAGCCCCCTACCCCTCCCACCCCTACCCCATACTCATCATCAGGGCCACACTTGTTGGTCTTTTGTTTCCTTCCCCCAACCCCCACAACCCCCAGAGATCACCAGGCACCAGCCACTCAAACAGGAAGCTGCCCTCATGTCCCTTCTCCCCTGAGCTGGAGAGGGCAGGTTTGACTACCTGGGTCCAGAGAAGAGAGTGACATCTGCAGGGGCCCAGGATGCTGGGGTCCTGGGCCTGCTGGGTACCCCCTGGCAACCTGGGCCAAGGCTGAGCAGTAGGTGTTCTCCCGGGAAACACCCAGGAGCCGGTTTTTCAAGAGTGAATCAGAGGCCTCTCTCCCTCCTTCTCTCCAAGGCAACACGGTGTGGGAAGGGGGAGCCTGGGCGTGATTTCCCCCTTCCCCTAGCTTCTGTGTGCTCCCAGGAACCCCTTCCCCTCCACCTGCTGACCACACTATGCTTCTGGATGGCTGTGGGGTTGCGAAGCTTCAGGCCCTTGCCAGGATGAGGGGGTCGGATGCTGAAATTCCAGCCCAAACAGTTAATATCCAGGCCGAAGTTTCTCTTCTTCATCTCTGCCTTCAGGTGTGAGGGGAGCCAGGGAAAGTGGGGAGGCGAGGACAGTAACCCCACAGTAGGCATGTTTGGGGGGCTGTTTTGAGGATGGAGGTATGCAGAGAGCAGTCAGAATGAGGACCTGAGACACATTCATTCATTCATTCTACAAATATTTAAAGTGAGCACCTACTATGGGCACATGCTAGGCGCTGCTCTTGGCACAGAAAATACCATAAGTGAACAAAAATTCCTGCTTTTGAGGAGTTGGCATTCTGAAAGGAAGCAGCCAACAAGCAAGTTATCAAGTAAATAAAGAAGATAATTTCAGATGACACTAAGTGCTATGAATAAAACGTGTGGGTAGTACTATAGAGAGCTGTGGGCAGGGGGTGCCAGCGCCACACAGATCAGATGAGGGGGCTGGGCGCAGGGGCTCATGCCTGTAATCCCAGCACTTTAGGAGGCTGAGGCAGGTGGATCACTTGAGGTCAGGAGTTTGAGACCTGGCCAATATGGGGAAGCCCTGCCTCTACTAAAAATTAGCCAGGCGTGGTGGTGCATGCCTGTAATCCCACCTGCTTGGGAGACTGAGGCAGGAGAATCGCTTGAACCTGGAAGGTGGAGGTTGCAGTGAGAGGAGATCGTGGCACTGCACTCCAACGTGGGCAACAGAGCAAGACTCCATCTCAAAGAAAAAAACAAAACAAAAAAAAACAGATGGGCAAGGCCAAGGTCTTTCTTTAGGCTGGACCAAGCTTGGAATCCGGTTGGAACAGAAGATGAACCCAGAGCAGGGATTCTGCAGGGGTTTGTGGGTCACAGTAAGGAGTTTGCAATTTTTCTTCCAGAAGGTGGGAAACCGTTGTAAAGTTTCAGTCAGGGCAGTGATGCCATCTCGTTTACGTTTTAAAATAGAGACATGAAGTTAAATGACAGCCTGAGGCTGGAAGACAAGAGTTCTGCCAGGGCAGCATGCAATTAAGTTCATGGGCCTGAGCTGTCTGTACCACAGGGGTGGATCCAACATGCTGGGGCAAGCCTGGGAGGCTGCCTGGAGGAGTGAGCCTGGAGTAGGTCGGCAGGCAGAGAGGGCTGGGATATTCCTGGGCAGGGCAGGGCAGAGGAGGAGATACCAGTAATAATGACAACAGCTTCCTTACATGGAGTCTGAGGCAGAGTGTAGATGGGATACATGCGCAATCTCTTTGGATTTCCATAACCACCTTGAGAGTGACAGGAATTCCACCCATTTTTCAGATGAAGAAACTGAGGCCCTGTGAAGTGAAGTGACTTGCCCACGGCCACCTAGCTGGTAAGTGGCAGGGGTGGGATTTGAACCCAGGCCAAGAAACCTCTTATGGCTGTGGCAGGCAGATTCATTAATCACTCACTTTCCTCCCTGCTGTTAATCCTCACTCACAGGTGGAGACACAGAAGCCAGCATGAACCAGGGCAGTGGGTGCGGGCAGAGAGAGAGTACGGAGGTTGGGAATTGGTCTGGATGTAGGGATCTTGGAAGTTTGAATCTTGGTACAGATGGCAGTAGTAATAATCGTCACCAATATTTACAGAAAGCTTATTGTGTGCCAGGACTATTCTAAGCACATGTGTGTTTTCCTTGGAGCTCAGAGAGGTTAAGACCCTTGCCCAAAGCCACACAGCTAGTAAGAGATGAAGCCAGGTTCCAGACTTAGGTTTTTAGCTTCCTGCCTCCCAGTGCACAGAGCTGGTGGAGTTGGGGGGGATAATGATGGATGACAAGGGCTTTTTTCCTTTTCTTTTCTTTTTTTGAGACAGGGTCTTGCTCTGTCACCTAGGCAGGAGCACAGTGGCATGATCTTGGCTCACTGCCACCTCCACCTCCCAGGTTCAAGCAATTGTCTCCTGCCTCAGCCTCTCCAATAGCTGGGATTTCAGGCATGCAGCACCACCCCTGGCTATTTTTGTTTGTTTGTTTAGTAGAGACCAGCCTGACCCACATGGAGAAACCTCGTCACTACTAAAAATACAAAATATTAGCTGAGCATGGTGGCACATACCTGTAATCCCAGTTACTCGGGAGGCTGAGGCAGGAGAATTGCTTGAACCTGGGAGGCAGAGGTTGCAGTGAGCTGAGATCGCACCACTGCACTCCAGCCTGGGTAACAAGAGCAAAACTCTGTCTCAAAAAAAAAAAAAAGAGAAAAAAAAACACAGACAAAGAAAGGTGAGGGAGATGCTATTCCTGCCTTCCTGGCTAGATGAAGCACCTACTATGTGCCCAGCACTAACCTGGGAAACAAGAGATGTGGGGCCACAGCATGGACGTGTGATTTTGCTGCAGAGACGGGAGCCTGTACCCCTTTGTCTCCCTGGTCAGGTACCCGGACTGCTGGGGGTGTGGGTGTTGGGATCATTCATTCATCCATTCATTGATTCAACAGATATTATTGGCCGGATGTAGTGGCTCATGCCTATAGTCCCAGCACTTTGGGAGGCCAAGGCAGGAGGACCACTTGATCCCAGGAGTTTGAGACCAGCCCGGGTAACATAGCAAGACCCCAACTCTCCAAAAAAAAAAAAAAAAAAAATTAAGGCAAGGTGCCGTGGCTCATGACTGTAATCCCAGCACTTTGGGAGGCTGAGGCGGGTGGATCACCTGAAGTCAGGAGTTCGAGATCAGCCTAACTAACATGGTGAAACCCCATCTCTACTAAAAATACAAAAATTAGCCAGGCGTGGTGGCGTGAACCTTATAATCCCAGCTACTAGGGAGGCTGAGGCAGGAGAATTGCTTGAACCCAGGAGGCAGAGGTTGCAGTGAGCCGAGATCACACCACAGCACTCCAGCCTGGGTGACAGAGCGAGACTCTGTTTCAGAAAATAAAAATGAAAATTGGCCATGTAAGGTGGTGTGCTCCTGTAGTGCCAGCTACGGAGGAGGCTGAGGCACGAGGATCACTTGAGCCTAGGAGGTGGAGGCTGCAGTGAACTATGATTACACTACCACACTGAAGCCTGCACAACAGAATGACACCCCTGACTAAGAAAACAAAACAAGGCTGGTTGTGGTGGCTGGCTGACACCGTTTTCTTTCCAGTGAGGCCAGAGCCCGAGGAGGCATCAGAACAGAGACAAATGTGACGTGACTTCTGTTTTACAGGACCATTCTGGCTGCTGTCTGGACACGAACTCGTGGGGGGTGAGGGCGGAAGCTGGGAAACCCTCAGGAGGCAAGAGCACTAGTTTAGGTGAGTAAACATGGAGATGGACCAGGTATGAATGCATTCATGAACAAATGGATACATAAGATTGGGTGCGGGCCGGGCAGGGAGGCTCACACCTGTGATCCCAGCACTTTGGGAGGCTGAGGCAGGCGGATCACAAGGTCAGGAGTTCGAGACTAGCCTGACCAACATGGTGAAACCCCATCTCCTGAGTAGTTGGGATTACAGGCGCCCACCACCATGCCTGGCTAATTTTTGTATTTTTAGTAGAGACAGGGTTTCGCCATGTTGGTCAAGCTAGTCTCAAACCCCTGACCTCAGGTGATCTACCTGCCTCGGACTCCCAAAGTGCTGGGATTACAGGTGTGAGCCACCACGCCCAGCCGCAGCTCAGGTCAGGGCCTTTCCACTGGCTGTTCTCTCTACTTGGAATGTTCTCGCCCCAAATCATTGCATGGTGCTTCCTCCTGTCATGCAGGTCTCAAGTGCAGCATCACTTGTTCAGAGAGGCCCTTCCTGATCTTGTCTATAGAACTTGCCTCGCTTTGTCTCCACATCAACATTGAAAATTATATGAGGCTGGGCACAGTAGCTCATGCCTGTAATCCCAGAACTTTGGGAGGCCGAGGCTGGAGGATTGCTTGAGCTCAGGAGTTTGAGACTAGCCTGGACAACACAGCAAGACCCTGTCTCTAAAAAATAAAAATAAAAAAATGAGCAGGGCGTGGTGGCAAGCACCTTTGGTCCCAGCTACTCAGGAGGCTGAGGTGGGAGGATCACTTGAGCCCAGGAGGTCAGGCTACAGTGAGGCCTCACTGCACCACTGCACTCCAGCCTGGGCAATAAAGCAAGACCGTCAAAAAAAAAAAAGAAGAAGAAAACAAAAGAAAAAACAAAACAAAAGGAAAAAAATAATATTAGACATTTACACCTTTCCCTGCTCACTGTGCACTTCCTCTTCCGGACTGTCCTCTTCCAGAGGTCGTGGGCAGAGCCCCAGCTAGCCTATGTACGTAGCATCTGTGAGTGAATTAGAAAGACATCTCTTCAGCCAGGCGTGGCAGCTCACACCTGTAATCCCAGCACTTGGAGAGGCTGAGGCAGGTGGATCACAAGGTCAGGAGTTTGAGACCAGTCTGGCCAATGTAGTGAAACCCTGTCTCTACTAAAAACACAAAAAGTTAGCCGGGCGTGGTGATGTGCACCTGTAGTCCCAAGCTACCTGGGCGGCTGAGAGAGGAGAATCTCTAGAACCCGGGAGGCAAGGTTGCAGTGAGCCAAGTTGGTGCCACTGCACTCCAGCCTGGATGACACAGCAAGACTCTGTCTCAAAAAAAAAAAGTCGGCCGGGCGCGGTGGCTCAAGCCTGTAATCCCAGCACTTTGGGAGGCCGAGGCGGGTGGATCACGAGGTCAAGAGATCGAGACCATCCTGGTCAACATGGTGAAACCCCGTCTCTAC
>NW_016107549.1:64432-65629 GCF_001604975.1 Cebus imitator
AAATGTATGTCCATCAAGACAATTTTTGCTGTAGTAACCCTAAAAGTCTTAGTTGGTAACCCCAAAAGTCTCAGTGGCTGAATTCAGCAAAGGTTTGCTTTTGCTTCCTGCTATGCTTCCACTGTGGCTCAGCAGGGGCTCCATTCCCTGTAGTCATTCAAGAACTGGCTTCATATTGTCGCCACCATATCAAATGTGGCTCACCACCCTGCCTGGGAGACAGATTTCTGGAAGCTCCAGCATTTAAATGCTTCAGCCCAGAAATGCCATGTGCCACTTCTTCTTACAGCCCATTCACCAGAAATAATCATTTACCTGCCCAGTCACAAGGAGGCCAGGAAGTGCCATCCGCCTGTATGCTTTGAAGGCGGTGAGTCAGACATTTTTGGCACACAGCGTTAGTCACTGTGGCTGATAGGAAAATAGAAGCTTAGTCGCTTTGATGGGCGCGGTGGCTCACGCCTGTAATCCCAGCACTTTGGGAGGCCGAGGCGGGCGGATCACGGGGTCAGGAGATGGAGACCATCCTGGCCAACATGGTGAAACCCCATCTCTACTAAAAATATAAAAATTAGCCAGATGCAGTGGTGCATGCCTGTAGTCCAAGCTACTCGGGAGGCTGAGGCAGGAAAATTACTTGAACCCAGGAGGCGGAGGTTGCAGTGAGCTGAGATCGCACCACTGCACTCCAGCCTGGGTGACAGAGCGAGACTCCTTTGTCGCAGGGAAAAAAAAAAAAAAAAAAAGTCATCTCTTCCTCCTGGCAGACACCACACCAAGATGCGTAGCTTGGCAGGCAGAGCACAGGCTGAGTTCAGTCCCACTTGCTGCCTTGGTCTAGTACTTTTGCACAGTGTACAACTCGTGTAACTGCACATGGTAGCCCTAGTCAGGGATCTTTTTTTTTTTAATTGAAGGCAATATCTAAAATGGTGCACAGAATATGGTAAGTACTAAAAAAAAATGTTTGAAGGGAGGGGAGAATGCAGAAAGAGAGAAATAAAGAAACAGGGGCCCAGCACGATGGCTCACACCTATAATCCCAGCACTTCAGGAGGCCGAGGTGGGTGGATTGCCTGGGGTCAGGAGTTCAAGACCACCCTGGGCAACCTGGCAAAACCCTATCTCTTTTTTTTTTTTTTTTGGAGATGGAGTTTCGCTCTTGTTACCCAGGCTGGAGTGCAATGGCGCGATCTC
>NW_016107549.1:69038-91943 GCF_001604975.1 Cebus imitator
TGTTGCCCAGGCTGGAGTGCAGTGGCTGTTCACAGGCGCTTTCCCACTACTGATCAGCACGGGAGTTTTGACCTGCTCTGTTTCCGACCTGGGCCCAGTTCACCCCTCCTTAGGCAACCTGGTTGTCCCCCACTCCCGGGAGGTACCACATTGATGCTGGACTTCGTGCGGACACCTAATCAGCATAGCGCACTACAGCCCAGAACTCCTGGGCTCAAGCGATCCTCCCACCTCAGCCTCCTGAGTAGCTGGGACTGCAGGCACGTGCCACCACACCTGGCTACAGTGAGCTTTAATTGTACCACTGCACTCCAGCCTGAGTGACAGAGCAACACCCTGTCACAACAAACAAATGAAACAAACACACAAGGAAGGTCACAAAGCAATAGATCCTAGCTGGTGTTATTATTATTATTGTTATTCTTTTTGAGACAGAGTCTTGCTCTGTTACCCAGGCTGGAATGCAGTGGTGTGATCTTGGCTCACTGCAACCTTCACCTCCCAGTTCAAGCAATTCTCCCGCCTCAGCCCCCTGAGTCGCTGGGACTACAGGTGCGTGCTACCACGGCCGGCTAATTTTTTTGTATTTTTGGTAGAGATGGCATTTCGACATGTTGGCCAGGCATCTTGAACTCCTGACCTCAAGTGATCCTCTCATCTCAGCCTCCCACAGTATTGGGATTACAGGTCCGAACCACTGTGCCCGGCCTGTTACTACATTTATTTATTTATAGATGGAGTCTTGCTCCTTCACCCAGGCTGGAGTGCAATGGCACGATCTTGGCTCACTGCAACCTCCACCTCCCAGGTTCAAGCAGTTCTCCTGCCTCAGCCTCCTGAGTAGCTGGAATTACAGGTGTGCACCACCACACCCGGCTAATTTTTGTATTTTTAGTAGAGGAGGGGTTTCACCATGTTGGTCAGGCTGGTCTCAAGCTCCTGACCTCAAGTGATCCACCCACCTTGGCCTCCCATAGTGCTGAGATTACAGGCGTGAGCCACCGTGCCCAGCCCTGTTATTACTTTTATGTAAGTGTCCCTTCACTACAAGAGATGAGGATTTCAACCGAGGTGTTTGTTCTCTCAGCACTTCCTTGGGCCTATCTGGTTCGAGTAGTGAGGGAGGGGCACTCAAGGCCCTGCCCAGGCCCTGAGCCCCGTTTCCTGTCCTACAGATCTCCCGGGCGTGACCCTACTTCTCGCTGCTCATGCCGCTGGGACTGGGGCGGCGGAAAAAGGCGCCCCCTCTAGTGGAAAATGAGGAGGCTGAGCCAGGCCGTGGCGGGCTAGGCGAGGAGGAGCCAGGGCCCCTGGTCGGAGGTGGGGTGGGGAGGCCCCAAATGGGCTTGCCCCCCCCACCCCCAGCCCTGCGGCCCCGCCTCGTGTTCCACACCCAGCTGGCCCACGGCAGTCCCACTGGCCGCATCGAGGGCTTCACCAACGTCAAGGAGCTATACGGCAAGATCGCCGAGGCCTTCCGCCTGCCAACTGCCGAGGTATCCTATGGGGAGCCGGGCACCGGGGTCCCTGATGGTGGGCCTGAGCTTACATCCTGTTCATGAGCTGGGGCTCAGATGCCAAAGCTGCAAATGATGAGCCTGTGCCCTACTCGGTGTTGGGGGCCGATGACTAGGGCTGGACACTGACTTCCCATGAGGCTCTGGGAGGCCTGTGCCCAGTGAATTGTGGGGAACTGGAGGCCAGGGCTGGATGCTGAGTTCCCATCAGGCACTGGGAGGCCTGTGTCCCAGTGAATTAAGGGGAACTGGAGGCCAGGGCTGGATCCCATCAGGCACTGGGAGACCTGAGCTCCAGTGGATTGTGGAAGGCCAGGGCTGGATGGATTGATTGGATGGATGGATGGATTGAGAGGCCTGCATCCCAGTAGATTGTGCAAGACTGATGGCCAGGGCTGGATGCTGAGTTCCCATCAGGCATTGGGAGGCCTGCACCCCAGTATATTGTGGGGAGCTGATGGCTACAGTTTAATGCTGAGTTCCCATCAGATCCTGAGAGGCCTGCATCCCAATGGACTGTGGGAACTGATGGCCAGGGCTGGATGCTGAGTTCCTGTGAGGCATTGGGAGGCCCGTGCCCCAGGAGATGGCGGAGGCTGGAGGCCAGATACAAGGTGCACTTCTCCGTGATGCCTTGGAGAATCCCAGCACTGTGGGAGGCTGACCTGCCTGGTGCTAAGCACTGTGTGGGTGGGGGCGGGAGGGGGGCAAGGAAGGCAACAGTAGACTTGAGCAGGAGGTAGATGCAGGAGTGTGGAGTGAGTTTCTGTGTCCTCCCCGAGCATTTTCTGAGCACTCACTGTGTGCCAGGCTCCATTGCCTGGAAGCAGCAGTGAATTTTTACAAGGACAGAAATCCTAGCAAGGCACAGTGTGCACACCTGTAGTCCCAGCTACTTGTGAGGTTGGGGTGGGGGCATCACTGGAGTTCAGGAGTTCCAGGCCAGCCTGGTCAACATAATGGGACTCCCATCTCTAAAAAAGTTTTTTTAACTATGTGGCACATGCCTGTGGTCCCAGCTACTCCGGAGGCTGAGGAAGGAGGCTCACTTGAGCCCAAGAGTTGGAGACCAGCCTGTGCAACATAGTGAGACCCCAGCTCCACAAAAAATACAAAAGTTAGCCAGGTTGCTGGGCATGGCGGCTCATGCCTGTAATCCCAGCACTTTGGGTGGTCGAGGTGGGCAGATCACCTGAGGTTGGGAGTTCGAGACCAGCCTGACCAATATGGAGAAACCCTGCCTCTATTAAAAAAAACAAAATTAGCCAGGTATGGTGCTGAATGCTTGTAATCCCAGCTCCTTGGGAGGCTGAGGCAAGAGACTCGCTTGAACCAGGGAGGTGGAAGTTCTGGTGAGCTGAGATCGCACCATTGCACTCCAGCCGGGGTAACAACAGTGAAACACTGTCTAAAAAAAAAAAAAAAAAAAAAAAATAGCCAGGCATGGTGGCATGCACCTGTATTTCCAGCTACTCGGGAGGCTGAGGTGGGAGGATTGCTGGAGTAGTCTGGAGGTTGAAGCTACAGTGAGCTATGATTACACCACTGCACTCCAGCCTGGGTGACAGAGCAAGACCCTGTCTCAAAATAAAAAAAGAAAGGAAAATTAAATCCTAGTCTTAGCAGAACTGACACACTAATGGGGAGCCCTGCCCTGGCCCTGGCTCAGTGGGTGGTCGGGCACTGGGGTGGAGTTCCCCCAGTACTCTCCCACCTCTCTTCCTGCCCCCGGCAGTGGTGATTAGCAAACGGGGAGGGAGGGAGGAGAGGGTTCAGCGTCTCCCACCTCTGCAGGTGATGTTCTGCACCCTGAACACCCACAAAGTAGACATGGACAAGCTCCTGGGGGGCCAGATAGGGCTGGAGGATTTCATCTTCGCCCACGTGAAGGGGCAGCGCAAGGAGGTGGAGGTGTTCAAGTCGGAGGATGCACTCGGGCTCACCATCACGGACAACGGGGCTGGCTACGCCTTCATCAAGGTGCCTGGGGAGATGGGGCATCCTGGAGGCCTGGGAGCACGGGCGGGCCACGGGACCCCCGAAAGCAGGGCACAGCCCCGGTTGTTGATGCCTCCCCGCCCCCGCAGCGCATCAAGGAGGGCAGCGTGATCGACCACATCCACGTCATCAGCGTGGGCGACATGATTGAGGCCATCAACGGGCAGAGCCTGCTGGGCTGCCGGCACTACGAGGTGGCCCGGCTGCTCAAGGAGCTTCCCCGAGGCCGCACCTTCACGCTGAAACTCACAGAGCCTCGCAAGGCCTTTGGTGAGGAGCCGCCCCCCACCACCCTTCTCCCCAATGGTGCTGCTTGTGTGGGTGCAGGCGGTGGTGCTGGGAGCTGCCAGCAGGTGGCGCTCGAGCCCGGCCAACTGCAAGAGAAGTGGGCGCAGCTCCACCCTGCCCCAAGACAGGGTGCTAACTCTTAGCCCAACTGGGGAAAGGGCGGGGGCAAGGAGGAAGTTGCCCTCATGCCTAGCTTCCAGGGGCCATTAGCCCAGCCAAGCGCCCTCATCCCTGGCCAGCCCCCCACCCCCGACAGGCCAGGCTTGGCCGCCCAGTGCCAGCCCCCCAACTTTTCCATCTGGCTTCACTAACTCTCAGGAATGGGCCCCAGGCCCCTGAGGTGGGGGGGCGGCTAAATCACTTCTCCGGGCAGGTAGGGCTGGTCCGTGGCCCAGCAGCCACACCCCCTTGGCCAAGAGGAGACTGACTCAGGCAGCTGCAGACTCAGGCTGGGGTACCCCCGCTCCCTGTCCCCCAGCCCTGGGAGCAGAAGTGGCCCCTCCAGTCTCCCCTCCAGCATTTCCTATTCCTGGCCCCCAGTTGTCCCTCTGCTCTGCCCCACATCCATGCCTCACCTGAGTCAGGACTCCTGCCCTCCTGGAATCACCCCAGCCCCCAGGAACTTGCAGAAGCTTGAAGTTTGGGGCGGTGTTGAAAGCCAGGAGGGACGAGTTCCTGCCCAGAGCGTGCTCAAACCAACCTTCCCCCATGCTCACCCCTCTCCTGCCTCCCTCAGACATGATCAGCCAGCGTTCAGCGGGTGGCCGCCCTGGCTCTGGCCCACAGCTGGGCACCGGCCGAGGGACCTTGCGGCTCCGATCCCAGGGCCCCGCCACGGTGGAGGATCTGGTGAGTGCTCCAGCCGTACCCTATCCCTGCCATCCCTTCCCTGTTTTTTTTTTTTTTTTTTTTTTTTTTTTTTTTTTTTTTTTTGAGGCAGAGTCTTGTTCTTGTCACTCTGGCTGGAGTACAATGGCATAATCTTGGCTCACTGCAAACTCTGCCTTCTGATTCTGCCTCAAATGATTCTCCTGCCTCAGCCTCCCAAGTAGCTGGGATTACAGGCACCCACCACCACGTCCAGCTAATTTTTGTATTTTTAGTAGAGACAAGGTTTCACCATGTTGGCCAGGCTGGTCTCGAACTCCTGGCCTCAGGTGATCCACTCGCCTTGGCCTCCCAAAGTACTGGGATTACAGATGTGAGCCACCTCACCCGGCCCTCCCTTCCCTTTCTAGCAGGCAGCATTACCTGTCAGCTGAAGGGACTCTGGGCAGACAGCCTGGATTCCAGTCCACTTCTGCCACCTCCCAGCTCCCAGGGACCTCCTTTGGGCACGCGGGCCTCAGTTTGCCCATCAGGAAAATGGGGATGAGATGAACACCAACACCTCCTTCTCAGGGTCATCCTGAGGACTAAATACAAATATATGTAAAGTGATGAGGGTGGTCAGTCCAACTGCAATGTCCATTCTCATCATTATGTTGTCACTGTCACCCCTCCCCGGCCCCTAGCCTTCTGCCTTTGAGGAGAAGGCCATCGAGAAGGTGGATGACCTGCTGGAGAGTTACATGGGTATCAGGGACACGGAGTTGGGTGAGTGGGGGCTGCCTGGGGGAGGGACTTCTAGGTCTGGTGGGGTCTGAGTCCACCCTGAGCCCCTCGGCCCCTAGTGTCATCTGTGCCTCCGCTCTGCCCCCTCTCCCAATAGCGGCCACCATGGTGGAGCTGGGAAAGGACAAAAGGAACCCTGATGAGCTGGCTGAGGCCCTGGATGAACGGCTGGGCGACTTTGCCTTCCCCGACGAGTTTGTCTTTGACGTCTGGGGCGCCATTGGGGACGCCAAAGTTGGTCGCTACTAGGACTTCCTCCGGACCCTGCGATGATGATGACCCGGGCCCAATTTGGTGGGGACCCCCCGGCAGGGTCACCAATGTCAGGACCTGAACCTCCGACCTGAGCCTAGCTCAGCAGCCCCAGGACGATGGGGAGGGGAGATGGGGCTGGGCCCCTACCCCGCTCCAATTGGTACCATCCCCTCCCTGGCTCTCAGTCTGGCCAGGGTTCCTGGCCCCCCTGTGCCCTGTTCCCACCTACCTCAGCCGGGTCAGGCACGGGAAGGGGAAGGATGGGCCACATTGGGCGGCCACCCCCACCTCCTCCACTTTCCACCATCAGCTGCCAAACTGGTCCCTCTGTCTCCCTGGGGCCTTGGGTTCTGTTTGGGGGTCATGACCTTCCTAGTTTCCTGACGCAGGGAATACAGGGGAGGGGGTTGTCGCTCCCCCCAGCAAATGCAATAATGCCCTCGCTCCTCCTGAGAGAGCACCCTCCCCGTGGAGTCTGTTACCTCCGCATCTGACACGAGTCTGCTGTGAACCCCCCAACCTCTTCCCCACATCCATCTCTCCTTCCAGGCCCATCCCTGGCCCAGAGTAGGAGGGAGGGAGGGACGATGGCAGTGGGCTTTTGTATCTGAATTTGCTGTCTGAACATAAAGAATCTCTGCTGTTGGACCTGTGTGGCTTCGGGGGGGTGCGGAGAGGGGGTGGGTTGGGGCTGAGAAAATTCAGCAGCTGAAATCCATCTTCCGCAGGCTCCAAATTGAATTAGGAGCTGGCACCAGGCCGCCTGCCCCTCCCGCTGTTGCTCCTGGCTACAGGCCACCAGGCTTCCAGGCAGGGCCACAGCTTCCTGGACTACAGAGGGTTCAAATCCTGCCCCCTCTCCCACAAGGCCTCCCGCCTCCTGGAGCTTCACGAGGCTGTTTGCAGCCGGTGACAAACCCCGGACCTCAGGGAGCACCAGGGCATTGAAACCTGGCTTGGAAAAAGACGGAACCTCAGGCCTGCCAGAGCCCCACCCCCATGCCAGGAGGTGGGGGATAGGCATGATGAAGCCCCTACCACACTCCGCCCAATGCCGGACACGGGGCGTCCATGGGGCACCAAGGACATAAACCCGGCATTCTTGTTTTGACAACCCACTTCATTCTGGAGGATTGAGGGTGATCAGAGAGGAAGGCGGGGTGGGACCCTGGCCAGACCTGGAGGGATGGGAGGGGACTGAAGCAGGGGGTGCTGGGCCAGTGCAGGAATGTTTGGGGGTGAGCCGAGAGGCTGTGGGGAAGTCTGAGGCCAGCTTGCAATCATCGTTCCAACAGGCGGGCGGGCACTGGGCCATCAGGAAGTGGGGAAGGGGGAAAAGGGGAAGCCCCTCGAGGCTGGGTGTTGGTGTGCAGGCCCGGGGTGGAGGGGGGGAGCCGGTGTCCTCACCAGCTCCAGATGACTTGGGGCATCCCTGGGCACCTGTGGGGCTCTCAGGTGTCTGTGCTGGGAGCCGGCTTCGGTGAAGGGGTGTGGTTGTGTGCATCTCGTGGGGGTTGAGGAGGACTGTGTCTGTCAGTGTTGATGGCTCGTGATACGGTGAGGGAGGGTTGTGACTTGTATCTGTGTTGTGGGTAAGGGGTTACCTGGCTCCGAGTTCCATGGGATTTGCAGGTTTAACTGGCAGTGTCTGGTGGTGGGGAGTGTGACTAAGCAACTGTGTCTTGGGGTGTCCCAGGGTGTAGGCGTGGATGTCTTAGGGTGGTGGTGTTTCTGGGGCAAGGAGGGGTGCCTGGCCAGGTCCAGGGGTGTTCAGAGATGTCAGGGTATGTCTTGGCATGTTGCTGTTTCTTGGGTGGGGCTGCTGGCTAGGTCTAGAGGTGTCTAGAGGTGCAGGTGTGTGTGTCTCAGGGCATTGCTGTTTCTGGTGAGGGCGGGGGTGGCCAGCTAGGTCTCTGGTGTCCGGGGGGTGGTGGATGCCACTTCTTGTGCCTCGACTGTATGGAGTTTGCCGGTGGGGCCTGTCTGGGATTGTTGCGGGGTCATTACAAGTCATATGGAGTGTGACCAGGGTCAGTTTTGGCAGTGAGTGAGTGTGTGTGTGTGTGCTGGGGGTGGTCATTTTGGGGGGCTGCATTTTGGGGTGTGGAGGGAAGGCGCTGATTGAGGCAGTAACTCTGGGTGCGTCCCAGTGCTGGGATAAGACCCTGGGTGGAGGGATGTGGTGGCAGCACCCTGGCTGTGCTGAGCTGGAACAGGATGAAACTTGAGTGGTAAGTGATGGGACTGTACGTCGTAGAGTGTGAGGCTGTGCGAGTGTCCGTCAGGTGTGACCCTACTTCTTAGGGCAGGAGGTGAGTTTTTGTGGCTTAAGGTGTGTGTCCCAGGTGTCACTCAGCCCATCTTAAAGCAGGAGCCAGACGCTGGGGAGAGTCCCTGAGTCCCCAGGCCTCCTGGTTCCCCTGCCCCCTTTCAGCCTCCTCCCCTCGCCTTCCAGGATATGACTCGCTGTGGCCCTGGCCTGGGCTTAAGCCCTTGTATAAATAGTAGGCGGATCCCCTGGTGGGCACTGCCCACCACCACCCACCCCAACATCCATGAAGGCTCTGGCAGGGCAAGAGAGCCTTGCTGCCCCCACAGAATTTGGATTAGCCCCACGTAACCCCAAAGCCCCAGGGAGGGGCAATGGCACCCCCTGCAGCTGCCCCAGCCCTCCCCAGGCGACGCTCACATTTTCCAGAGTTTAGATTTTATCCGATTTATTAATGAGGCAAGAGGCCAGAGTCTGGGGGAAGGGGGCTGCTCTCACCCCGATGGAAGGAGGGGGTCACAGGGAGCCAGACTGACTCCAGGGAGCCTCGCTCCTCATGGAGGGAGCCAGGGCCCAGAGTGGCCCCCACCCATTGCCACGAGCAGAGCGGGGGGGGGGGTCTCTGCCCACTCCAGGCCCCCAGTGGGCGTGCGCGGGGTGGAGCGGCCCCTGGAGGCCAGCAAGGGCGGCGGGAGGAGCCAAGGAGCCGCCCCAGGAAGAGGGAGGGAGGAAGCGGCCTGCCGGAGAGCCAGGGCGCAGTGGGGAGCAGGACTGAGTGGCGGGCAATGGGGACTCCACATCCCAGGCAGCGCCGGGTAAGCAGGTTGGGACACACGAGGGTCCCTGGTTGGGAAGGAGGAGGGTAGGGAGGGATGGGGCCATGGCCACCTGTCTGTCCATCCTGTGCCCCTGTGCTCTTCCCCCGATCTGTGCATCCCTATCTCACCGTCTGGCCATCCTCCCCATCTGGCCTGGTGGGCACTTCCACCCTTTCAGCTCTTACCAGCAGGATATCAAAGAGTGGATGGTCCTGGGGCCCCCCTCGAGGCCTCTGGGGCAGGGACATGGAGTGGAACCGAGGGCATCCAGGGTGAGGCAGAGGTGATAGGGGTAGGGCCTGGAGATAGACTGCAGTGGAGCAGAGACCGGTCCACGGGGTGGGGGCAGAGATGGGTCCATGGGGGATAGGGACATGGCCGTGGGGACAGAGATGGGGCCGTGGAGAGAGAGGTGCCCATGATGGTAGAGATGGGGCTGGGTCATCAAGGAAGGGACTGGAGTAAAGCTGACAGAGGGAAAGTCAGGTGGGCCCCAGGGGCAGAAATGGGTGAGAGCTATCACATGGGGCCACAGGCCAGGAATTTGATGTGTGGTGCTCAGAGGGGGATCTGTGAGGCCCAGAGGCGCTGGCAGAGACGACCCGCAGGCCAGGCTGGGGGGAATCTTGCAGGGAACCATGAAGGACACAGAAGGGGCCAGGGGACAGAGGGAGGCCCTGGAGCAGGAGATGGGGTGGTGAGAGGCAGACGAGAGGGAGGAGGGTTTCAAAATGGAGTGGCCAGGGTCATCTGGAGTTGCCATGGGCAGAGGGGCTGCAAGAGAACGCCATGGAGTCAAACGGGCCCTGATGTTCTGAGATGCCATTGTGGGGTGGTCCCTGTCCAGGCCCAGCCAGCCTCACTCTGCCCTCCTCTCCTCTACCTAGCACTCCCGGCGCCTGACATGAGCCCTTTCGGGCCCCTCAACCTGAGCCTGGCCGGCGAGGCGGCCACGTACACGGCGCCCTGGGTCCTCAACGCGTCGGCTGTGCAGCCTTCGGGCGCTTTGGGCACTTCGCCCGCGCTGCCCATCTTCTCCATGACGCTGGGCGCCGTGTCCAACTTGCTGGCGCTGGCGCTGCTGGCGCAGGCCGCGGGCCGCCTGCGACGCCGTCGCTCGGCCGCCACCTTCCTGCTGTTCGTGGCCAGCCTGCTGGCCACCGACCTGGCGGGCCACGTGATCCCGGGCGCGCTGGTGCTGCGCCTGTACGCCGCGGGGCGCGCGCCGGCCGGCGGGGCCTGCCACTTCCTAGGCGGCTGCATGGTCTTCTTCGGCCTGTGCCCGCTGCTGCTGGGCTGCGGCATGGCCGTGGAGCGCTGCGTGGGCGTCACGCGGCCGCTGCTCCACGCCGCTCGGGTCTCGGTCGCCCGCGCGCGCCTGGCGCTGGGCGCGCTGGCCGCGGTGGCCTTGGCCGTGGCGCTGCTGCCGCTGGCACGCGTGGGCCGCTACGAGCTGCAGTATCCTGGCACGTGGTGCTTCATCGGCCTGGGTCCCCAGGGCGGCTGGCGCCAGGCGCTGCTCGCCGGCCTCTTCGCCGGCCTCGGCCTGGCCGCGCTCCTTGCCGCGCTGGTGTGCAACACGCTCAGCGGCCTGGCCCTCTTGCGAGCCCGCTGGAGACGCCACTCCCGACTGCCTCCCCAGGCCTCGGGCCCAGACAGCCGGCGTCGCTGGGGGGCGCGCGGGCCCCGCTCGGCCTCCGCCTCGTCTGCCTCGTCCATCGCTTCGGCCTCTACTGCCTTTGGCAGCTCCCGGAGCCGCAGCTCGGCACGCAGAGCTCGCGCCCACGACGTGGAGATGGTGGGCCAGCTTGTCGGTATCATGGTGGTGTCGTGCATCTGCTGGAGCCCGCTGCTGGTGAGGAGCGCACTGGCCCCTCGAGCCAGCCCCTTCCAGCTCCCTCCCGGGCCCTTCCTGCCCTTCCTGGTCCCAGGACACTTGGGGCCTCCTTCCTGGACCCAACCAAGACCCTGACCCCTGGAGGCCCCACCTGCCCGAAAAGCCAGCATCGTCTTCTCCAGCTGACCTCCCTCCCATCCTTCCTCCTGGACCCCATCTCTTCTTCCTTTCTGGGGTCTTTGTAGTGCACCCCAACCCACACAAGCCTCCTCTTCATTCCCTAGTCCTTTCACCCAATTCCCTCGTTTTTCCTCCTTCCGGGATACCTGGGACTCCTCTGGCCACTGAAGGTGTTTATTTGCCCCCCTTTCCCCCCATCCCCTTCCCACCTGGATCCCCATTTACGCTCCCTGCGAAGGGTCGCCCCTCCTCCCAAGCTTTTAGCTTCCAGCCACGCCCCCACCATCCCTGCGCCACCCTGCGCCCGCCCGGCGGCTCACACTGGCTTTCCCCGCAGGTGTTGGTGGCGCTGGCTGTCGGGGGCTGGAGCTCTACCTCCCTGCAGCGGCCACTGTTCCTGGCCGTGCGCCTTGCCACCTGGAACCAGATCCTGGATCCTTGGGTGTACATCCTGCTGCGCCAGGCCGTGCTGCGCCAACTGCTTTGCCTCCTGCCCTCGAGGGCCGGGGCCAAGAGCGGCCCCGCAGGGCTGGGCCTGACCCGGAGCGCATGGGAGGCCAGCTCGCTGCGCAGCTCCCGGCACAGCGGCCTCAGCCACTTCTAAGCACAACCAGAGGTCCAGCGACTAAGCCAGCCCACCCTGAGCCGGGCCCAGGTGCCTTTGAGGAATAAAAAGCCATTCTGCCAGCCCAGGCAGGGTGGGTGGTGTGTCCAGTCCGGGCTTCCGCAGCCACTGCGGCCGCTGCAGAGGCGCCGCGTGCGCCTCCAGGGCGGGTGCCGTTCCGGGGCCTGCCAGAAGAGGGCGTGGAGACACCGGGCGCGCGGTTCTCGGCGGCGCGCGGGTGCCGGGCCGTGGGCGCCGCAGGAGCAAGCGCACCGTGCGGGCCGCGGGGGCTGGGGCTCCCCTGGTAGCTGAGCGAGAGGGTGTGGGGGGCGTTTCCTGCCCCTGCCGCCGCCCTAACCGACTTCCGCAACCATTCTGCTCACTGTGGCTTTGAGCTCTTCCAATACAGCCCCAAAACCCTATCCCCAAACCATGTTGCTCCTGGGTGGCCCCCACCACAATCCCGACCTCTCTCCTAACTCGGCTTACCCACGCTGCCCATCATACCAACAGCCCCGAGTCCACACCGTCCCTTGATCCTCTTCAAATGACACCCCTATCACTCGAGACTCCCGCAACCACCCAGCCACCTGCCTCCCAAACGTCCCCACCTCCAAGCACGGCCCCGCCCCCAACGACTGCACACAAGAAGACACGGAGGTTTCATGGATCGGGCAAATCCCAAAGGCCTTTTTAAAAACTGGAGCTCTCGGGCAGGGGCAGGGGCAGGGGCAGGGGAAGGGGCTAGCAGCCTCCGGCCACGAAGTCGAAGTCCAGGAAGGCCGCCTGCTCCGCGGCTGTGAGGGGCCTTGCGTCGCGGGGCGGGCTCAGTGTGGGGGCCTCCCCCGTGAACTCCTCATCGAAGTTGCTGACGTCGGTGCGGCCGGACAGCGTGGGCACAAAGGGCGGTGGCAGGCGCCGCGCCAACAGGGCTTCCCAGCCCAGAGTCTGCAGGGGAGGGCAGCAGAGGGGAGGGTCAGCCTGGGAGGCTGAGGAGGGGGCGTGCTGCAGTGGGGACCAGTCGTGAGGCTGGGGGACCATGGAGAGGAGTCAGCATATAAAGCAAAAGCGGGTTGGGGAGACTGGGGCTCAAGAGGGATCGCCTGCCAGAGCCTGGTGGAGAAGCCAGATTAGGAAAAGTAGAGGCCAGACATGGCGGCTCACGCCTGTAATCCCAGCACATTGGGAGGCCGAGGTGGAAGGATCACTTGAGGCCAAGAGTTCAAAACCAGCCTGGCCAACATGGTGAAACCCCATCTCTACTAAAAATACAAAAATTAGCCAGGCCTGGCTGGGCTCGGTGGCTCATGCGAGCACTTTGGGAGGCCAAGGTGGGTGGATCGCTTGAGATCAGGAGTTCGAGATCAGTCTGGCCAATATGGTGAAACTCCATCTCTACTAAAAATACAAAAATTAGCCAGGCGTGGTGGTGGGCACCTGTAATCCCAGCTACTCAGGAGGCTGAGGCAGGAGAACCGCATGAACCCGGGAGGCAGAGGTTGCAGTGGGCTGAGATTGCACGATTGCATTCCAGCCTGGGAGACGGAGTGGGACCCTGGCTCAAAAAAAAAAAAAAAAAAAAAAGAAAAAAGTGGAGACGTGGGATTAGGAGGGTCCCTGGGGGGAACAAAAGTAGGGGAGGGAATCAGAGGGTCAAAGGAGGTGATGATGTTGCCCTGGAGGTGCAAGAGGCCCTTTAGGCGAAGCAACTAGTCTGGGGGGGCATCGGGCATGGGCCGATGAACTGGCCCTCGGAGGGGGCTGGGTGGTCGGGATCCCCGGGGGAACCTCACCCTGAAGAAGGGCTGTTTCTTCACATCCTCCGCGTCTCTCTCGCTGGATCCCAGCCTCCGCTCTGGGCTCCTCCGCAGCAGCTGGGAGGAAGGAGCACTGTGTCAGGGTCTGTCCCCCTCCAGGCCCTCCCCAGGCCCGCCCCACAGTGGGGATCCTCACCCTTCTCATGATGCCGATGGCTTCGGCAGACAGGAAGCGGGGGTAGCGAACCTCGTCATTGACGATGCTGTCAAAGACCTCCTCCTCGTCATCCCCTGGGAATGGAGACTGGGGAGAGGGAGGCCCGGGCTGAATGAGGCCCCTCCTCTGGCTGCTCCAGACCCAGCCCCGCCTGAGCCCTCGGTTCTACTGCAGGTCTTGGGTGCTGGTTTACTTGGGTGCTGGTTTACTCGGGCAGGGAAATGTCCCATTTTATAGATGTGGAAACAGGCCAGAGAGGCAGAGGCAGCAGCCCTCAATCACACAGCATGTGGTGGAGGCAGACTTGGATCCCACCCCCCGGCACACGCAGGTTCCAGTGGCATCTGAGGCACACAGGGGCGGGGCCTCACCTCGCCAACCAGCATCTCGTAGAGCAGCACGCCCAGCCCCCACCAGTCCACGGCCCGCGTGTACGACGTGTCCGTCAGCACCTCAGGGGCCAGGAACTCTGGGGTCCCACAGAATGTGCTGGTCCGGTCCCCATAGCCCATCCCTGGGGACACCAAGGCCATGTGAGGTTATGGGGGCCAGAGGAGTCAGCCCAATGTAGGGTCGTCCACACAGCCCACGCTGTCCCAGGGTCAGGGTGGGGGTACCCCGAGTAGCATTAGGGGCCCCATTCCATCCCCCATCCTGTGTCTAATCCTGAGGCCAGCCCTCACCCTCCTTGCAGAGACCAAAGTCCGCGATCTTGACGTAGCCCTCAGTGTCCAGGAGCAAATTGTCCAACTTCAGGTCCCTGTGGGGGTGGAAAGAGGGATGAGCAGGGGTCTGCGGCCTGTTCCCACAGCGGGCAGTGTGCACATGCGTGCACACACACACACACCTGTAGACGATCTTGTGTTCATGAAGAAACTGCAGGCCCAGCACCACGCAGGCAGAATAAAAGCTGCAGAGAGACAGAGGCTGCTGAGCGGGGCGGGGCCACCCTGCCTGGCTCCCACATCGTCAAAAGCCCCCCAGTCTCCCCAAAGCTCCAGGAGGCAAGGGGAGGCAGGGCCTGAGGGTGGAGGGGCGAGAAGCAGGCTGCCAGCCTCTCGGGGGAACTGAGGTGTCAGATGCTGGGGTGGGAGGCACGGGCCCGGGCTGGGGGACCCAGCTCACATGGCACGGGGCTCGGAGAACACGTCACTGTGGATGTGCAGCATCAGGTCCCCGCCAGCCGAGTACTCCATCACGAAGCACACGTGCTCCGGTGTCTGGAAACAGCCGAAGAGATTCACCAGAAAGGGGTGTCCTGCGCTGGTCACTGCTGCCAAGATCCGCTTCTCACACATCAGGCTGGGGAAGGGTAGAAGGCAGAGGTCAGAGAATATGTCTGCCCCTTACCTCAGACTCCTGGACAGCAAGCAAAGCCCAGAGGAAAGCAGAAGTGAGAAACGTCATCTCAGCACCTGGATACAGCTATGCCTGAAGGCAGGAGCCTCCTGAACTTTTCTGATCCAGACCAATAAATTTCTTTACTTGTTTCAGTCTTTCTGAGTTGGGTTCCTGATTATCAAAAGGATGCTGGGAAGACCAAGGACAGTCTCGGTGCCTGTTCCAAATGTTTAGAGGGGTTAGGCATTCTGTAGAGAGCACCTGACAACTGTGTGTGGAAGGCCAAGTCAGGCTGGAGTGCAGTGGTGTGATCTCAGCTCACTGCAACCTCCACCTCCTGGGTTCAAGCGATTCTCCTGCCTCAGCCTCCCGAGTAGCTGGGATTACAGGCGCCTGCCACTGTGCCTGGCTAATTTTTGTATTTTTGGTAGACACAGGGTTTCACCATCTTGGCCAGGCTGGTCTTGATCTCCTGACCTCGTGATCCACCCGCCCTGGCTTCCCAAAGTGCTGGGATTACAGATGTGAGCCCCCACGCCCAGCCTAGGCTGGTAGGTATTAATGACTTTCTTTTGAGACAGGGCCTCACTCTGCTGCCAAGGCTGGAGTGTAGTGGTGCAACCTCAGCTCCCTGCAACCTTCACCTGCTGGGCTCAGGCCATCCTCCTATCTCAGCCTCATGAGTAGCTAGAACTACAAGCATGTGCCACCACGCCCACCTAATTATTCTGTTTTTGTAGAGATGGGGGTGTCGTCACGTTGCCCAGCCTGGTCTTGAACTTCTGAGCCCAAGTGATCTGCCTGCCTTGGCCTCCCAGAGTGCTGGGATTACAGGCGAGAGCCACCGCGCCTGGTGTTGGTAACAACTATGAGTCACTCTCCCTACAGCCACAGGGAAAGAACTGCTTTGTCTCTCATTTCCCAAAAGAGGAAACAAGGTCCCCAGAGGACTAGAGCAGGTCCCCACCTCTCCACCTCGTCTCGGGCCACAATGTCCCCTTTCTTCAAAGCCTTGATGGCGAACAGCTCCCCGCTGGACCGGAATTCGGAGAGCAGCACCTGGAACCAGAGTGGGCAGGGGTGGTTTTAGCGGCCAGCCAGGGACCTGGGGGTCTGGACTCTTGGCCCCCTAGTTCCCTGCCCTCCACCTCACCTTCCCAAAGTGACCCCGGCCCAGCACCGCCAGGAACTTGAAATCCTCGAGGGTCAGAGGTGACTTCCTCAGAGGGCTGTGGAGAGACGCCACTGATGGGAACAGGAAACCAGGCAAGCAGGGGTGGTAGGCAGGGGCCGGGGAGGGGTGTCACCTGCACAGGGCGGGGCCTGGGGTCTCCTGGGTCTCCGAAGGCAGCTCAGGAGTGGTGCAGGATTCCTGGATCGGGGAGCTCTGTGGCGGAGAGAGGAGGCCAGAGTAAGGGGAGGCAGAGAGGCCCTCGTAACCATGACAGCCTCTAAGGCCCAGCAATATCTGGCCCCCCACCCCGTCCTCATGTCTCCTCCCACACACCCCTCACTCACTCTCCTCCAGCCACACTCCACCCCGCCCGCACCCTGAACAAAGCGGGCACGGTTCCACCCCAGGACCTCTTCCTGCACTTTTCTGACACCTGCGCGGCTCCTCGCTGACCTCCTCCAGGCCTTTACTCCGACAGCAGCTCCGCTGGCCACCGCCTTCAACAACAGAACCCGTCACGCGCCCTGCGCCCTTCTCAGCTTGCTTGCTTTCCCCAGCACGTTTTACATGCCAAATATATTTTATCAGCCGGGCACGGTGGCTCATGCCTAAAATCCCAGCACTTTGGGAGGCCGAGGCGGGTGGATCACGAGGTCAAGAGATCGAGTCCATCCTGGTCAACATGGTGAAACCCCATCTCTACTAAAAATACAAAAACTGGGCCGGGCGCGGTGGCTCATGCCTGTAATCCCAGCACTTTGGGAGGCCGAGGCGGGTGGATCATAAGGTCAAGAGATCGAGACCATCCTGGTCAACACGGTGAAACCCCGTCTCTACTAAAAATACAAAAAATTAGCTGGGCATGGTGGCGCGTGCCTGTAATCCCAGCTACTCAGGAGGCTGAGGCAGGAGAATTGCCTGAACCCAGGAGGCGGAGGTTGCGGTGAGCCGAGATCGCACCATTGCACTCCAGCCTGGGTAACAAGAGCGAAACTCCGTCTCAAAAAAAAAAAAAAAAAAAAAAAAAATGGCTTTCACATTTTTTTTTTTTGAGACAGAGTCTCACTCTGTTGGCCAGGCAAGAGTGCCGCGGCACCTTCTTGGCTCACTGCAAGCTCCACCTCCCAGGTTCAAGTAATTCTCCTGCCTCAGCCTCCTGAGTAGCTGGGATTACAGGCACCTACTACCCCGCCCAGCTCATTTTTTTTTTTGTATTATTAGTAGAGTCGGGGTTTCACCATGTTGGCCAGGCTGGTCTCGAACTCCTGATCTCATGATCCGCCCTCCTCGGCCTCCCAAAGCACTGGGATTACAGGCGTGAGTCACTGCACCCGGCGTTTTGGAGTTTGGCCATGTTGTTCAGACTGGACTCCAACTCCTGAGCTCAAGTCATCCTCCTGCCTCAGCCTCCCGAGTAGCTGGGACCACAGGTGAACTGATTTTTACATTTAAAATCAGTTTCAAAAAACTGATTGGGGGAAAAAACCAAAAAGTCGTTGGGGAAAAAAAAGAAAAGAGGAGTAATATTTCATCGCCCATGAAAGTTCTACGATGTCTGTGCTTCAGTGTGTACTACCAATAAGGTTTTACTGGAAGACGACACTCTTATGGTGTACAGATCGTCTGTGGCCGCTCTCAAACTACAAACCAGACAGGGACTGTCTGGCCCACAAAGCCAAAACTATTGACTCTCTGGCCCTTTACGGAAAATGGGTGCTGCCCTCTGACCTAGATCAAGACGAAGAACATTTCTATCACCCTGCACATCCCGCTGTGGCTCCCAGCTTTCGGGAACCTCTGCCTAGAGAACACTACTTTTTTTTGGAGGGGAGGACAGAGTCTCACTCTGTCACCCAGGCTGGAGTGCAGTGGTGTGATCTTGGCTCACTGAAACCTCCACCTCCCAGGTTCAAGCAATTCTCTTGCCTCAGCCTCCCAAGTAGCTGGGATTACAGGTGCCCACCACCTCGCCCAGCTAATGTTTTTTTTGTTTTTGAGACAAAGTCTCGCTCTGTTGCCCAGGCTAGAGTGCAGTGGCATGAACTTGGCTCACTGCAGAATTGCTGCTTCAACCTCCTGAGTAGCTGGGATTACAGGTGCCCACCACCGTGCCCAGCTAATTTTTTTATTTTTAGTAGAGATGGGGTTTCACCATATTGGCCAGGCTGGTCTCGAACTCCTGACCCCATAATCCAGCCCCCTCGGCCTCCCAACGTGCTGGGATTACAGGCGTGAGCTACTGCACCCGGCCCATATCTAGCTAATTTTTTATAGAAACGGGATTTCACTGCGTTGTTCAGGCTGGTCTCAAACTCTCGGGCTCCAGTGGTCCTCCCCTGTCTGCCTCCCAAAAGTGCTGGGATTATAGGCACGAGTCGCTTTGTAACCAGGATGGAGATCTGGGCACACGTTTTTAGCCAGCATAGACATACTGCGTGACTCCAGGGAAGTTCCTAGCGGTCTCTGAGCCTGGAGCAGGACCCCTGATGCTGTCCAGGCCAGGTCTAGGGGGAAGGAAGGAGGGACCCTCACCAGGCTTGATGGGCTGGAAGGAGGATCCCTCGAGCTCTTCTGGGGTGAGCTGTCTGAGTCAGTGCCGAGGTTCAGCTTCTCCACTGATATGTCACTGCAGCAGAAGAGAGAAGGGTGTGTCGGGGACGCAAGACCCTGGAGAGCTTTAAGGGGCAGCCAGGTCCCTGGGGCCCCCCTTGCTTACCTGGTGGTCCGAGCCTCGGATCCTGGAGAAGCCCCAGGGCTGAAGGTGGTGTTGGGGATGAGCCTCCGGAGCAGCCGCACCCACGTGGCGACGTCGATGTTCATCTGCCTAGCGCGCTGGAATGCCTTCCCTGGGGGGACAGGGGCAGGTGTCACCCTTCGTGACACTCCCAGGACCCCCGGCCTCTCCCTGAGGGGCTCTGGAGCAGCCTCTCACCTTGCTGCTTGGAGAAAATTTTCTTCTGCCGTCGGAGCCGAGGAATCCTCTCAATGACAGGGTTGCGGAAGGTGACCTGGAGGAAGGGACCAAAAGGTGAGGTCGCCCTGCCCACCTGCAGGCAGACAGCTTGGTGAGGAAGCCCCTAGGAGCACAGGCATGCGCACCCGCGTGGGGTTCTGGTCATGGGGTGTCAAATTCAATCCAAGTACCAGGTAACAATGAAGAGGTCATCAACGCTAGTCTCGAGCTCCTGGCCTCAAACAATCCACCCACCTTGGCCTCCCAAAGTGCTGGGATTCCAGGCGTGAGCCATGGCACCTGGCCAAAAGTTCTATGGGCTGGTGCTACAGAAAGTTCTAGGGGATGGTGCTTCTGTAGAGGCGTACAAACAAAACAGAATGCTACCGGCAGACCTTGAAGGCGAGGAGAAATGCTTTAGAATTTGTCCCCCAGGGCGGGGCATGGTGGCTCATGCCTGTAATCCCAGCACTTTGGGATGCCGAGGCGGGCAGATCATGAGGTCAAGAGCTTGAGACCATCCTGGCTAACATGGTGAAACCCGGTGTCTACTAAAAATATAAAAATTAGCCGGGCATGGTGGCGGGCTCCTGTAGTCCCAGCTACTCGGGAGGCTGAGGCAGGAGAATTGCTTGAACCCAGGAGGCAGAGGTTGCAGTGAGCAGAGATAGTGCCACTGCACTCCAGCCTGGTGACAGAAGAAGACTCCATCTCAAAAAATTAAAAAAAAAATTGTCCCCCAGGCCACCCACCACCACTTTCCATTTGGTTCTGGACTGTGTTCTGAATGGAAGAACAATTTTAAAGCTCTGCCATCTGAAGGCAACCCCTCTCCATGCCCCTTTCTTTCAGTGGTCCTTGATGGTCAGACCAGGCAAGAACCTCTGCTTGGGGATATGGATATAGGGAGATGGATAAATAAATAGACAGATACAGAGACAGGTAGATAGAGACGGGGGATGGGTGGCTGGGTAGTTACAGCTAGAGAGAGACTGATAGAGACAGGGACACATAGGGATAGCGAGAAGGGTGGACGGATATGTAGATAAATACAGCTATATAGAAAAAACCAGAGAGAGGCACAGATAGATATAGAGAATAGGCCGGGCGTGGTGGCTCACGCCTGTAATCCAAGCACTTTGGAGGCCAAGACGGGCAGATCACCTGAGGTCGGGAGTTCAAGACCAGCCTGACCAACATGGTGAAACCCCGTGTTTATTAAAAAAAAAAAAAAAAGGAGATAGATATAGAGAATAGAGATAGAGAGCAAATGAGTAGACATAAGAGAGAGGAATATACAGAGATGGATGGATAGATGGGTGGATGGATAAGATGACTGATGGATAATATAGATGGATGATGCAGAGACAGATTGGTTGATAGATAATATAGATAGATGAATGGATAGATGGATGGATGAATGGATGAGATAAACAGATAATATAGATACCTATTAGAGATGAATACACGGATAAAACAGATAATATAGGTACATCTATTAATGGACAGACGGATGCATAGATAAGATGGGTGGATGAATACATAGAAAAGCAGACAGGATGGATGGATGGATACGAAGGTTAGTAGGTAGGCAGACAGATTGTGCGTGTATACATACATAGGTAACCTATGCTACATATATATGTAAAACAGGGTACACGTTTAGGTTAGGGGAATATTAAAAGTGTTTTTTAGGATAAATTGGCTAAATGAGGGGCAAGTGATTTTCCTCCTCTGTACCTCAGTTTCCTCCACTGTCAAATTTGAATAATAACAGTCCCTCTTTTGTTGGGTGGCTGTGACAGTTAACGAGTTCATGTTGGCAAAGTGCTTGCTACAGAGCCCGGCTTATGCTATGAGAACTCTGCTAGAAATGTTATTCAGATGGGAGTTCCCAACCGAAAACCCTTGACAATGTCTGGAGGTCTCTAGGCTGTCAAAGCTCAGGGGAGGCGGAGTCACCAACATCCTGTAAGCAGTGGCCAGAGGTGCTGCTAAACGTCCTCCAGAGCACGGGACAGCCCTGCCACAGAGGATGACCAGGCCCAAGTGTGAACAGCGCCAAAGACAGGACGCCTCCGTTCAGACCGTCACCCTCCCACAACTGTGGACGGAATCGCTTTCTCTTGATGTGGCTCTGGTAGCAAACACCACAACACGTTGCCAGGTTTTGTATCTCTTTCCTGGCTGGATGAAATTTTATAATTTATTTACGTTTTTCTTTAAACATTTCTAAATTTGGAAATCAGCTTCTTCTTCCTCTTCTTTTTGTCTTTTGAATATGTTGCTTCGGAACAAAACCAAACCCAGCTAAGGTCATGTCACTGATGTGGCCTTTTTTTTTTTTTTTTTTTTTTTTTTTTTTTTTTTTTTTTTTTTTTTTTTGTGAGACAGAGTCTCACTCTGTTGCCCAGGCTGGAGTGCAGTGGCATGATCTCAGCTCACTGCAACCTCCGCCTAAGGGGTTCAAGGGATTCTCCTGCCTCAGGCTCCCAAGTAATTGGGAATACAGGTGCCCAATACCATACCCAGCTAATTTTTGTAGTTTTAGTAGAGGTGGGTTTTCACCATGTTGGCCAGGATGGTCTCGAACTTCTGGTCTCAAGTGATCCACCCGCCTCGGCCTCCCAAAGTGCTGGGATTACAGGTGTGAGGCACCATGCCCAGCCTAGAACAGGCAGATCTAAAGCCTATCTTCCCTTTCCAGAAGAGCCTGATCTAAAACATATCTTTCCCTCTAGAGGACATCTATTTAAAACGTATCTTCCCCTTCCAGAAGAGATAGATCTAAAACATACCTTCCCCTTTTAGAAAAGCCTGACCTAAAACGTGTCTTCCCCTTACAGAAAAAGCAGATCTAAAACGCATCTTCCCCTTCTAGAAGAGGCTGACCTAAAAAGCACCTTCTCCTTCTAGAAAAGGCAGAGCTAAAACGTATCTTCCATTTTTAGAAGAGCTGGATCTAAAACTTATTTTCCTCTTCTAGAAGAGCCTAAAACTTATCTTCCCCTTCTGGAAGAGCCAGACCTAAAATGTACTTTTTCATTCTAGAAAACTGGAAGTTGGGGAGTGAGGGAGAAGCAGCATTTTCTCAGGGTCAGGGGTGGGCTGTACCTCGGCCACCAAGCAGCCCTGGGGTTCCATGTCCAGCTGCACCTCATGCCTCTCATTGTCCAAGAAATCCTCCAACTTCAGGAATTTGAGGGCACACAGGCCCCGCTGGTCCCGCCAGAACACTGCCAACTCCAGTTCCCGCGCCTGGAGGGAGAGGAAGAGGGCCATCACTCAGGGTGCCGGAGGCATGGAAGCCCTCCTCCTCTCAGCCTTATTGCCCTTCAACACAGCTCACCCTCTCGAGCTCCAGGGTGAAGCTCTGGTCCCACGCGTTGGGGCCACACGGCTTCCAAGACGTCTGCCCCACCACTGTGTTATCCAGCTTAAGCACAGTGCTGACTTCATCTGAAACGGGGAGAGGGCTCAGTCAGAAAACGCTGGCAGTGGCCAGGCGAAGGTGGCTCATGCCTGTCATCCCATCACTTTGGGAGGTCGATGCAGGCGGATCACTTGAGGCTGGGAATTCGAGACCAGCATGGCCATCATGGTGAAATCCCATCTCTACAATACATATAAAAATTAGTTGGGCGTGGTGGCACACACCTGTAATGCCCAGTACTTGGGAGGCTGAGGCAGGAGAATTGCTTGTACCCGGGAGGCTGAGGTTCACCGAGCTGAGCTCATGCCACTGCACTCCAGTTTGGGTGACACAGCGAGACTGTCTCAAAAAAAGAAAAGAAAAACAGCTGGGCATAGTGGCTCATGCCTGTAATCATCAACACTTTGGGTAGCTGAGGCAGGAGAATCACCTGAGGTCATGAGTTCGAGACCAGCTTGACTAACGTGATGAAACCCTTGTGTCTACTAAAAATACAAAATCACCCAGGTGTGGTGGTGCATGCCTGTAATCTCAGCTACTCAGGAGGTTGGGGCAGGAGAATCACTTGAACTCAGGAGGCGGAGGTTGCAGTGAGCTGAGATCGCACCATTGCACTCCAGCCTGGGCAATGAGTAAAACTCCGTCTCAAA
>NW_016107549.1:92016-93701 GCF_001604975.1 Cebus imitator
TTCCTTTTCTGATAGAGATGAGTCTTGTTATGTTGCCCAGGCTGGTCTCAAACTCCTGGCCTCAAGTGATTCTCCTGCCTCAGCCTCCCAAGTATCTGGGATTACAGGCATCAGTCACCAGGCCTGGCTGTCTACTATCTTTTTTAAAGAAATCCTCCCTCCATAACTTTTCTGCCACTGTAAAGTTTTGCATTTGACATTAAAGTCTTTAAATCCAGTTGATTTTTTTACTATGGTATAAGATGAGGCAGGGATCCAAGTTCACTTTTATTCTACATGGAAGTCTCAGCAACAGATTCCTAAGGATTCACTGATTGATTGACTGAGCCAGAGACTTGCTCTGTCTCCCAGGCTGGAGTGTGGTGGCGCAATCTTGGCTCACTGCAACTTCTACCTCCTGACCTGAAGATTCTCACATCTCAGCCTCCAAAGTAGCTCGGACTACAGGCACACACCACCATGTTCAGCTAATTTTTGTGTTTTTAGTAGAGGTGAGGGTTTCACCATGTTGGCCAGGCTGGTCTCGAACTCCTGACCTCAAGTGATCTGCCCGCGTCGGCCTCCCAAGTGCTGGGATTACAGGCATGAGCCACACACCCAGCCATTCCTAAAGATCACCCTAGTAAAATGCATGTGGGTATACATCAGGACATACATCTATATAAAGTATATATAATGGCCCAAAATAGAGGCATCCCACAGTCCATTAACAGGAGAATTAATATTTTAAAACTGCAATACAGTCTTAATAGCTGAAGTATGAAATTGCTGATATTTAAGTATTCTTTTTTTTTGCTTTCAGAAAAAAGCAATTTGATATGGCTTAGTCTAACATAATGGATTATTAAGCAGGAAAAAATATGAGTTAACTACAGCTTCCCACAACAAAATAGATGAGTCTCCCAAAACAATGTTTTTGGTTTTTTTTGGTTTGGTTTTTTTTTTTTTTTTTTTGAGATGGAGTCTCACTGCCATCCAGGCTGGAGTGCAGTGGCGAAATCTTGGCTCACTATAACCTCTGTCTCTCAGGTTCAAGGGATTCTCCTGCCTCAGCCTCCCGAGTAGCTGGGATTACAAGCGCCACCTCCCCCCACCCCACTCCGGCCAACACCCCTGGCTAATTTTTGTATTTTTAGGAGAGACGGGTTTCACCATGTTGGCTAGCATGGTCTTGAACTCCTAACTTGGTGATCCACCCACCTCGGCTTTCCAAAGTGCTAGGATTACAGGCGTCAGCCGCTGCACCCGGTCATTTTCTCTTTTCTTTTTAAGATGGAGTCTCGCTCGGTCGCCCAGGCTGGAGTCCAGTGGTGCAAATATAGCTCACTGTAGCCCTGACCTCCTGAGCTCAAGCAGTCCTCCCATTTCAGCCTCCTCAGTAGCAGGGACCACATTTTTGATTCATCTGTTTTCTTTATTCCCCGCATAATTTTTCTTTTCTGTGACACAGACTCAGGAGGGCCTGACAACATGTACCCCAATTTTTTTTATTATTTGTAAAGACAAGGTCTTACTATGTTGCCCAGGCTGGTCTTGAACTCTTGGGCTGAAGTGATCCTCCTGAATCAGCCTCCCAGGTGCTTGGATTACAGATATGAGCCAATGCATCTGGCTGCAATATTCTGTATCTTTTTTTTTTATAGACAGAGTTTCCTGCCGGGCGCGGTGGCTCACGCCTGTAATCC
>NW_016107549.1:94791-110979 GCF_001604975.1 Cebus imitator
AAAAAAAAAAAAAAAGAGAAAAAAAAATTATGGCAAAATACATATAACATTTAAATAATTATGGCAAAATACATAAAACATACAATTTATCATTTTTTTTTCTTTGAGATTGAGTCTCGCTCTGTCGCCCAGGCTGGAGTCCAGTGGTGCTATCTCGGCTCACTGTAAATTCCACCTCCCGGGTTCAAGCAATTCTCTGCCTCAGCCTCCCGAGTAGCTAGGATTACAGGTGCCTGCGACCACGCCCAGCTCATTTTTGTATATTTAGTAGAGATGGTGTTTTACCACGTTGGCCAGGCTGGTCTCAAACTCCTGACCTCGTGATCTGCCTGCCTCAGCCTCCCAAAGTGCTGTGATTACAAGCGCGAGCCACCGTGCCCGGCCATCACAGTCATGTTTAAATGTCCAGTTCAGTGGCATTAAGTACATTCATGCTGCTGTGCAACCATTACCACCATCTACCTCCAGAACTCTTTCACCTTATACAACCGAAGCTCTGTCCACATTAAATAACTCCCCATTCCCCGCTCCCTCTACCCCCGGGCATCCATCATTCCACTTTCTGTCTCCATGAGTCTGACTACTCTAGAGGCATCACATAACTGAATCATAAAATATTTGTCTTTTTGGGGCTGGCACATAGCCTAATGTCCTTCAGGTTCATCCATGTTGCAGCATGGGACAGGATTTCTTTCCCCGTTTTTTTTTTTTTTTTTGAGATAGAATGTCACTCCCTGTCCAGGCTGGAGTGCAGTGGCATGATAGTGGCTCGCTGCAACCCCTGCCTCCTGGGCTCAAGAGATTTTCCTATCTCAACCTCCTGAGTCGCTGGGACTACAGGTATGTGCCCTCACGCCCAGCTAATTTTTTGTATTTTTAATAGAGATGAGGTTTCACCATGTTGCCCAGGCTGGTCTCAAACTCCTGAGCTCAAGTGATCCAACTGCCTCGGCCTCTGAAAGTCCTGGAATTACAGGCCTGAGCCACCACACCTGGAAAGATTTCTGTCCTTTTTATTTATTCATTTTTTACATTATTTTATTTTATATATATTTTTTATTTCTTTTTTGAGAGCGAGTCTCATTCTGTTGCCCAGGCTGGAGTGCAGTAGTACAGTCTCTGCCTCCCAGGTTCAAGCAGTTCTCTTCTCAGCCTCCCGAGTAGCTGGGATTACAGGCGCCTGCCACCATGCCCGACTAATTTTTTGTATTTTTAGTAGAGACAGGGTCTCACCTTGTTGGCCAGGCTGGTCTCGAACTCCTGACCTTGTGATCCGCCTGCTTCAGCCTCCCAAAGTGCTGGGATTATAGGCCTGAGACGCCACACCCGGCCTTGTCTCTTTTTCATTTTATTATTTTTTGAGATGGAGTTTCACTCTGTTGCCCAGGCTGGAGTGCAGTGGGTGCATCCTCTGCTCACTGCAACCTCCACCTCCCTGGTTCAAGCAATTCCCCTGCCTCAGCCTTTGAGTAGCTGGGATTACAGGCGCATACCACCACGCCTGGCTAATTTTTTGTATTTTTAGTAAAGAGGGGGTTTCGCCATGTTGGCCAGACTGGTCACAAACTCCTGACCTCAGGCAGTCTGCCCACCTCAGCCTCCCAAAATGCTGGGATTACAGGCGTGAGCCACTGCTCCAGGCCTTATTTCCTTTTTAAATCTGAGTAATGTTCCATTGTATGGCTGGCACACGTTTTGTTTATCCATTCATCTATTGGTGGACACTGGGTTGCTTCCATTTTTGGCTTTCATAATGCTGCTATGAACACAGGTATACAAATATCTCTTTGAAATCCTTTTATTTTTTAAATATTTTTCTATCACTATTTTTAAAACTGACAAAAATTATATGTATTTGTCAAGTACACCATGTTGTTTTGAAATATGTATACATTATGGAACCTCTGAGGCCCTGTTTTTAATCCTTTTGGGGATATGCCCAGAAGTAGAATTGGATCATACTCTGGATTGTTTGGTTTTTTGTGGGGTTTTTTTTTGGGGGGGATTTTTTTTTTTTTTGAGACAGAGTCTCACTCTGTCACCCAGGCTGGAGTGCAGTGGCATGATCTCGGCTCACTGCAACCTCCACCTCCCAGGTTCAAGCAATTCTCCTGCCTCACCCTCTGGAGTGGTGGAACTACAGGCATGCGCCACCACGCCCAGGTAACTTTTGTGTTTTTAGCAGAGACAGCATTTCGCCATGATAGCGAGGCTGGTCTCAAACTCCTGACCTCAAGTGATCCACCTGCCTCGGCCTCCCAAAGTGCTGGGATTACAGGTGTGAGCCATTGCTCCTGGCCTGGCTACTCTGTTTCTAATTGTTCAGGAACTCCATAGATAGATAGATAGATAGATATACACACACACACACACACATATATGTGTATATATATGTATGTATAAATATGTATATATGTGTGTGTGTGTGTGTGTGTATATATATATATTTTTTATTTTTTTGAAACAGAGTCTCTTTCTGTCACCCAGGCTGGAGTGCAGTGGCACGATCTCTGCCTACTGCAACATCTGCCTCCTGGGTTCAAGCAATTCTGCCTCAGCCTTCTTAGTAGCTAAGATTACAGGCACACACCACCATGTCCATCTAATTTTTGTATTTTTCGTAGAGATGGGGTTTGCCATGATAGCCAGGCTGGTCTCGAACTCCTGACTTCAGGTAATCTGCCCCCCACCTCAGCCTCCCAAAGTGCTGGGATTACAGGTGTCAGCCACCAAGCCTGGCCATGCCAATATATTTTCCATAGCGGCTGCACCATTTTACTTTCCCACCAACGGTGCACAAAGGTTCTAACTTCTCTCCACATCCTCACCAACATTTGTTATTTTCTGTTTGTTTTGTTGGGTTTCAAAAATAGTATTAGTCATCCTAATGAGTATGACATACTGGTTTCTCGTTTCGTTTTTCTTTTTCTTTTTTTAATCTAAATAAACGTGAATGTTGTTGTTTTTTAATTTAGAGACAGGGTATTACTCTGTTGTCTAGCCTGGAGTGAAATGGCTCAATGATAGCTCACTACAGCCTGGAGCTCCTGGGCTCAAGTGATCCTCCCATCTCAACCTCTGCAATAGCTAGGACTACAGATGCAGGCCACCATACCTGGCTAATTTTTACATTCTATTTTTTGAAGAGATGGGGTCTTGCTCTGTTGCCCAGGCTGGTCTCAAACTCCTGGCCTCAAACAGTCCTCCTGACTCAGCCTCCCAAAGTACTGGAATTATAGGCATGAGGTGCTGCACCTGGCCTGCTTGTTTCTTTTTGTTTTGTTTTGAGAAGGAGTCTCACTCTGTCACCCAGGCTGGAGTGCAGTGGCACAATCATGGCTCACTGCAACTTCCACCTCCTGGGTTCAAGTAATTCTCCTCCTCAGCCTTGCAAGTAGCTGGGATTACAGGTGTGCGCCACCACGCCTAGCTAAGTTTTGTATTTTTAAGTAAAGACAGCGTTTCACTATGTTGGCCAGGCTGGTCTCAAATTCCTGGCCTCAAGTGATCCACCCACCTTGGCTTTCCAAAGTGCTGGCATTACATGTGTGAGCCACCATGCCCGAACCATGGCATATTTTTTTTTTTCTTGAGACAGAGTCTCACTCTGTTGCCCAGGCTGGAGGGCAGTGGTGCAATCTCAGCTCACTGCAACCTCCACCTCCTGGGTTCAAGTGATTTTCCTGTCTCAGCCTCCTGAGTAGCTGGGACTATAGGGGTGCATCACCATGCCTGGCTAATCTTTGTATTTTTAGTAGAGACAGGGTTTCCACCATATTGGTCAGGCTGGTCTCAAACTCCTGACCTTGTGATCCACCTGCCTCAGCCTCCCAAAGTGCTGGGATTGTTGGCATGAGCCACCGTGCCCGGCCCCTGGCCTATTTTTTAAAGGGTTAGAAATATGGGGCATTCCGGGTCCCCCATGCCACCCTGTTTCTCAGGGTCCACGATGCCCACTCACTGCTGTTCTCTGCTTCTGCTTTGAGGCTGCTGCGGCCACTGAGGCTTCCACTTCGGCTGTAAAGGCCCCGGGCTGGACGGCTCAGGAAGGCGGGGCGGCTGTCTGGGGTCCCAGGTCCCCCCACTGAGGGTGTAGGGTTCCAGGGGATGCTCTCTGGGAGGTCTCTGCAGCCCACCACGCGTACCTCCAGGGTCCCTGCAGGAGGGGAAAGCTCAGCAGGGGGCCACGTATGGGACAGGCTAAGGGGAGGGGATCACAGTGGGGAGGGGACACATCCAGACACAGTCATGGTACAAGTGGGTGCCAGTGAAGAACAGCCAGGGTGGAGCATGGGGCCTGAGGCCAGGATGTCCATGCTGGGATAGGAGAATATGAGACAAGCAGTCCTGCCCAGAGGGGCTCGGATGTGGGAGTTTTGAGGCAGATGAGAGGTTCAGGGTGCAGGCCAGGGGCCCAGGCAAGCAGAAACAGGGTAAGACTAGGAGTTCTTAGGGAGGATTCGGTGGACAATCTGAGGTCTGAGATGGGCTAGGGGTCTATGGTGGGGCTTGTCTGGAGTAGATGGCTGAGGGGTCTAAGGAAGGTGGGGCTGGCTGGTCTGTAGCAGGGGGTAGGAGGCTCAAGGCTGAGGGTTGTGAGGCTGAGGTGGGGGACAAGGACTGGGGGAAAATACTGAGCCAGGTGAGGAGGGGTGGAGAAATTGAGGAGTGGGGAGGGGCAGGAGCCCAGGGTGCAATGGGGTGTCTACTGGAGAGGGGAGGGGACAGTGGGATGGGAGTCCAGGGTTGGGGAGAGTGGCTATTGAAGTTGGGGGTCACAGGAATGGGGAAATGAGAGGAGTCAGAGGCCCAAGGCTGCGTGGGAGGGGCAGGTCTCAGGCCTACCTGTGAGCGGCGCGGGCTTGCACAGGGTGCTGTAGTGAGTGGCGGGGAAGGGACCCGCCAGGCGGGCGCTGAAGGCGGCAGATGAGGCTGCAGCGAGCTCTTCTCGCAGCAGCCGCCCCTTGGGGTGGTCGGCGGGCAGCTCCCCGAGCCTCCGCTCCAGAGCCTCCCGCAGCAGCCCCAGCTTCTGGTTGGATTCTGTCAATTTCTCCTGGGCCTGCGATGGGAAGTGTGGTTCTGGGGGCCGAACCAGTCTTGCCCCTTCCCAAGTGCAGGCTTAGGCCCCACCACCAGGCTAACTGAGTCTCTCACTGGACTCCTCCCTAGAGGGCTAAACCTCAAACCAACTCGGTCCCACCCCTGGGAAAACTAGACCCTGACCCTTGCAGAGGCCCCTCCCCTCACGGAGGGCCATTCCAGCCTGAAACCACGCCCCTCACTGAGGCCCCGCCCCCATAGGGCGCTGTTCCTGACGCCCCGCCCCTCCCATGGTTGAAGCCCCGCCCCCCACAGCAGTCTACTCTGGCAGATGCCCCACCCCGTATGAAGGTAACACCCCCTTTGAGGGTCCACCCCTCCCCATGGCCGTTCCTAGAAAAGTCCCCCCCGCTTGCTGAAGCTGCGCCCCCAGCTAAAGCCCCACCTCTAATGAAAGCTCCGCCCCTCACCTCGCTGACAGCCTTGCGGTCCGGGGCCTTGGCAGCGCTGAGCAGGCGCAGTACGTTCTTGGCACCCTCGGCCACCGCGTGCTCCACTCGGAAGTGGTGCCGCAGCTCTTCGATGCGCAGCTCCACGGCCCCAAGGTCAGGACTTCCTGTGAGCGTGGAATACAGGGCAGTGAGGCTAGCCTGCAGCGCCCCACCAACCTAGTCCCAGACACGCAGCCATTCACAGGAACAGGCATGGGCCACAGACAAACCATCATGAAGATGCATAACACTTCATCCAAAGGGTGGGCACAGTGACACTGTCGCACTGTCACCTGCAGGCAGCCACACTTCCACCCAGACTCTTTTATCCAAACACCATCACTCACAGGGCCAGTCCTAGGGACAAAGTTACACTGTTATGGGGGACAGTTTGAGCAATGATACACAGGCACACTGTCACCCCAGGTTTAGAGACAGACACATTGTCACGGTCCCTCTTCACCTCCAGGGATTTGCACAGGGACAGACACAGGCACGCTGTGGCCCCAAGGATAGTCACATTATCCAGATTCAGGCACTGTCACCCAGGGGCTGAAACCCAAAGAGACAGAAACATAAATCATAGGCTGGGTAATCCCAGCGCTTTGGGAGCCCAAGACAGGTGGATCACTTGAGGTCAGGAGTTTGAGACCAGCCTGGCCAACATGGTCAAACCCTGTCTCTACTAAAAATACAAAAATTAGTTAGATCCTTTTGTAGTTCATGAGCATGATGATTGGGTGTTCACATGCTTGTGTGAGATGTGCCACCCTTGAACCTTGTTACGACATCGGCACATTACCCATGTGACCTGAACTTGGAAAAAAAAAATACAAAAATTAGCCAGGCATGGTGGTGCATGCCTGTGGTCCCAACTACTTGAGAGGCTGAGGCAGGAGAATCGCTTGAACCCGGGAGGCAAGGTTGCTGTGAGCCAAGACTGTACCACTACATTGCAGCCTGGTGACAGAGGAAGAGTTAGTCTCAAAAAAAAAAAGAAAAAAAAGCTGGGTGTGGTGATGCTTGCCTGTAATTCCAGCTACTCGGGGGGCTGAGGCAGGAGAATCACTTGAACCCAGGAAGTGGAGGCTGCAGTGAGCCAACATCACAACGCTGCACTCCAGCCTGGGTGACAGACCGAGACTCCATCTCATTAAAAAAAAAAAAAAATCATACTGTCATACCCATGTTGACACACCTCACTCCCCAATGAACAGTCACCAGGTTACATAGTCAACCAGGCACAGTGACACTCATGGGCACTTGGACAACCACAGAGATACAACTGTACTCACACAGATGGCGTCAGTTACAAAGACACTATTAGAGACTGAATGTTTGTCTCCTACCAAATTCCTTTGTTGAACCCCTAATCCCCAATGGGATGGCACTTGGAGAAAGGGCCTTTGGGAGGTAATTAGGGTTAGATGAGGTCATGGAGGAAGGGCCATCATGATGAGATTAGTGCCCTTATCTGAAGAGGAAGAGGCTGGCCACAGTGGCTCACACCTGTAATCCCAGTGCTCTGGGAAGCTGAGGCAGGAGGATCGCTTGAGGCCAGGAGTTTGAGGCTAGCCTGGGAACCATAGAGAGACCCTGTCTTACTATAAGTAAATAAATTAGCCAGGTGTGGTGGCATGTGCCTGTAGTCCCAACTACTCAGGAGGCTGAAGCAGGAGGATCACTTGAGCCCAGATGGTCAAGGCTGCAGTGAGCTGTGATCATGCCAGTGCATGTCAGCCTGGGTGAGAGACTAAGACCCTGTCTCAAAGAAATAAAAATAAAAAACAAGAGGAAGAGACACAAAGGCTCTCTCTCCACCATGTGAAGACACAGTAAGAAGGCAGCCATCTGTAATCCAGGAAGAGAGCCCTTACCAGGAACCGACCATGCTGGCACCCTGACCTGCAACTGCCTGACTCCAGAACTATGAGAAAGATAAATGTCTGTTGTTTAAGCCACTCAGCCTATGGTGGCCCAAGCCAAGTAAGACAGGCACTGTCGCATTGACACTGTCACACTGTCGCCCACAGGGACACACAGCATTACCACTTTGTCACCAGCGTGGGCACGCTGTCACCTGCAGGCAGAGGAACACATACTGTGTCACATAGATGCAGTCACACGGCCGCATAGAGACACTGTCATGAGTCAGGCTCTGTTATACAGACACAGCCCTGTCACCTTGGGCACAGGGACACCATTAGGGGCAGAGAAGCATGGTCACAGACACAAATGCATTTATGCCCAAGCACAGGGTCAAGAAAAGGGGCACAGGCCAGGCATGGTGGCTCATGCCTGTAATCTCAACACTTTGGGAGGGTCAGGCAGGAGGACCACTTGAGGTCAGGAGTTTGAGACCAACCTGGGTGACATAGCAAAATCCAGTCTCTACAAAAAAAAAAAAAAAAAAATATTATTTTTTTTGAGACAGAATCTTGCTCTGTCACCCAGCTGGAGTGCAGTGGTGCAATCTCATCTCACTGCAACCTCTACCACCTGAGTTCAAGCAATTCTTCTGCCTCAGGCTCCCAAACAGCTGGGATTACAAGTGTGTGCCACCATGCCTGGCTAATTTTTTTTTTGTATTTTAGTAGAGATGGAGTTTCACCATATTGGCCAGGGTGCTGTTGATCTCCTGACCTCATGATCCATCCGCCTCGGCCTCCCAAAGTGCTGGGAGCCACTGCGCCCGGCCAAAAATTTTTTTTAATTAGCTGGGTGTGGTGGCACATGCCTGAGGTCCCAGCTACTCAGCAGGATTGTTCGAGCCCAAGTCAAGCCTGCAGTGAGTTATGATTGCGCCACTGCATTCCAGCCTGGGCAACACAGCCAGACCCTGTCTAAACAAAAAAATAGTGTGTCTTGGGGAATGTGTCAGTGTGATGGTGTATGTGATTGTGGATACCCACATGGACTTCACAGTGACTAAATGTAATGGTAGTATCACAGATTCCATTGTCTCTGGGTGTTGTCACAAGCATGGGTGACTGGGTGACTTTATCCCTAAAAGTTCCAGTGACTGATTAAGCACCATGTGGCAGCAGGTCTAGGGGTGACAGTGAGACTGTGTGTGTTTTGTGTGTGTGTGTGTGTGTTTGTGTGTGTGTGTGTGAGGCAGAGTATCACTATGTTGCCCAGGCTGGAATGCAGTGGTGCAATCTCAGCTCACTGCAACCTCTGCCTCCCGGGTTCAAGCAAGTCTCCTGCCTCAGCCTCCTGAGTAGCTGGGACTACAGGTGTGCAACACAATGCCCAGCTGATTTTTGTATTTTTAGTAGAGACGGAGTTTCATCATGTTGGCCAGGCTGGTGTCAAACTCCTGACCTCAAATGATCCACTCCCTCAGCTTCCAAAGTGCTGGGATTACAGGCGTCAGCCACTGCACCCAGCTGAGGCTCTGTCTCTGTTTATAAGGCAATGTGCCTGTGTCTGTGTTATTGGTGTCCAGGTGAGTGACATGTGGGCACAGTGTAACTGTGAGTGTGACTCTCCGAGACCAAGTGCCAGGGTCATTATTCAGAATAGTCAGGCCAAGTGTGGTGGCTCACATCTGTAATCCCAGCACTTTGGGAGGCCGAGGTGGGTGGATCACAGGTTAGGAGTTCGAGACCAGCCTGATCAACATGCTGAAACCCCATCTCTACTAAAAATACAAAAATTAGCCTGGCATGGTGGCAAGTGCCTGTAATCCTAGCTACTTGGGAGGCTGAGGCAGGAGAACTGCTTGAACCCGGGAGGCAGAGGTTGCAGTGAGCCAAGATCACACCACTGCATTCCGGCCTGAGCAATAGAGTGAGACCCTGTCTCAAAAAAAAAATAAATAAATAACAATAGTTATTTTAATAAGACTGTCCTAGGAAACTATAGCCATGAGTAAGCGTGATCTGTGGGTGACAAATGTCCTACACCTGTGTGACTGTGTCCTCGTGCCTCTCCCTGTGCCACTGGGTGACTGTGTCCCTGTGACTTCACACTGGGTGTGAGAACACACCCAGTTTTTTCCCCTGTGACATCGGGTCATGCCTGTGGCTGTCAGTGACACCAACTTGCCTGTGCGACAATGTGATGGCATTTCTTCACCTGTCCCTATGCTTTACCGTATGGCAGTGTGATTATGTTTTGATTCTCCCTGGGCTCTAGTTAGAGCCTGGACTGGACTCAAGTGAGCCTCCCATCTCAGCCTCCTGAGTGAGTAGCTGGGACCACAGGTACACGCCACCATGCCCAGCTAATTAAAAAAAAATTTAGGCTGGGAGCAGTGGCTCACGCCTATAATCCCAGCACTTTGGGAGGCTGAGGTGGGCAAATCACCTGAAGTCAGGAGTTCAAGACCAGCCTGGCCAACATGATGAAACCCCATCTCTACTAAAAATATAAAAAATTAGTCAGGCACAGTGGTACACGCTTGTAATCCCAGCTACTTGGGAGGCTGAGGCAGAAGGATTGCTTGAACCCGGAAGGCAGTGCTCGTAGGGAGCCAAGATCTCATCACTGCACTCCAGCCTGGATGATGAAGTGACTTTGTGTCAAAAAAAAAAACAAAAAACTGACACACACATCAGTAGTATGGACACAGACAGCCCTGCACACAATACGCCAAGATCCTGTCACAAATTCAGGCTGACAATCCCAGCAAGTTGAGTTTGGGAGACACCCCGAAGCATTCATACACACAGAAAAACACACACACATGCACACGCCAGGCATACTCACAGTTCTGCACACAGAGGGGCTGTGGTGACCAGACAACCACCTAATCCAGGGAAACACACCTTCTTTTTGGTAGTCAGATTGCTGGCCAGGTGCAGTGGCTCACGCCTGTAATCCCAGCACTCTGGGAGGCTCCGGTGGGTGGATCACCTGAGGTCAGGAGTTCAAGACCAGCCTGGCCAACATAGTGAAAACCTATCTCTACTAAAAATACAAAAATTAGCCAGGTGTGGTGGCAGACACCTGTAATCCCAGCTACTTGGGAAGCTAAGGCAGAATGGCTTGAACCCGGGAGGCGGAGGCTGCAGTGAATCAAGATCACACCACCGCACTCCAGCCCAGGTGACATAGTGAGACTCCATATCAAAAAAAAAAAAAGTCAGATAGCAAATAATTTTTTTTTTTTTTTTTTGAGACGGAGTTTCACTCTTGTTACCCAGGCTGGAGTGCAATGGCACGATCTCGGCTCATGCAACCTCCGCCTCCTGGCTTCAGGCAATTCTCCTGCCTCAGCCTCCTGAGTAGCTGGGATTACAGGCACACGCCACCATGCCCAGCTAATGTTTTGTATTTTTAGTAGAGACGAGGTTTCACCATGTTGACCAGGATGGTCTCGATCTCTTGACCTCGTGATCCACCCACCTCGGCCTCCCAAAGTGCTGGGATTACAGGCCTGAGCCACCGTGCCCGGCCGCAAATAATTTTGACTTTACAGCCCACAAGGCTCTGTTGCACTACTTGACTCTGCTGTTGTGATGTAAAAGCAATCAAAAACATAGTAAATGAATGGGCGTGACTATGTACCAATAAAACTTTACTGACAAAAAAAGACAACAGGTAGATTTGGTCTGAAGGTGGTAATTTACCAACGCCTGATGTAATCCAAACTTTGCATGGGACAAAATGGGAAGCTCTGGCCCAGCGAGAGTCAGGAATGTGTTGAAGTCTCACACCAGGTCCAAGGACCCACCTCCCTACCCCAGAAAGGGACCCACTACAGGAGCCAGAGGCTGATCCCTGTCAGGTGAGATGCAGGCTAAGCTGTCTGGAGGCCAGGGACTCACCTTGGGTCTCATCGGGGGCCGCCTGGCTCTCCAGCTGGCCGGCCTGCAGCGCCCGGTGGAGTTGCATGCGGATGATGTCTATCTTGGTCTTACTGTCCTGCAACATCTGCTGGGCTGTCAGCAGCAGCTTCCGGTCCTGGAGGCAGAGACAGGTTGTGAGAGGAAGGCTGGGCGGCTGGAGTCCAGCCACATCTCACAGGTCCTAGGTGACATGTGGATGTAACAACACGCATTTGCAGGCTGGGCACAGTGCCTCACACCTGTAATCCCAGCACCTCGGGAGGCTGAGGCGGGTGGATTGCTGAGCCCAGGAGTTCGAGACCAGCCTGGGCAACCCATGGCAAGACCCTGTCTCCACAAAAAATACAAAAATTAGCTGGGCGTGGTGGCGTGCACCTGTGATCCCAACTACTCAGGGCTGGGGCGGGAAGATCACTCAAGCCCAGGAGTTGGAGGCTGCAGTGAGCTGAGATAGCATCGCTGGCCTCCAGCCTGAGCAACAGAGCAAGACCCTGTCTCAAAGTAAAGAAATAAATAAAGCTGGGCGCGGTGGCTCACGCCTGTAATCCCAGCACTTTGGGAGGCTGAGGTTGGCGGATCATCTGAGGTCAGGAGTTCGAGACCAGCCTGACCAATATGGTGAAACCCCATCTTTAAAAAAAAAAAAAAAAAGAAAGAAAGAAATAAGTAAATAAATGCACTTCCATGCATTCCTGGGTACAGTGGCGTGACATAGTCCAAGGGATTTGGACCCTGGCTCTGCCACCTAACATCTGTGTGACATCCAGCAAGCCATTCAACCTCTTTTGGCAGCAATTAATTTATTTTATTTTATTTTGTTGAGATAGTCTCACTGTGTTGCGTAGGCTGGAGTGCAGTGGCGCAATCTCAGCTTCCTGCAACCTCCGCCTCCCAGGTTCAACCAATTCTCTTGCCTCAGCCTCCCAAGTAGCTGGGATTACAGGCATGCACCACCAGGCCCAGCTAATTTTTGTATTTTTTTAGTAGAGTTGGGGTTTCACCACGTTGGCCAGGCTGATCTCGAACCCCTGACCTCAAGTGATCCAGCTGCCTTGGCTTCCCAAAATGCTGGGATTATAGGCATGAGTCACCGCCTGGCCTACTCTACTCATTTTCATTGGGTCAGTATCACCCCCAGGGGGGCAGAAATTCTTTCTTAGGAGGTAAGAAACTCTTTTTTTGGTTTGTTTTTGTTTTTGTTATTGAGAAGGAGTCTTGCTCTGTTGCTAGGCTGGAGTGTAACAGTGCAATCTCAGTTCACTGCAACCTCCGCCTCCCATGTTCTAGTGATTCTCCTGCCTCAGCCTCCCGAGTAGCCGGGATTACAGGCGTGCGCCATCACGCCTGGCTAATTTTTAGTATTTTTAGTAGAAACAGCGTTTCACCACATTGGCCAGGCTGGTCTTGAACTCCTGACCTCATGATCTACCCACCTCAGCCTCAGGCATGAGCCACCGCGCCCAGCCAGGAGATGAGAAACTCTTATTCTTTTTGTATATAATGCTCAGATACACATAAAAAATATGCGACTGATCTAGACTGTAAATTTTCATAGAATGGTGTTCAATTACTTGTACACAGGTGTTCATAGCAAAACTATTCACAATAACTAGAAAGGTGGCAAGAGCCAAATGTTCATCAATTGATGAATGGGGTGCAGTGGCTCACATCTGTAATCCCAGCACCTTGGGAGGTCAAGGCAGGAGGATTGCTTGAGCCCAGGAGTTCGAGCCCAGCCTAGGCAACATAGTGAGACCCCTATCTCAATAAAAATAAAAAATAAATAAAATAATGTTAGGCTGGGTGAGGTGCCTCACACCTGTAATCCCATCACTTTGGGAGGCCAAGGTGGGCATATCACCTGAGGTCAGGAATTAGAGACTGGCCTGGCCAATATGGTGAAACCACGTCTCTACTAAAAACACAAAAATTAACGGGGCGTGGTGGCACATGCATATAATCCCAGGTACCTGGGATGCTGAGGCAAGAGAATCACTTGAACTCAGGAGGCATAGATTGCAGTGAGCCAAGATCATGCCACTGCACTTCAGCCTGGGTGACAGAGTGAGACTCCATCTCAAAAAATAAATAAATAAAATAATGTCATTTAAAAAAATCTACACAGTGTGTCCTTCCATATGACATTCACAGGGGAGAACATGCGCACAGCAACCTGTGAGTCTGGACCTGATTTCTCTAGCTGTAGGCCGGCCTGTGCTTGCGGTGTGGGAATCTCTGGGTGTTGATGCAGACCTGCGTGTTGCTAGAGCTGATTGGCAGGACAGGGAATGTGAGTGTGTTTGTGGCCGTGTGCACCAGTCTCTGGGTATGGCTGTAAGAGAGAGAGAGAGAGAGAGAGAGAGAGAGTGTGTGTGTGTGTGTGTATACAGATGTGGCTGTGGTACGATTCTCCATGTGTTGCTAGATCCTGTTACTGATGTGTATCCCTAGTATGAGAAAGTCTGTGTGTGCGTGCGTGTGTGTGTGTGTTTCTAGATGTTTTGATGATGGTGTGTGTGTATGTCAAGGCATTGACATGACTGTGCGTGCTTGTAATAGGAGACACTGTCAGCAGTGAGGGGTCGTGTGTTTCCCTGACTGTGGGTACACTTGAGGCCCTGCATGGGGACTGCATGGGGAGGGGAGACAATCTATCACATGTCTGACATCACCCACAGTCATGTTTCCTATACACCCCCATGAGCTGCCCATGCCTGAGTCCTGCCAGCAAGTCACACCCATCGCCAGTATGTCCCCAACCCAGAGGGTCCCAGCCTACCATGGGGCAGCTGTAGGCTGCACCCTGTGCCCCCAGCCTGTGATCTGCTCACAGGTGTGTGCATACATGTGCGGTTTCTGTGCAGATACATCGGCGGGTAAGTGTGCAGACATGAGTGTGTACATGTGCGTGTGCACTGCAAATGTGCATGTGCAGGTATGTGTGCATAAGCAAAGGGAAGGTGTGGGTGCACAGGCAGGTGTGTGCATATGCAGGTGTGTGAGCATAAAGGCAGGTGTGGGTGCACAGGCAGGTGTGTGCATGTGCAGGTGTGTGTGCATACACATGGGGGGTGTAGGTACACAGGCTGGTGTGTGCACGTGGGTGTGTGCGTACACATGCAGGTGTATGTGCATGTGGTGGGTGTATGCATGTGTGTAACCATTTATACGGGTGTGTGAACATGTGGGTAAGTGTGTACACATGCAGGTAGGTGTGTGCATGTACAGATGCAGGGTACATGCCAGTGAGTGTGTGCATGTACAGGTGTGGGTGCAGATTCGAGTGGGTGTGTGCACACATGGACAGGTGTGTTCACGTATGGGTGGGTGTGCACATGTGGGTGTGCATGCACAGGTGTGGTTGCAGATTCCAGTGGGTGTGTGCACACACAGACAAGTGTATACATATGTGGGTGGGTGTGCAGGTGTGCAGTGTGTGTGCACAGGTGTGGTGTGCACATTTGAGTGGGTGTGTACACATGTGAGTGGGTGTGCAGATGTGGGTGGACTGTGAGTGTACAGGTGTGGTGTGTGCATTTGAGTGGATGTGTACACATGCAGGTGGGTGTGCAGGTGTGGAGTGTGCGTGCACAGGTGTGGTGTGCGCGCACAGGTGTGGTGTGCGCATTTGTGTGGGTGTGTACACATGCGGGTGGGTGTGCAAGTGTGGAGTGTGCATGCACAGGTGTGGTGTGTGCATTTGAGTGGATGTGTACACATGCAGGTGGGTGTGCAGGTGTGGAGTGTGTGTGCACAGGTGTGGTGTGCGCATTTGTGTGTGTGTACACATGCGGGTCGGTGTGCAGGTGTGGTGGAGTGTGCGTGCACAGGTATGGTGTGTGCATTTGTGTGGGTGTGTACACATGTGGGTGGGTGTGCAGGTGTGGTGGAGTGTGCATGCACAGGTGTGATGTGTGCATTTGTGTGGGTGTGTACACATGCGGGTGGGTGTGCCGGTGTGGTGGAGTTTGTGTGCACAGGTGTGGTGTGTGCATTCGAGTGGCTGTGTGCACAGGTGTGGTGTGTGCACATGGCATGTGTGCACATGCTGCCTCACCTTAGTGCTGACATTGCTGTAGGTCTGGATCACGTTCTCTGCCCCCTGCTTCACCTTCAGCTCAATGGCCAACTGCTTCTCCAGGCCCGCCACGCGGCTCAGGTTGGTGGCCGAGCAGGCAGGGCCACCCGCACCCGGGGACTGGGGGCCATCTGGAGGCAACAGGTGGGAAAGAGTCACTACGAGTCATCACCTTAGTCTACCTGGGAGGCTTTACCCTCAGCCCAGCCTGGGCATTGCCCCTGGGGAACAGGGGATGGGGAGCTGTGGGCGAGCAGACAGGTAGGCAGGGGGTTACAGGGCCCAGGGGTCTATCCCCTTGCCCTCCCAGGGAAACCCCTCAAGGCTGGGGCAGACCCAGGATGAATGGCTGTGGGCAGGCACCCAGGTGTACAAGCGTGTCTGTGGTGCTGAGTCCACTGCATTTGGGAGGCCCGTTAGTAACTACACACATGGCTTGTGTGAACCTATGAGTGTGGGAGTGGTGCCATCTGGGAGCTGCAGGGTGTTGGCCTGGCTGAGTGTGTGTCTCCCTGGATGTCAGCATGACTCTGTGAGACACCATGTGTCAGAATCACTGTCTGAGATTGTGGGTGTTGGGAGATGCTCTGTGTACATTTCTGACTGTTGCTACAACTGTAAGTTCAGATCTCCAGTTTGGTATGACCGAGTCTCCGGATGCATGTGTCTGCGTGAGTCTCTGGAGAGTGGTGTGATACTGAAGGGGACCCTGGGTGCAGAAATGACTGAAGCCAGGTGCAGTGGCTCATACCTGTAATCCTAGCACTTTGGGAGACCAAGG
>NW_016107549.1:111930-113090 GCF_001604975.1 Cebus imitator
GTGCCTGTAATCCCAGCTACTCAGGAGGCTGAGGCAGGAGAATTGCCTGAAGCCAGGAGGCGGAGGTTGCATGAGCCGAGATCGCGCCATTGCACTCCAGCCTGGGTGACAAGAGCAAAAACTCCGTCTCAAAAAAAAAAAAAAGAAAAAAAAGAAAAGTGATCGTTTGAGGTCTGGGATGTTGTCTCAACTCTGCCCCTGAGTGCTGATGTGACAGTGTTGGTCTCCAGGAGCTGACATGCTTGTGTCTATGGAATGACCGGGTATGGGCCTAAGTGCTGTGGCATCTTCAAGCTTCACCTGACTGTGGGTATAAGCCTCTGACTGTTGGGACTGTGTAAGTCTGTAAGGGTTCAGCGGCTGAGTGTGTGAATCTCTGAGGCTTGGTGTGACTGTCTGCAAGGGTGGGTACTGTCTATGTTGTTGTGTCTATATTTCTCTGGGTGTTGGGTGGCAGTATATAAGTCTTTGGGTGTTGTCATGACTCTGTGAGAGTCTATAAAATTTTCTTTTCTTTTCTTTATTATTATTATTTGAGATGGAGTCTCGTTCTGTCACCCAGGCTGGAGTGCAGTGGCACAATCTCAGCTCACTGTAAACTCTGCCTCTTGGGTTCAAGCGATTCTCCTATTTCAGCCTCCCTAGTAGCTGAGATTACAGGCATGCACCATCACGCCTGGCTAATTTTTGTATTTTTAGTAGAGACGGGGTTTTGCCATGTTGGCCAGGCTGGTCTCGAACTCCTGACCTCAAGTGATATGCCCGCCTTGGCCTCCCAAAGTGCTGGGATTATAGCTGTGAGCCACTGTGCCCGGCTGTTTCGTTTTGTTTCTTTGAGACAGGCTGAGGCAGGTGGATCACAAGGTCAGGAGATCGAAATCATCCTGGACCACATGGTGAAACCCCATCTCCACTAAAAATACAAAAAAATTAGCTGGGCACAGTGGCGCACACCTGTAGTGCCAGCCACTCGGGAGGCTGAGGCAGGAGGATTGCTTGAGCCTCGGAAGTGGAGGTTGCAGTGAGCTAAGATTGCGCCACTGCACTCCAGCCTGGTGACAGACTGAAACTGTATCTCAAAAAAAAAAAAGGGAAATTTAGCCAGGAGCAGTGGTGCATGCCTGTAGTCCCAGCTACTTGAGAGGCTGAGATTGGGAGGA
>NW_016107549.1:113415-129073 GCF_001604975.1 Cebus imitator
TTATTTGAAAAAAAAAAAAAAAAACAATGTTTAAAAAGATGTATGCAAGCCAGGGATGCACAGTCTTGAGTGTTACCCCGTGCTGGCATGGCTGTATGCACCTCTCTGGGTGTTGATGGATGGGTGGGTCATGGCATGCATCTCCCTGGGGGTCTGTGGAGATGGGTTAAGCTGGCTCTGGAGACCATGGGTGACCCAGTGGGCACTGGAACCCCTGGAGTCCCACATCCCTGGGGGCACCCCTGCTCACCGTTGGTGGCTGCTGGGTCGGGCAGCACCACATGGGCGTGCAGCTCCTGCAGCTGCTGGTGCAGCAGGTCGAGGCGGCGGGAGGAGCCCCGAAGCAGCAGCTCCACAGGACCCAGGCTGCGGCCCAGGTCGGTGGTGGCCCGCCGCAGGTTCTCAGCACCCTCCTTCAGCTTCAGCTCCTTGCGGATTTCCCGCCGCAGCCGCTCCCGCTCCAGCTCCAGCTGCTGCTGCACCCCAGGGGCCGCCAGGTCCGCCCCAGCCAGGCCCAGCTGCTCCAGCAGGGACCAGCTTCGAGGCTCACTCTATGGGGGACAGAGCAGGGTCAGTGGGGCTGGGAGGAGGGCTCTGGGTGCAGACCACATGCAGCCAGCCTGGCCCAGCCTCTGCCCTGGATTGGGGCTCCCATGACAGGCCTGCTGTACCTCCTCTGACTCCCAAAACTAGAAGGTGAGGCGAGGCCCTGATACTGCTTCCTGACCACACCCCCAAACTGAGAGGTCTCAAGAGCAGGGCCTCTTCTCCTGATTGTAGTTTTGCTGTACATTAAAAAAAAAAAAGAAAAAAGAGCAGAGCCTCATCACCCCCATCACCACGGTGTCCCCAACATTAAGGGGGTCTCAAGAATAAGATCTGTCTCCCTTCTGCTGCCTCCCGCAAACTAGAGAGTCCCAAAGGATGTTCCTTCTTTTCTCTGCTGCTCTCCCAAACTACGAGGTTCCAAGGGCAGGCCCTATCTTCTCTCTGCTGTACCCCCAAAACTATGGGGTCCTGAGAACAGGCCCCATCTTCCCTCTACTGTACTCTGAAACTAGGGCATCCTGAGGGCAGGCCTCATCTTTCTTCAGCTACACCCCCAAACTAGGGCATCCCGAGGGCAGGCCGAGTCTTTCCTCAGCTACACCCCCAAACTACGGCATCCCGAGGGCAGGCCAAGTCTTTCCTCAGCTACACTCCCAAACTACAGCATCCCAAGGGCAGGCCGAGTCTTCTCTCTGCTGTACCCTCAAACTATGGGGTCTTAAAGATAGGCCTCATCTGCTCTTCTCCTATCTTCAACAACTGGGACCCTGAAGAGCAGAGCCCAGGCTCCCTCCTGTCTCTCCACCAACCTGGGAGCCCCGAAGGGCCCTGGATATTCTCATCCTCCAAACAGAGATCTCTGAGGCCAGTGCCCCATCTCCTTTCCTTGTTCCCGAACTGAGAGGTACCTGGGGTAGAACTACCAGCCTATGCCACCTGGGGTTCCCTTCTGCCTGCTCCCACAGGGACCCCAGCCCCCACCTCCAGCTCCGGCGCCGAGGGGGTATCGGCCTCCGCCATCCTGGGTCCGGGCTGAGGGCCCCGCCCTCTTCCTGAACCTCAGCCCCACCAGGGCCTCTTGGCCGCCACTTCCTCTTTCCTGTCAACTCCCAGCACCCCGTGCGTGGGGCCAACTTCAGGGCATCTAAGGGACCTTCCCATCAGCCACCTCTAGGGCCAAGCCTGCTCCTCTAGATGAAACCCAGGGACAGTCCTTGCTCCCTGTCCCTAGAGAATGTCCAAGGTATAGGCAGTCTGCACATTCACACACTCGTGGTGTATCCAGGAGGGGATGCAGGCGCCAGGGACTCACGTAAGTTTGCACACACCTTCACATACACATGAGCATGTGCACAGAACACAGCTCACAAGTGTTTGCACACTTTTTCTTTTTTTTCTTTTTTGAAACAGAGCCTCCCTCTGTGTTGCCCAGGCTGGAGTGCAGTGGCACGATCTCAGCTCACGGCAACCTCTACCTCCCAGGTTCAAGCAATTCTCCCGCCTCAGCCTCCTGACTAGCTGGGATTACAGGTGCATACCACCACACCCGGCTAATTTTTATATTTTTACTAGAGATGGAGTTTCACCATGTTAGCCAGGCTGGTCTTGAACTCCTGACTTCAGGTGATCCACCCACTTTGGCCTCCCAAAGTGCTGGGATTACAGGCGTGAGCCACCATGCCAGCCTGTGTTTGCGCTTTCATGCCTGCAGGTGTGTGCCTGGAACATGGGTTCACAGGGTACCCATTCCCATGCCTACCACATACAATGCACTTATTTGCAAACACATACAAGTGCTTATAGGCATCACTCTAGAACCCATACAAGACACACTCCCACCTTCCTGAGAGGGCAAGGCCCACATGCTCATGCATGTGCACATGCTCACACACGTATGCACGCTCCCTGAGGCCCTCACAGCGCGTCCATGCTCCCAAAGGCCTCCAGCCCTGTGACTACCTGCATACGTCCCTACACCCAGACCCTACCAACCACCCTTTGTCCCCCGCCCGGCTTCCCCTTCAGGGTCAGAAGGGCCACTTCTTCAGAGGCGAGGCCCCTTTCCTGCAGACAGGCCGTCCCAACTTCCTGCTTCCTCTCAGTCCAGTGGCCAACTGTTGTTGACCGTAGCTGAGAGGCCCAGGGTCCTGGCCAGCCCGGTGGCACCTCCCTTGGGCAAACTCGATTAGGGGACAGCACTGGGAGGCTGGGATAAGAATTCCCAAAACCGGTCAGGCATGGTGGCTCACGCCTGTAATCCCAGCATTTTGGGAGGCCGAGGCGGGTGGATCACCTGAGGTTGGGAGTTCAAGACCAGCCTGGCCAAGATGGTGAAATCCCATCTCTACTAAAAATACAAAAAATTAGCTGGGCGTGATGGTGCACTCCTGTAATCCCAGTTACTTGGCAGGCTGAGACAGGAAAATTGCTTGAACCCAAAAGGTAGAGGTTGCAGTGAGCCAAGAATGCGCCATTGCACTCTAGCCTGGGCAAGAAGAGCAAAACCCCGTCTAAAAAAGAAAAAAAAATTCCCAAAACCAGACTGGTTACGTTGGCTTACATCTGTAATCCCAGCACTTTGGGAGGCTGAGGTAGGCAGATCACTTGAGGTCAGGAGTTCGAGACCAGCCTGGCCAATATGGTGAAACCCTGTCTCTATTAAAAATACAAAAATTAGCCGGGCATAGTGAAACGTCCAGCTGCTCGGAAGGCTGAGACAGGAGAATTGCTTGAACCCGGGAGGCTGAGGTTGCAGTGAGTCGAGATCGCACCGCTGCACTCTAGCCTGGGTGACAGAGTGAAATTGTCTCAAAAAAAAAAAAAGAATGCCCCAAATCAACAGCCTACAAAACCACTTGCTAAATACACAGTAATGTTCAAGAACAATTACAGACATGCGCCAACTTATGATAGGGTTACTTCCTGATAAGCTCATCATAAGTTGAAAATATCTTAAGTCAAAAATGTATTTAATATACCTTATCTACCAAACATCACAGTTCCCCCTTTGCTACCTTAAATGTGCTCAGAGCACTTATCCAAGCCTACATTTGGGCAAAAATACCTAATATGAAGCTAATTTACAATTAGGTTGAATATCTCAGGTAACTTTTTTTTTTTCTTTTTTTGAGTCAGGGTCTTACTCTGTCTCCCAGGCTGCAGTGCAATGGTATGATCCAGGCTCCCTGCAGTCTCTACCTCCCGGGCTCAAACGGTCCTCCCAGCTCAGCCTCCCGAGTAGCTGGGACTACAGGCACGAATCACCACACCTGGCTAATTTTTGTATTTTTCTCTCTCTTTTTTAAGATGGAGTCTCACTTTATAACCAGGTTGGATGGCCGGGCGTGGTGGCTCAAGCCTGTAATCCCAGCACTGTGGGAGGCCAAGGCGGGTGGATCACGAGGTCAAGAGATCGAGACCATCCTGGTCAACATGGTGAAACCCTGTCTCTACTAAAAATACAAAAAAATTAGCTGGGCATGGTGGCACGTGCCTGTAATCCCAGCTACTCAGGAGGCTGAGGCAGGAGAATTGCCTGAACCCGGGAGGCGGAGGTTGCGGTGAGCCAAGATCGCGCCATTGCACTCCAGCCTGGGTAACAAGAGCGAAACTCCGTCTCAAAAAAAAAAACCAGGTTGGAATGCAGTGGTGCAATCTCAGCTTGATGCAACCTTTGCCTCCCAGGTTCAAGCAATTCTCCTGTCTCAGCCTCCAGAGTAGCTGGGACTACAGGCGCGCGCCACCATGCCTGACTAATTTTTGTATTTTTAGTAGAGACGGAGTTTCACCATGTTGGCCAGGCTGGTCTCAATCTCTTGACCTCATGATCTGCCCACCTCAGCCTCCCAAAGTGCCAGGATTACAGGCGTGTACCACTGCACCCAGCTCCCAATTTTTGTATTTTTCATAGACCTGGGGTCTCACTATGTTGCCCAGGCCAATCTCAAACTCTTGGGCTCAAGCAATCCTCCTGCCTTGACCTCCAAAAGTGCTGGGATTACAGGTGTGAGTCCCCCCCACCCCACCACCCCGCCTCAATTTGAAATGAGAGCACCCAGATTACAAATGCTGGCTAGGAAATGGCCCCCTGGCATTATGTCCTTCAGCTGGGAGCATCCATTTCGCAGCCGAGGAATGTTAACCTTGGCCCGTGACTGATCTCAAGGGCAGCTGCCCTAGGGAGGAACGACACACACCAAGTGTATCACTCCCACCATCTTCCCAACCCTCCCTAATCATCCTGAGTAGCTGCCAACAATCTTCCCACTTCACAGGTGAGGAAACTGAGGTTCAAGGAAGTAACAGTAGTTGGTTTTTTTGTTTTTTGGGGTTTTTTTTGAAACGGAGTCTCGCTCTGTTGCCCAGGCTGGAGTGCACTGACATGATCTTGGCCCACTGCAACCTCCAACTCACTGGTTCAGGCGATTCTCCTGCCTCAGCCTCCTGAGTAGCTGGGATTACAGGCACGTGCCAACCATGCCCAGCTATTTTTTGTACTTTTAGTAGAGACGAGGTTTCACACGTTGGCCAGGCTGGTCTTGAACTCCTGACCTCGAGCAATCGGCCAGCCTCGGCCTCCCAAGGTGCTGAGCTTACAAGTGCCTGGCCAGTAACCCAGTAGTTTTCAATGGAGGAGAGATTTCCTCCCCAAACACAGGGACAATGTGGTGACATACAGAGTCATTTTTGGCTGTCAAACTGTGGGTAGGGAAGTGGCTTCTATCAGGGTGAGGCCCAGGATGCTGCTCAGGACCCTGCAGTACTCAGGACAGCCCCTACTGCAAAGAACAACCCAGCCCTCAGTGTCAGCAGTGCTGAGGCTGAGAAGCCTACGGTTAAAGGTTCATAGATTTGGCCAGGCATAGTGGTTCACATCTGTAATCCCAGCACTTTTGAGACTGAGGCAGGAGCAGTGCTTGAGGTCAGGAATTGGAGATCAGTCTGGGCAACATAGCAAGACCTAAAAAATCTCTACAAAATATAAAAAAGTATTGGCCGGGTATGACGGCACTGCCAACAGTTTTAGCACTTTATGAGGATGAGGCCGGAGGATTGCCTGAGATCAGACCAGCCTGGACAAAATGGTGACATGCCATCTCTACAAAAAATACAAAAATGTGCCAGGTGTGGTGATGTGTGCCTGTACTTCCAACTACTTGGGAGCCCTGGGATGGGAGGCTCAGGTGAGCCCAGGAGGCAGAGGTTGTTGCAGTGGGCCAAGATCACACCACCGCACTCCAGCCTGGGCAACAGAGCCTTTTTCAAAAAAGAAAAAAAGAAAGGCTGGGTGCAGTGGCTCACACTTGTAATCCCAGCACTTTGGGAGGCCAGGCGGGCAGGTCGCTTTGAGCTCAAAAGTTCAAGACCAGTCTAGGCAACACGGCAAAGCCCTGTCTACTAAAAATATAAAAATTAGCTGGGCGTGGTGGTGCCCAGATGGCACCTGTAGTCCCAGCTACTCAGGAGGCTGGGGTGGCAGGATGGCTTGAGTCTAGGAGGCAGAGATCATGCCGTTGCACTCCAGCCTGGGTGACAGAGTGAGACCCCAGTCTTAATTTAACTTAATAAATAAAGGAAAAAAATTAGCCAGGTGTGGCAGTGCACGCCTATAGTCCTGTAGATCAGGTGTTTGAGGTTGCAGTGAACTAGAATCTCACCACTGCACTCCAGCCTGGGCAACAGAGCGAGACCCTGTCTCTATAAAAATAAAAACAAATTAGCCAGGTGTGTTGGTCTGTGTCTTTTGTCCCAGCTACTTGGGAGGCTGAGGCAGGAAGATCACTTGAACACCGGAAATCAAGGCTGCAGTGAGCTAGGATAGCACCACTGTACTCCTAGCCTGGGTGACAGAGAAGACTCTCTCCCCCAAAATAAATAAATGTAAATAAGTAAATAAATCACTAAGCACATAGATTCACACCCTGAGCTGCTGACCAGGACGCTTACCAGTAACGCCTTCACCGCAGCCCCGCCTGCCAAGTGCTAGCCAGGTCTTGGTCTCTCTCTCCCATGAACACCCTCTTAGTCCCATTTTTCCTAGGTCAGAACCGAGGCTCAGAGAGGCGAAGGCACTGGGCCCAGGACACACAGCAAGGAAGTGTCAGCACTGGAATTTAAACCCAGGCTCACCAAATACCACCCTTGCTCAGTCAGGCCCCACCCCAATCCCAGCAGGCAGAGCAAGGACACAGCCAAGAGCAGGGCCAGCTCAACTGGGGAAGTCCAGGCAGAGAGGAGAGGTAGCCTCCCTCAGCCCCACCTCCAGCAGCTGAGGTCTGTAACACAGAGAGGGAGGGAGGCTGGGCTCCTGGGTTCTCCTCCCCTGAGTGTGACTCACTTCTACCCAGGGCATTGGGGTCACCTGAGGGCCAGCAAGGCAAACCCAGGACTCAGGGGCCTGGCCTGGCCTATGGAGAAGCCCTGCTCCCCCATGGAGCAGAGACCTCAGACCCAGAGGACCTGCCTCCCAGAATCCCCGACTTGCCAGCGCAGCCAGGGACCTAGACCCCCACATCCGGAGATTTCAATGCCTTGGGCGTTTCCGGAATCTGGACAGGACATCCGTTTGCAGGACACAGAACAGACAGGCACACGTTGGGACAGACAGAGGGACAGGGCGGCAGGCCCAAGCAGCCATGAGAGAGGAAAGACAAGAACCAGGGAAGAGACAGGGGAGGAGATGGGAACGGGGGACCAGGGTGTGGGACAGCCTGCCTGGGTCATGTGTGGGATGCGCCAAGCGCATGCAAGCGCCCGGGAATTCCTACACAGCCCACTCTGGGCCAGGGGTAGAGGCAGGGACCCTGGCCCATCCCGGCCCTGAGGTCTAACCTTGTGTGATCGGCAACACCAGATACGCCCAGCTCCTCGGCAAGGCCGGCAGGCCATCAGCAGGACTGGGGAAGGGGGAGGGACCAGGGGTCACGGGGGAGACACAGAGGGGCCGGGGGCAGGTACAGAAGGAGACGAGAACCCAGTTACACAACAACCACAGGACGGTGAACTGGCTGGAGAGGTGCTAATGGGGGCACCAAGGCACAGACATTGCTCAGATTTGGGTCACTTGAACCAAAGAAGGCTGGTAGTCACCCTGGCCCTGCTTGTCACAGACGGGGAAGGTGGTGAGTCCAGGGCAGTGATATCCACCAGGTGGCACAGGGGGAATCTGGCTGGGCAGGATGCTGGTGCCAGTCACCTGTGTGTTGGGAGGCTGGGGGTGACCCAGCCCTGCCCAGCCACCATGCAAAGTAGGATTCTATATATGGGAGCATCCCCGGCCTGTTGACGGGGACACTCTCCACCCAGGAGAAGGTTCCACCTGACAGCACAGAGGGTGGAAGTGGGGAGACCCCAGTCCCCTGACCTAATGCAGTGACTGGGGTACTTCCGCCAACAGGTGCCAATCTGGGTGGCGTCTGTAAGATCGTAAAGCTGTCTAGAGGCGGGGGTGGCTGGAGCTTTGTTATGCGGGGGAAGGGCACGGGCCCGGCCCGGCGGCCTCCTCCCCTCCCAGGGCACCGCGCCAGGCACCTGGCCCAGGTGGAGCGGCACCTGCCGGGCACCCAACCCTGGGGAGGGGGATGAGTTTGGGGGGACGAGAGGCACCGGGACTCCCAGCCAGCCACAGACACCCGAAGTCGCGCCTCCGCCGCGCCCCTTCTAGTTCTCCCGGAGAGGCCGAGTTTGGGGGTGCGGCAGGGGGTTGCCTCTGGGATCGCCCCCCCACCAGCCCCGTCCACATCGCCACCTTCCGAGAAGGGGGCCTCGCTGGCTCCACAGTCACGGCCCAGGGAGGGGGCGCTCGGCGCTCTGCAGGCCCCCGCCCTCGCTACCCGGGTCCGGTTCGGGGGTCTGGGGGGCTCCCCTGGCAGCGCGCGGACCGGGTCCCCGGCGCCGTCCGGTCACCCCGCGACTCCAGACGCAGGTGCGCCTACCTGCACGGCGTCGCTGGCCATGTCCTCGTGCCGCCCGCCAGGGGTCCCCACGCGGAGGGAGGGGCGGCGAGAGGAGCGCGCGTGCGCCCCAGGCGCGGCGGGGAGGGGGCGGGCGCGGCGCGACCCTCCCCGGCGCGCGGCCCGCTCCGGCCTGCTCGGCTTCGGCCCCGCCTGGCCAGGCCGCCGCGTCCCCGCGCCGCGCCCTCCGGCCCCAGCGGCCGCCGGCCCCGGTCACGTGACCCCGGAGGTCGCGCCCGGGGAGGGGGCGGGGCCGAGTGGGGAGGGGCTCCCAGAGGCCCCCGGGGCTGCGGGGTCCCGCCCGCCCGCCCCCTCCGTCTCCCGAGCCCCGAGCGCCCCCATCGGCGCCCCGCCTTGCCTTTTTCCGGGTCCCGCGACGACCGCATGCTGCCGAGGGGTCCCTCATTGGAGCGCGCGGGAACCCGAGGAGAACGGCTCCCCGCGTTCAAGCGGAGAGCGGCCAAGGCCTTTGGGCCTCCCGGGACCCCTGAAAAAACAACCCCCCAACCCCACCCCGGTGCATTTGCAGGCTCGGGATGCCTGCATCCGCGGTTCCCTATTCAAGGGCTTGGAAGGTTCCCCGTTACCTGGAGACAAGCTCTGGGCAGATCTGCATTAAAATCCCAGCGCTCCACGCCTTGGGGAAGCCAAACCCTTCAGAGCACCTCATCAGTGAAATTGGAGTGAGGCACCCGCCTCTTGGGTGTCGGTAAAATTCAGTGAGACAGTGCAGGCCAAGAGCACACTAGACGCTCAGTAAGTGTTGGCTGCCGCCACTTTTAATGTTATCGTTATTGTTCGTTGTTTTGCTGTTGGTTTGGGGACGGAGTTTTGCTTGGTTGCCCAGGTTGGAGTGCAGTAGTGGCGCGATCTCGGCTCACTGCAACCTCCGCCTCCCGGGTTCAAGTGATTCTCCTGCCTCAGCCTCCCGAGAAACCTGGAATTCCAGGCGCCCCACCACACCCGGCTAATTTTTGTATTTTTAGTAGAGACGGGGTTTCAACCATGTTTGACCAGGCTGGTCTCGAACTCCTGACCTCAGGTGATCCGCCTACCTCGCTCTCCCAAGTGCTGGGATTACAGGCGTGAGCCACCGCGCCCGGCGTCTATTACTGTTATTGTTATTAAAAGAGGTTTGAATCCCAACTCGCTGTTCATCCTGGGGACGTCTGTGGCCTCTGAGTCTCAGTTCTCCCCGCTATAAAATGGGCACCGCCTTCTTTTTCGGGGCTGCTGCATGCAGATGGCGCTCCATAAATGCAGACTTGTGCCCAAGAGGAGGTTGGAGGCCTCTGCGGAATTTCTAGAGGATCTCCGGGGTCTGCAGAGCATGACCTTTGTTCGTGGCCGCCGTCGGACCCCTCACTCCTTCGGACAACAGGCGAAGGAGCCAAACCATGTTCCCAGGGCTCTGGCGGGGAGCGCTCCCTGGCGGCGGTACCAGCACATTGACGCCCTCTGGAGATATGCGGAAGCGCAGTGGGCTGCAGGTACCTTGGTTACGCGTGGCTCTGTGTAGTTTCAGTCATCCCAGAAACCAGGCCGCGATGTTTTCGCTCTTATTTTTCCCTCTGAGCAACTCTTTGGAGGATATTAACGACAGAAAGAGAGGAGGAGAATTATGCTGATCCAAAATCCATCCAGCCTGGACTCAAGCAATCCTTCTGCATTGGCCTCCCTAAATGTTGGGATTACAGCCATGAGCCAATCAAGTTTGGCCCAAGCTAGTTATTTTCCTCCAGTTTTGCAGGTGAGTAAGCTGAGAAGCCCCTCACCCCAATCATCAAGCCAGGATGTCTATGGCCCTATCCCTGAGAAACGAAATATCTCCCTCTAATTCTCCAGCCCACCCATTCTAGAGACGAGGAGGACAAGGCAGAGCGAGGTATGGGGGGGGGAGCTGAGGGATTGGGTTGTCAGGAACCACCTTGCACAGGGTTGGGCCCTCCCTCTCTGCCTGCCAGGTCCCAGGCTGCCTCCCCAGATGGAGCTGGGGAAACCAGCCAAATTCTCGCTCCACCCTTCAGGCATTCATTTACTCAGTGAACATTTAGAGACCCATGTGGGAGTTTGGTGGCACTGGAAACAGAGTTGCAGTTCGGGCTTTTTTTTTTTTTTTTTTTTTTTTTGAGACAGTCTCATTCTGTTACCCAGGCAGGGCAATGGGTAAGATGACAACTCACTGCAGCCTCAACTTCCCAGGCTCAGGTGATCCTCCCATTTCAGCCCTCTGAGTAGCTGGGACTACAGGCATGCACTACCGTGCCCAGCTAATTCTTTTTTCTTTTTTTTTTTTTTTTCCGGAGATGAAGTCTCAGTATGCTGCACAGGATGGTCTTGAACTCCTGGCCTCAGGCGATCCTCCAGCCTCAGCCTCCCAAAATGCTGGGATTACAGGTGTGAGCCACCACGTCCAGCCTCATTTTAGTCCAGCGCTTTAGAAGGGGACATGGCCAGGTTCAAGCCTGTAATCCCAACACTTGGGGAGGCCAAAGTGGGTGGATCACGAGGTCAGGAGTTTGAGACCAGCCTGGCCAACATGGAGAAACCCCGTCTCTACTAAAAATATAAAAAAATTAGGCCGGGTGCAGTGGCTCATGAGGCTCCCAGCACTTTGAGAGGCCGAGGCGGGTGGATCACGAGGTCAAGAGATCAAGACCATCCTGGTCAACATGGTGAAACCCCGTTTCTACTAAAAACTACAAAAAATTAGCTGGGCATGGTGACATGTGCCTGTAATTCCAGCTACTCAGGAGGCTGAGGCAGGAGAATTGCCTGAACCCAGGAGGCAGAGGTTGCGGTGAGCTGAGATCGCGCCATTGCACTCCAGCCTGGGTAACAAGAGCAAAACTCCATCTCAAAAAAAAAAAAAAAAAAAAATTAGGCAGGTGTAGTGGTGAGCCCCTGAAGTCCCAGTTCCTCAGGAGGCTGAGGCAGGAGAATCACTTGAATCTGGGGGACAGAGATTGTAGTGAGCCGAGAATGGCCCTTGCACTCCATCCTGGGCAACAAGAGCAAGACTCCATCTCAAAAAAGAAAATGGGGAGACACAGCTGGGTATGGTGGCATGTGCCTATAGTCCCAGCTACTCAGGAAGCTGAGGCACCAGAATTGCTTGAACCTGGGAGGCAGAGGTTGCATTGAGCAGAGATACCACCACAGCCTGGGCAACAGAGCAAGACTCTGTCTCAAAAAATAAATAAATTGGAGAGTGAGGTTGTTGGGTGCAGTGGCCCAAGCCTATAATCCCAGCACTTTGGGAAGCCAAGGCAGGCGGATCACCTGCGGACAGGAGTTTGAGACCTGGCCAACATGGCAAAACCCCCCATCTACTAAAAATACAAAAATATGGCTCATGCCTGTAATCCTAGCACTTTGGGAGGCCGAGGTGGGTGGATCACCTGAGGTCAGGAGTTCAAGACCAGCCTGGCCATCATGGTGAAACCCCACCTTTAAAAAAAAAAAAAAGAAAGAAAATAAAAAAATACAAAAATTAGGCTGGGCATGGTGGCTCATGCCTGTAATCCCAGCACTTTGGGAGGCTGAGGCGGGTGGATCACGAGGTCAAGAGATCGAGACCATCCTGGCCAACATGGTGACATCCCGTCTCTACTAAAAATACAAAAAAATTAGCTGGGCTTGGTGGTGCGTGCCTGTAGTCCCAGCTACTCGGGAGGCTGAGGCAGGAAAATTGCTTGAACCTGGGAGGCGGAGGTTGCAGTGAGACAAGGTCACGCCACTGCACTCCAGCCTGGCGCCTAGTGACGGAATGAGACTCTGTCTCAAAAAAAAAAAAAAAAAGGAAAAAAAAGGAGTTCAAGGCCAGCCTGATCAACATGGTGAAACTCTGTCTCTACTAAGTACAAAACCTTAGCCAGGTGTGGTGGCAGGTGCCTGTAATCCCAGCTACTTGGGAAGCCAAAGCAGGAGAATCACTTGAACCCAGGAGGCAGAGGTTGCAGTGACCCAAGATCGCACCATTGTACTCCAGCCTGGGCAATAGAGTGAGACTCCGTCTCAAAAAATAATAATAATAATAAGCTGGGCACAGTGGCTCATATGTGTAATCCCAGCACTTTGGGAGGCCGAGGCAGGCAGATCACCTGAGGTCAGGAGTTCAAGACCAGCCTGGCCAACATGGTGAAACTCCATTGTTACTAAAAATACAAAAAATTAGCCAGGCATGGTTACCCGTGCCTGTATTCCCAGCTACTCATGAGGCTGAGGCAGGAGAATCGCTTGAACCCACGAGGCCACAGTTCAGGCCTTCAACTTCAGGGTAGTTGAAGTTTCTCCATGTTGGTCAGGCTGGTCTTGAACTTCTGACCTCAGGTGATCTGCCCATCTGGGCCTCCCAAAAGCGCTGGGATTACAGGCATGAGCCACCAAGTCCAGCCTGTTTTTTGTTTCTTTGATACAGAGTCTCTGTTGCTCAGGCTGGAATTCAGTGGCATGATTTTTTTCTTCTTTTGAGACAGACTTTCCACCTTGTTGCCCAGGCTGGAGTGCAATGGCACAATCTCAGCTCACTGCAACTTCCACCTCCAGGGTTCAAGCGTTTCTCCTGCCTCAGCCTCCTGAGTAGCTGGAATTATAGGCGCCCGCCACCACACCAGCTAATTTGTGTATTTTTAGTAGAGATGGGGTTTCACTGTGTTAGCCAGGCTGGTCTCCATCTCCTGACCTTGTGATCCACCCACCTCGGCCTCCCAAAGTGATGGGATCACAGGCCTGAGCCATCTCGCCCAGCCCATCTCATCTTACTTTCAACCTCATGCCCTTTGCACTGGCTGTTATCTGTTCTGGAAAGCCCTTCTATCACATCTCTCCAAGGCTGGCCCCCTTTGCGCCTTTAGTTATCTGCCTAAATGTCCCATCTTCTGAGCAACCTTCCCAGACCACACCCATGTCATTTCTGGCCCTTGGCCCTGTTTGATTATTCTGCATGTGACTCCTCCCTGAAATTGCACAGTGCCTGTGCTATTTCCATCTTTGTTAAAGGAATGAGTGCATGCGGTATGAAGTATAAGGTGAAAGGTATCCCAGACCTGCGAAGGCTGGAGGGGGCAGCCATACCACTTTGGAGGAAGCAGTCAGCCTAGGCTTCCCTGAATGGCTGATACTGGTGTGAAATTGGGAAAGACAAGCTAGGAAATTGCAAAGTGAAAGCTGGGCATGGTGGCTTATGCCTGTGATCCCAGTGCTTTGGGAGCCTGAGGCAGGAGGGTCACTTGAGGCCAAGAATGGTCACTTGAGACCAGCCTGGGCAACATAGCAAGACCCCATCTCTGAAAAAAAAAAATTAGCCAGGTATAGTGGTACGAGCCTGTACTCCCAGCCACTTGGGTGATTGAGACAGGAGGATCAGTTGAGCCCAGGAGTTCCTGCTTGGGTAACAGAGCAAGACCCTGTTTCCATAATTTAAAGCAAAAAGAAGAAGGAGGAAAGAAAATGAAATAAAATTGCTAGGTAAAGAGCAAAAAGGTGTCTGATAGAAGGAAGAGCAGGGGCCAAGGCCTAAGATAGGCAAGAAAAACTTGGCACTTTCTGGGACCTCCTTGCTGCTCTGAAAATGAGGCCTGTTCCCACCTCACAGGCTTTGCATTGGTTATTCCCTCTGCCTGAAATGCTTTTCCTTTCATTTTCCTTCCTTCCCTTCCCTCCCCTCCTTCCCTCTCTCTCTCTCCCTCCCTTCCTCTTCTTTCTCTCTTTCTTGCTTTCGTTCTCTTTTTTCTTTTCTTTTTTTTTTTTGAGATGGAGTCTGGCTCTGTCGCCCAGGCTAGAGTGCAGTGGCGTGACCTCGGCTCACTGCAACCATCCACCTTCTGGGTTCAAGTGATTCTCCTGCCTCAGCCTCCCAAGTAGGTGGGATTACAGGCGCCTGCCACCACGCCCAGCTAATTTTTGTATTTGTAGTAGAGACGGGGTTTCACTGTGTTGGCGAGGCTGGTCTTGAACTTCTGACCTCGTGATCCACCCGTCTCGGCCTCCCAAAGTGCTGGGATTACAAGCGTGAGCCAACACACCCGGCCGTCTTTTTCTTTTTTCTTTTTTTTTTTTTTTTGAGACAGGGTCTCACTCTCTCACCCAGGCTGGAGTGCAGTGGCGTGATCATAACTCACTGCAGCCTGACACTCCTGGGCCCAAGTGATCCTCCTGCCTCCTGAGTAGCTTCCTGAGTAGCTGGTACTGCAGGTACACACAATCACACCTGACTGGTATTTTGTTGTTGTTGAGACAGGGTCTTGCTATGTTGCCCAGGCTGGTTATGAACTTCTAGGCTCAAGCAACGCCCCCTGCCCGAGCCTCCAAAATGCTGGCATTACAGGCGTGTAGCACCTCGCCTGGCCTGCTCTTCTTTTTCTTTTCTTTTTTTTTTTTTTTAAGACGGGGTTTTACCATGTTGGTCAGGCTGGTCTTGAACTCCCGACCTCAGGTTATCCTCCTGCCTTGGCCTCCAAAGTGCTTGGATTACAGGCGTGAGCCACCACGCCCGGCCTGCTCTCCTTTTATCCTGGCATTCTCTCTTCCTCACTTCATTTCCACCTTTGCTCAAAGGTCGCCTCCTTAGAGAAGTCTTCCCTGACTGCACCACCATGGAAAACAAGCCCAAGCCCCACCTCATCCCTACCAAACACCACTCCTCACATGGCTTGATTTTTCTTCCTTGCACATTTAAATGAATTTTTTTTCTACTATTTTGTTTCTTGCTCTCTCCCAGGAGGATGTCAGCTCTCCAAGGACAGGGATCTATTTTGTTCACTGCTGGGTCCCTGGCTCCTAAAACAGGGTCTAGCACATAGCAGTTGTTCAATAAACAGCCACATGGTGAGTGGATGAACAAACCCCGCATCAGAAGTCAAGGCTACAGTTTTTAGGGCTGATGAAACTGGAGCGGGAGCTGGTTCCAGATGCTGCAACATTGGCTTCCTGCAATCTCCACCTCGTGGGTTCAAGTGATTCTCCTGCCTCAGGCTCCTGAGTAGCTGGGATTACAGGCATTCGCCACCACACCTGGCTAATTTTTGTATTTTTAGTAGAGACGGGATGTCACCATGTTGGTCAGGCTTGTCTTTTCTTTCTTTCCTTCTTTTTTATTTTTCTTTTTTTCTTTCTTTCCTGCCTCTCCTTCTTTCTTTCCTCTTTTTTTTTTTTTT
>NW_016107549.1:129258-130857 GCF_001604975.1 Cebus imitator
ATCTTGGCTCACTGCAACCTTTGTCTCCTTGGTTCAGGCAATTCTCATGACTCAGCCTCTCGAGTAGTTGAGATTACAGGTGCCTGCAACCACGCCTGACTAATCTTTCCATTTTTAGTAGAGATGGGGTTTCGCCATGTTGTTTAGGCTGATCTCTAACTCCTGACCTCAAGTGATCCACCAGCCTCGGCCTCCCAAAATGTTGGGATTACAGGTGTGAGCCACCACACGCACCCCTCTTTTAGAGATGGTCTCACCCTGTTCCCCAGGCTGGAGCGCAGTGGCATGAACATGGCTCACTGCAGCCTCGACCTCCTGGGCTCAAGGAGGATCACATTTCAACATGAGATTTGGAAGAGACAAAATCCAAAGTATATTAAATTCTGCGATGTTCATACAATGAAGAAATTGCCTCAGGAGACATTTCTCATCATGTCCCTGTCATTATGTGACCCCATGACTGTAATATTTTTTTTAAGTCCTCCTCCCCGACTGTAATTCTTGTAAAGTTGAGTGCAGTAATTTTTCACTAAAACTGTTTTTCTTTAGGATGTTGTTTCTGTACTGACAGTAATGGAATTGGAGTGAAGCACAGGTGACTTCAACTTTACGACGTGTTATTTATTCATTTATTTTGGATAACTGGATCTTGCTCTGTCACTCAGGCTGGAGTGCAGTAGTGCAATCATAGCTTACTTCAGCCTCAAACTCCTGGGCTCAAGCAATCCTCCTGCCTCAGCCTCCCCAGTAGCTGGAAGTACAGGTGTCAGCCAACCATGCTTGGCTAATTTTTATATTTTATTTGTTTATATATTTTTAAAAATTTTTCTTTTTTAGAGACAGGGTTTCACCATGTTAGCCAGGCTGGTATCAAACTCCTGACCTCAGGTGATCCACATGCCTCAGCCTCCCAAAATGCTGGGATTACTGGCGTAAGCCACTGTGCCCAGCCTTATTATTATTATTTTTTTTTGTAGACATGAGGTCTCACTATGTTGCCTAGGCTGGTCTTGAACTCCTGGCCTCAAGCGATCCTCCCGCCATGGCCTCCCAAGTCGATGAGACTACAGTAGCCTGGCTGGTCTTCTGCTTTTTAGCCTTTCAGGTGGGCTAGTTTAAAATTTTTTGTATCTTTCACGTTGGGCACAGTGGCTCAGGCCTATAATCTCAGCACTTTGGGAAGCCGAGGCAGGATCACCTGAGGTCAGGAGTTCAAGACCAGCATAGCCAACATGGTGAAACCCCATCTTTATTAAAAATACAAAAATTAGCTAGGTATAGTGGTGTGTGCCTGTAATCCCAGCTACTTGGGAGGCTGAGGCAGAAGAATTGCTTAAACCTGGAAGATGGAGGTTGCAGTGAGCCGAGAGTGGGACACTGAACTCCAGGCTAGGTGTTGTAGACTCCCTTTCTTTTTTATATTTATTTATTTATTTATTTATTGAGACGGAGTTTCGCTCGTTACCCAGGCTGGAGTGCAATGGCCCGATCTCGGCTCACCGCAACCTCCGCCTCCTGGGTTCAGGCAATTCTCCTGCCTCAACCTCCTGAGTAGCTGGGATTACAGGCACGCGCCACCATGCCCAGCTAATTTTTTGT
>NW_016107549.1:131221-133322 GCF_001604975.1 Cebus imitator
AAAAAAAAAAAAAAAAATTAAAAATAAGCTGGGTATGGTGGCTCATACCTGTAATCCCAGCACTTTGGGAGGCCAAGTTGGGCGAATCACCTGAGGTCAGAAGTTCAAGACCAGCCTGGCCAACATGGTGAAACCCCAACTCTACTAAAAATAAAAAAATAAAAATTAGCCAGGTGTGGTGGCTCACACCTGTAATCCCAGCTACTCAGGAGGCTGAGGCAGAATTGCTCGAACCCCGGAAGCAGAGGTTGTAGTGAGCCAAGATCGTGCCAGTGCCGTTCACCCTGGGTGACAGAGTGACTCTTGGTCTCAAAATAAATAAGAAGAAAAAGTAGGCCAGGCGCGGTGGCTCACGCCTGTAATCCCAGCACTTTGGGAGGCCGAGGCGGGTGGATCTCCTGAGGTCAGGAGTTCAAGACCAGCCTGGCCAACATGGTGAAATCCTGTCTCACACATATGTATTAAAAAAAAAAAAAAAGTAAAGTTTTTTATAATTTTCAGTGTGCAGGAAGAAGTGAAAAATAATTTTTTAAAAATATCTTAAACTGGTCGGTCGCGGTGGCTCACGCCTGTAATCCCAGCACTTTGGGAGGCTGAGGCGGGTGGATCACGAGGTCAAGAGATCGAGACCATCCTGGTCAACATGGTGAAACCCCGTCTCTACTAAAAAAAAACTACAAAAAATTAGCTGGGCATGGTGGCGTGTGCCTGTAATCCCAGCTGAGGCAGGAGAATTGCCTGAACTCGGGAGGCGGAGGTTGCGGTGAACCAAGATCGCGCCATTGCACTCCAGCCTGGGTAACAAGAGTGAAACTCTGTCTCAAAAAAAAAAAAAAAAAAAAAATATCTTAAACTATTCTGAAGTGAATCAAGCCAGCATGACGAATATTAACATTTGTTAATCTTGGGTGTGGGTGTACATTAGGAGGCTCTAATCTGTTCTGTATTTAACATTTGCTTTTATTTTGTTGAAGAAAACAGAAGCTCCTCCTGGCGGCGTGGATGAGAGGTGAGCTGGGGGTGTTTTCATGTTTTCTCAGACCTCTCAACTGGACTTAACTCGTTTTCACAGTCTCTTCTATTTATTTATTTATTTTTTATTATTTTTGAGGCAGAGTCTTGCTCTGTCGCCAGGCTAGAGTGCAGTGGTGCCATCTCTGATCACTGCAACCTCTGCCTCCTGGGTCCAAGCAATTCTGCCTCAGCCTTCCGAGTAGCTGGGATTATAGGCGCCCACCACCACGCCCAGCTAATTTTTTGTATTTTTAGTAGAGACAGGATTTCATCATATTGGCCAGGATAGTCTCTGTCTCTTGACCTCGTGATCCACCCACCTCAGCCTCCTAAAGTGCTGGGATTACAGGGGTGAGCCACTGCGCCCGGCCTATTTATTTTGGAGACTGAGTCTCACTCTGTCGCCCAAGCTGGAGTACAGTGGCACGCTCTTGGCTCACTACAACCTCCACCTCCCGGGTTCAAGCAATTCTCCTGTCTTAGCCTCTCGAATAGCTGAGATTACAGCTGTCTGCCACCACACCCAGCTAATATTTGCATTTTTAGTAGAGACGGGATTTCACCATGTTGGACAGGCCATTCTCGAACTCCTGATCTCAAGTGATCTACCTGCCCACCTCAGCCTCCCAAAGTGCTGGGATTACATGCATGAGTCATCACACCCAGCCTGAGAGTCTCTTCTATAACTCAGCACAGATGATCTATGAGACTCCAAAACTGCCTCCACCTGCTTCCCTGGGGCATTTCTTCTCTCCCTCAGGGCTGGTTTTCCCCAGGCTCCCACATTGGCTAGCCTTGGTCTCTGTCTCCACCTTCCAACAGTGCATTCCAACAGAGGGAGATGGCCTGGGCTTGGATCCCTGCCAGCTGTATGATCTTGAGCCTGGGATTAACATGCCCTGAGTTTTACTTCACACACCTGGCCACAAATGTGTTAATGCCTTCATGTCATCTGCTTCCCTTAAGGATTAAATGTTTTTAATTTGATTATTTTTTTGTAGTGCTTGGATTACAGGCGTGAGCCACTACGCCCAGCCAATTTTTGTATTTTTAGTAGAGATGGGGTTTCTTTCTTTTTTTTTTTTTT
>NW_016107549.1:134801-153540 GCF_001604975.1 Cebus imitator
CCAGGATGGTCTCGATCTCTTGACCTCGTGATCCACCCGCCTCGGCCTCCCACAGTGCTGGGATTACAGGCGTGAGCCACCGCGCCCGGCCTTAGTTTTTTAAAAATTAAAATTAATGCAACAAATCCAAATGAAGACAGGATTCTTGATTTCCCCTTTTTGCCTCAGGCACCAATAAGGCTCAGTCCACCCTTGTCCTTTTTTTTTTTTGAGATGGAGTTTCACTCTTGTCATTCAGTTTGGAGTGCAGTTGCGAGATCTCCACTCACCACAGCCTCCACCTGCCAGGTTCCAGTGATTCTCCTGCCTCAGCCTCCTTGGTAGCTGGGACTACAGGCATGTGCCACCACACCCAGCTAATTTTTTGTATTTTTAAATACAAAATAACACGGTTGTTAGCCAGGATGGTCTTGATCTCCTGACCTGGTAATCTGCCTGCCTTGGCCTCCCAAAGTGCTGGGATTACAGGTGTGAGCCACCGCACCTGGTCTTTTTTTTTTTTTTTTTTTGAGACAGAGTCTGGCTCTGTTGCCCAGGCTGGACTGCAGTGGCGTGATCTCAGCTCACTGCAACCTCTACCTCCCTGGTTCAAGTAGTACTTCCCGGATTCTCCTGCCTCAGCCTCCTCAGTAGCTGGGATTACAGGTGCCCACCACCATGTCTGGCTAAATTTTGTATTTTTAGTAGAGACAGTTTCACCATGTTGGCGAGGCCAGTCTCAAACTCCTGACCTCAGGTGATCCACCCACCTCAGCCCCAAAAAGTGCTGGGATTACAGGTGGGAGCCACTACACCCGGCCTGCAAAACCCCATCTTTACAAAATTTTTAAAAATTAGCTGGGCATGATAGGTGACAGAGCGACACTCGGAAGGAAGGAAGGGAGGGAGGAAGACAGGAGGGAGGAACTGAGGAATGGGAGGAAGGGAGCATGGTAGGAAAAGAAATCTGTCAGGAATGACCTGTTCCACCTCACGTTTCAGGTGACCTATGGTCTACCATGCTACTCCTAGGTATTTAAAGAAATGAAAATTTATCTTCCCTAAAATACTTGTACAGTACAAGCTTTATTAACACTGGCCAAAGACCGGAAACAAACAATTGGCCAAGAACAGATAGGTGAAACTGTATTGGCCACATTGTAATATGGCCACACAATGGAATATTACTCAGCAATAAAAAGAATGAGCTGTTGATATCCCCACAACATAGACAACTCTCAAAACCACTTTGTTGGGCTGGGCACAGTGGCTCATGCCTGTAATCGCAGCACTTTGGGAAGCCGAGGCAGGCGGATCACAAGGTCAGGAGTTCGAGACCAGCCTGGCCAACAGGGTGAAACCCCGTCTCTATTCAAAATATGAAAATTAGCAGGGTGTGGTGGCAGGCGCCTGTAGTCCCAGGTACTCAGGAGGCTGAGGCAGGAGAATTGCTTGAACCCGGGAGGTAGAGGTTACAGTGAGCTGAGATTGTGCCATTGCACTCCAGCCTGGACAGAGTGAGACTCCGTCTTAAAACAAACAAAAAAACCCACAATACTTTGTTGGGGCCAGGCATGGTGGCTCATGTAATTCCAGCACTTCGGGAGGCTGAAGTGGGCGGAGCACATGAAGCCAGGAGTTCAAGACCACCCAGGCCAACATGGCGAAATCTCATCTCGACTAAAAATATGAAAATTAGCCAGGCGTGGTGGCGAGCGATTTTAGTCCCAGCTACTCAGGAGGCTGAGGCAGGAGAATCACTTGAACCCGGGAGGCGGAGGTTGCGGTGAGCTGAGACTGTGCCACTGCACTCCAGTCTTGGTAACAGAGCGAGACTCTGTCTCAAAAAAAAAAAAAAAAAAAATTGTTGAGCAAAAGTCAGACACAAAAGACAACTCTACTTATGTGAAATTGAAGGAGACAAAGTATCCTGTGGTGATAAAATACAAATAGTACAAAATGTCCTCTCCGCTTGAGTCATTCCAAGCTCCCTGTTCTTTTCAGAGCTTTCACTATGGAAGACCACCAGGCCGCAGATTGAAAGCAACTCCAACAGTTCCAGTTTCGGCTGCCAGCGCAAAAGCCGCGCTTCGAAAGGGCGGGGGACACGCCATAGGGCAATCATCTGGTCTTCAGTAAATATGGCGGCACCCATAGAGCGCCACACCCAGATCACAAGACCGCGCGCAATCTGCGCTCGTCTCAGTCGGCTCACTGTGGCGCGCCTACTTTTAGATTGACCAATGAACGCGAGGCGTAAGGCATGCCCTCTTTCTTTTCCTCTCCACCAATAATCTCCCGGTCCCTTCCACGGGACCCAATCACCGCTTCGGTCTCTCTTGAATGAGAAGGCAGCGGCCCAGTGAGCAGAGCTGTAGCCTGACGCAAGAGGCAGGAAGCGCGGCAGCTCGTGCCTGAGCGCCCGGCGGATAACCGAAGTCGGAAGACTCTCCTAGCAGCACGCGAAGAACGGCGAGCCGGGTGAGCGGCGGATCCCGGGCGCGGGGCCGCGGTGTGGAGACGTCTCACTTGAGAACGGGAGGACGAGGGGAGACGTTGGGAGCTAAGGAGAGGAGGAGAAGGGGTCGCGAGACGAGGGGGTCGGGGCGGTTGGGTGTCTGGCGCTGTGTAGTGGCCGTTGGGCACCGGGGCGCATGTGCAGGGGCTGGGGACTGCCGTTGGTGCTCGAGTTTCGGGGCCAGCTTCCGGGAGAGGCTGTTATGGCCGCCTGCGCTCTGAGCTCTGTTTGAAGTCTGCCACTCCTTCCGAATAGACCCCGCGGCGGCCTGGGGCTGCTGGGAGAGGGACGAGGGGGAGACGTCGGGATCTGGGGCCTGGTGGGAGAAGTCTGAGCTTCCAGATGTCAGGGGTTTCTTTGGGTCCGAGGAACTTCCTCCTTTCCCGGCCTACCTTCTTATTCTATTTTTACGGGATTCGAGATGCTGAGATTTAGGACAAATAAGACTTCCTTTTGGAAGTAGGAGTCCCCAGTAAGGAATAAACTCCGGGGTGGAAAGCCTGCCTGGGGACACTTATGGGTAAATGGGTACACGTGGCGTGTCTGGATTGTCAGTTCCTTGCTGTCACATTTCAAGTTCACCCGCCCCTGGCGCCTCAGCGGTCACGGCCGTCCACTTCGGCGGGGAAAACCCCTCCACATCCTTTCCTGGTGTAATCTGTTTTGAGCTTTAGATCCTGTCCTTCCCGCTTTTTCGAAAATTTTGTATTTTAACAAACTTAATTTGTCCCAATTTCTTTCTCTCTTTTTTGAGACAGAGCCTTGCTCTGGCCAGGCTGGTCTCGAATTCCTGACCTCAAGTGATCCAGCCGCCTCACCTTTCAAAGCGCTGGGATTATAGGCGTGAGTCACCACGCCCAGCCCCAGTTTCTTTTTTTAAATTTCTTTTTCTTGAGAAAAGGTCTTCCTCTGTCACCCAGGCTGGAATGTCATGGCGCCATCACGGGCAGCCTCGATCTCCTGTCTCAAGCGATCCTTTTGGCACAGCCTCCCAAGTAGCTGGGACTACAGGCCCGTGCCACCACACCAGCTTAACTTTTTTAAACATTGTTTTTGCATAGACGGGGTCTCGACTTACTGTCCAGGTTGGTCTCAAACTCCTGGGTTCAAGCCATCCCCCCACCCTGGCCTCTCAAAGTGCTGGGGTTGCAAGAGTGTGCCACCATGCCTGGTATATTTCCTTAAAATATACAATTTCTTAGCCACCTGGATTTAGAGCCCAGCATAGACTGTGGCTCTTCTTTAAAAACCATGGATTGCTCAGGGGATGGCTCTATCTTGTGGCATGTCTCACCCTTTCCTCCCCTACCTTGCTCTCTTATCTAGTTACTTCTCTTTCATTTGGTGACTAGTTTTCCCTGCTGCTGGTCTTAACCTCCCACTTCATCAGTGGAATAAATTACAGTACCCTTGGGCAGATCCTGATGAGTCACTCAACTCCAACTTAATTAGTAATTCCCTATTGCTTAACAAATTAAGTACACAAGCTCTGGCGGGCTGTGGTGGGTGGCTCATGCCTGTAATCCCAGCACTTTGAGAGGTAGAGGCTGGAGGATTGCTTGAGTCCAGGAGTTCATGAGCAGCCTGGGAAACATGATGAAACCATGTTTCTACTACAGATACAAAAGTTAGTCAAGCATGGTGGTGTGCACCTCTGGTCTCAGCTACACGGGAGGCTGAGGTGGGAGACTTACCTGGGCCTGGGATGTCGAGGCTCCAGTGAGCTATGATTGCACCCCTGCACCCCAGCCTGGGTGACAGAGCGAGACCCTGTCTCTAAGTAAATAAATAAAAGTACACATGCCCCACCAGCTCTTCAGCTTTGTCTTCTGCCCTGACTTCAGCCAGCTAGTCCTACTCTCCATACCCCAAAAGGCTCTGGTGCTTTTTGGACTGACCTTTCTTGGCTCCTGTTCTTTTCCATGCTGTCTGGGAAGTGACCCCTTCAGATTGCCTGTTTGAAGGGTCAGATAAAGAGAGATGCTCAACTCTGCCTGAATGCCTTTATTCTAGTTCTATTTATTCAGCCATTGCTATGGAGTGCTTATCTGCTGTTCTAGACACAGGGCAGGGCTGACTGGAAGCGGTGCTTTTCTAGTTGATGCTGTAAGGAAATGTCTTTTTGGAGCAAAGGAGGCTCAAAAGAAGTGGGGGATTTGTGACCCTTCCAGACAGCAGGAACAGCAAAGGCAAAAGTGCTGAGGTGTGTTTGAGACAGCAGCAAGGCTGGTGGGTGAGGGGCAATGGAGGAGATGAGGTCTGAGTATACAGGAGCTGGGTCAGGAGGGGCCTTGTAGGCTGGGTTTGTGCGGACTTGAGTTTTTTTCTGAGCACTGTGGGAACCCATGAAAAATTTTGAGCAGAATAGTGATGTGCCCTTAGGGGTTTTTCTTTTTTTTTGTGAGAGAGAGTCTCATTCTGTTGCCAGGCTGAAGTGCAGTGGCACAATCTCGGCTCACTGCAACCTACACCTCCCGGGTTCAAGCGATTCTCTGCCTCAGCCTCCCAAGTAGCTTGGATTATAGGCACCCACTACTGCATCTGGCTAATTTTTCGTATTTTTGGTAGAGACAGGATTTCACCGTGTTAGCTAGGATGGTCTTGATCTCCTGACCTTGTGATCCGCCTGCCTCGGCCTCCCAAAGTGCTGGGATTACAGGTGTGAGCCACCGTGCCTGGCCGGTTTTTGTTTTTTTTCTGTCTCACACTGTTGCGCAGGCTGGAGTGCAGTGGTGCGATCTCAGCTTGCCGCCATTCTCCTGCCTCAGCCTCCCCAGTGGTTGGGATTGCAGGTGCCCGTCACCACGCCTGGCAAATTTTTTGTATTTTTAGTAGACGGAGTTTCACCATGTTGGTCAGTCTGGTCCCGAACTCCTGACCTTAGGTGATCGCCCGCCTTGGCCTCCCAAAGTGCTGGGATTACAGGCGTGAGTCACCGCACCCGGCCGTGACTTAGTTGGATAGGATCTGTCTGGCTGTTCTGGCGAGGGGCTGGGGGATGGCAACAGGGGGAGCAGGGAGGAGGCTGATGGCTTTAGTCAGGCAAGAGATGATGGCACCTGCGTGTCCAGCTGACAGTGGTTAAGCAAAATGGAGTATATTCCTCAGATGGAAAATTAGGTGACCATAGAAAGAAATGAGGCCAGGCATAGTATGGTGGCCCACACGTGTAATCTCAGCACTTTGGAAGGCCAAGGTGGGTGGATCGCCTGAGCACAGAAGTTCGAGATCAGCCTGGGCAACATGGTGAAACGCAGTATCTACAACAATTACAAAAATTAGCCAGGCATGGTTGGCATGCGCCTGTAGCTGCTGCTACTAGGGAGGCTGAGGTGGGAGGATCACTTGAGTCCAGGAGGCAGAGGTTGAAGTGAGCTTTGATTGGGTCACTGCATTCCAGCCTGGGCAATAGAGCAAGACCTTGTCTCAAAGGGAAAAAAAAGAAAGGAATGGAATACTGATGATGTGCTAGAGCGAGATGAACCTCCAAAACATTTTGCTAAGTGAAAGAAGTCAGACACAAAAAGTTGCAAATCGTAAGATTCCCACAACAGGCAAACCCATGGAAACAGAAAGCAGATGAGTGGTTGCCAGGAGCTGGGGTGCGGTGTTTAGGGGCTGATGGGTAAACGGTACAGGAGCTTTCATTTCGAGGTGAGGAAGTATTCTAAAATTCCACATGTAGTAGTGGTTGCACATGTCTGTGACTACACTGAAAACCACTGAATTTGCCAGGCATGGTGGCTCACGCCTGTAATCCCCAGCACTTTGGGAGGCCAAGGCAGGCAGATCACGAAGTCAGGAGTTTGAGACCAGCCTGACCAACATGGTGAAACCACCCTCCACCCCCACCCCGTCAGCCACCTGTAATCCCAGCTACTCAGGAGGCTGAGGCAGGAGAGTTGCTTGACTCCAGGAGGCGGAGATTGCAGTGAGCCGAGATTGCTCCACTGCACTCAAAACAGGGAAAAAAAAAAAAAACCCAAAAAAAAAAAAAAAAAAAAAAAAAAAACAAAAAAATTGAATTGTCTACCTTAAGTGGTGAGTTGTATAGCATGTAAATATCTCCTTAAAGCTTTTTTCTTTTTCTTTTTTTTGAGATGGAGTCTCTCTTGCCCAGGCTGGAGTGAAGTGGTGTGATCTCAGTTCACTACAACCTCCGCCTCCTGTGTTCAAACACTTCTCCTGCATCAGCCTCCCTAGTAGCTGGGATTACAGGGACCTGCCACCCACACCTGGCTAAATTTTTGTATTTTTAGTAGAGACAGGGTTTTACCAAGTTGGTCAGGCTGGTCTCGAACTCCTGACTTCAGGGCTCTCAAAGTGATAGGATTACAGGCGTGAGCCACCTGTCAAGCTGTTCTATGGCCTGGCTCGTATAGCTGTTCTAATTTAAAAAACTAACGAACAGGTGATATTATTGGGGCCTGCAGGGTAGCATAGGTGAGAACTGGCCGGAGGGCCTTGGTGGGATTCACTGCCTGATGGACGGGGAGGCTGAGAGAGAAAACAGCCATTAAAAGAATGGAATTGCTGTTTCTGAGCCGGGAATGAGTGACAGTGGGCCAGAAATGGCTCCGGATCCTCAGCATCCAGCCTCAGGAAGAAGTGTAGCAGCTGTAGCCCTTCTGCTCTATCCCCTCCCCCGACTAGAGTCTAGGGTAGGGGAGGAGAACAAAAGACAGTTGTCCTCATGTTTGGGTTCCTTGCACCCAGCAGGCACTTGGTATGCATTAGATTAATAAAGCAAAGAGGTGAGCAGACTTTGTATTAATTCCATTTTCCATCTCAGCTTTATATTTATTGGCCCAGGCCCAATGGGAGGCCTTTCATGAGAACACTTAATCATCCCCCCTCGCAGACCACAGAGAGCGGGAGAAGCCGGTTGGGCAGACACTGCTTGCTCTCTCGAAAACTTAGTTCCTGCCAGCATCCTGCAGCCCCACCCTTAGGGTCTTTGGGCTCCTGCACCATGCAGGCCCAGTGGGTTCCTTGGGGAGTGATGGGGAGGGGGCTTCTCTGGGCTCGGTAGTCTGAGGAGGTTCATAGGAGCTGAGGCTTATGTGTCAAGGAGGTATTCATGCAGAGACTGGGGGCAGAGCATTTCTGGTGGTGACAGTGGGGTTCAAAGGCTTGGGGCAGGGGCTCCAGGGGTCTGAGCAGCTGAATAAGTCTAGGGGTAGTGTGGGATGAGGTGGGCAGGGGTCAGACCAAGGGGATTGCCTGGCCTGTGGTGAGAGTTGGGATTTTAACTCTGGGAATCATGAGAAGCTCTTGAAGGTAGAGAGTGTTGACTGTGTGGGCGTGGCCAGCAGGGCTTGGGAGAAAGATGGGGTGGCTTGGGGGTGGGGAGGTGGAGACAGCAGGCTAAGTTGCAGGTGCAGCCTAGGTGGAGCTGATGGGCTTGTGGAAGGAGGCGGCAGAGAATTCTGTTTTGATGAAGCTTTATCGTCCTTCTGTGCTCACTTGCGGGGCCCTGCCTGTCTCTGTCCTCAGCAGCATGGCAGAACAGGATGTGGAAAACGAGCTTTTGGATTACGACGAAGAGGAAGAGCCCCAGGCTCCTCAAGAGAGCACACCAGTTCCCCCTAAAAAAGACATCAAGGGATCCTATGTTTCCATCCACAGCTCTGGCTTCCGGGACTTTCTGCTGAAGCCAGAGCTCCTGCGGGCCATCGTGGACTGTGGCTTTGAGCATCCATCTGAGGGTACGCCTTCCGGGTGTCATCCTCTTGCCCAGGTTCTCTCACCAAGACAAGACTGGCGCTGCCCGCCCAGAGCGGTGCTGCATTGGGTGTGCCATGGGTGAGGGTGGGGCCTTCCTGCCCCGAGGATCAGTTTTGCCCAGTGGGGCCTATGGCTGCCCTCGGCAGCAGGGCGCTCTGCTTTGACCAGGCGGATACCCTAGCCCTGCAGGTGTCTATGGCCTGTTCTGGACTTGGCCTCTTCTGATTGCCCTCACTGTGGGCCCCCAGCCACCTGGTGAGGAGCCTCCACGGGGGCACATCCAAGTTCTTGTTCCTCATGCTGTCCTTCTCCTGCAGTCCAGCACGAGTGCATTCCCCAGGCCATCCTGGGCATGGACGTCCTGTGCCAGGCCAAGTCTGGGATGGGGAAGACGGCAGTCTTTGTGCTAGCCACCCTGCAACAGATAGAGCCCGTCAACGGACAGGTGGGTAGCCTCCTCCCTTCTCAGGCCCACCCTGCCTGTGGTGGCCAAAGTAGAATAGGCTGGATGCGGTGGCTCATACCTGTTACCCCAGCACTTTGGGAGGCTGAAGCTTGGAGGATCGCTTGAGCCCAGGAAGTTGAGGCTGTGTGTACTATGATCGTACCACTGCATTCCAGCCTGGGACACACAGGGAGACTCCATCTCAAAAAATAGTAAGAGTGTCTGGGCATAGTGGCTTACACCTGTAATCCCAGCACTTTGTGGGGCTGAGGTGGGTGGATCACCAGGTCAGGAGTTTGAGACCAACCCTGACCAACATGGTGAAACCCCATCTCTACTAAAAATACAAAAATTAGCTGGGTGTGGTGGTGGGTGTCCATAATCCCAGCTACTTGGGAGGCTGAGGCAGGAGAATCACTTCAACCTAGAAGGCAGAGGTGGCAGTAAGCCGGGATCGCGCCACTGCACTCCAGCCTGGGCAATAGAGCGAGACTCTTTTTATTTATTTATTTTTAAAGATGGGGTTTCACCATGTTGGTCAGGCTGGTCTTGAACTCCCGACCTCAGGTGATCCACCCGCCTTGGCCTCCAAAGTGCTTGGATTACAGGCGTGAGCCACCACGCCTGACCTAGAGTGAGACTCTTAAAGGAATGCTTAGTTATAGCAAAAATCAGAAATTGATAATAAGCCAAAATAACTGGAAAGCACCCACAGTTTGCTCCTTGTCCCAGAGACGTGGCTGTGGTTTTGCTATGCCACTTACCTAGAGAGTGTTCATCTATGAAGGTAGGGTTGCCCCAACTACAGCTGTCACCTGTCCTGGCTGTCTTCAATCATTGTCTTGTTGTGCACCACCATCTTGGGGGAAAAACTCGAGTGAATTCTGGAGTCTCGCTCCCGAGTCATGCCAGGTGCACGTCATTGGGCTTTGTATTGGCCCACGTGCCCTCGTTATCTCGGTATATCCTGAAGGATGAAGGTGCTGTGGGGGGCTGTGGTGTGGTTCAGTATCTGGTAGCATGGGCAGGAAGGCCAGGGCAGCCCCAGTGCCGAGACTCAGGAAACCCTTAGAGAACTGGTCCCACATCCACTGGGCAGGCCAGATCTAACCATTATGCAGGCCATTTTCTTTCCTCATTGCGGGTCCTGATGTTAGGAGGCTGGGGTTTCAGTAGCTGTGGGAGGATGTAGGGAGTGAGGGGTGAGGAAGGGCTGTGGCGGGGGGAGGCATTTGGACTGCGCCTTCAAATGGCCTATGATGTGGGGTACAGTGTGTCAGGGGGACTGGTGGGGTGGACTCTGGTGGGGAAGGGGTTAGGACACTGCTGACAGGAGAGACGCTCAAACACAGGCGGCAGAGGTTGCAATTAGCCGAGATGGCACCATTGCACTCCAGCGTGGGCAACAATAGCGAAACTCCATCTCAAAACAAGAAAAGGACACTGCCTGAAGGCCCTCTTTCCTGCTATTCCCCAGGTGACGGTCCTGGTCATGTGCCACACGAGGGAGCTGGCCTTCCAGATCAGCAAGGAATATGAGCGCTTCTCCAAGTACATGCCCAGCGTCAAGGTGAGCCCCTCGCGCTGGACTAGGCCAGGCACGTCTTGGTCTCTGCAGCTTTGTTAGCCTCGGCTCTGGCCCAGCCAGCCTTTACCAAGCTTGGCAGGGGCAGCAGCCTTTGAGGTTTGTGGTGGTTTTTGCTCCTTAAAAGCCTGATGAATTATGCATGGCTCCCAGGAGCCTGCGCAGGTCCCAGCCTGGGACTGCCTTTGAGTGGAGCCCTGGGAGGCGCTCGGGCCTGCCTTGGTCCCCCGAGACTGCCTGTTCACAGGTGTTGACTAGGTATTGGCTGCTGGGGCCGTGCAGGTCGGGGCCTTGGACCAGACATCAGCGTGGAACAACTTCCTCCTCATCCCTGTAGGTGTCTGTATTCTTTGGGGGCCTCTCCATCAAGAAGGATGAAGAAGTGTTGAAGAAGAACTGTCCCCATGTTGTGGTGGGGACCCCGGGCCGCATCCTGGCGCTTGTGCGGAACAGAAGCTTCAGCCTAAAGAATGTGAAGCACTTTGTGCTGGACGAGTGTGACAAAATGCTGGAGCAGCTCGGTGAGTCCTCTGCCCTCACAGCGCCAGCTGGAGAGTCAGTGGCTAGGCAGGCCCATAGCAGGCAGAAGGCTCTTGAGTGGGTCACGTGGGCGGCCAGCACGTGGGGCTCCGTGCGTAATCTTAGGGAAAGCTCTGCCGCTGGCAGAGGGATGTGCTGCCTCTGAGCCTGAGCCAAATGGGACCGCAGGGCCCAAACAAACCCCTGTCCCTGCCTGGATGTAAAGGCACACACCCGTACCTCTAAGAGTGTGAGGCTTCAGCTACCTGTTGGGTTGGTTCTAGGCCCCACCTGCCTCAGACCTGTCAGGGCTGGTGGGAGATGGGCTTGTGTCCTGGGAGGCAGCTGCAGCTCTCACCCCAGCGGCTGTCTCTGCCTCAGGCTCCCCTCCCTGAAGCCTGGCTCGAGGCGCACGGGCACGGCTGCTCCGCGCCAGCGTGTAAGTGGATTGCAGCTCCTCCCGCGCCTGTGCTCACTGGCCACCCCCAACCCCTCAGGCACCAGGACTGGCCCCTCCCTCGGCTCACTCTGCCTTCATCGCAGTGCCACTGGCTCCCTGGCACAGGTTGGGAGGGGTCTGGGTCTGGTCTGGGGTGGGGGTCCTGCCTGGCAGGTGCTCATGCCCACCTGTGTCTTGCCCTCCCCACCCAGACATGCGGCGGGACGTGCAGGAGATCTTCCGCCTGACGCCACATGAGAAGCAGTGCATGATGTTCAGCGCCACCCTGAGCAAGGACATCAGGCCTGTGTGCAGGAAGTTCATGCAGGATGTGAGTAGGGCAAGAATGGCAGCTTCGGCCCTCCCCAGGGTCACGGAGCCTGGGGCCCCAGGACACCCACACGGCCCACATGGCACAGAGGATGCTGGGAGCCGGCGGAGCCTCCTTCCCTCCCCTCGGTCTTGTCAAACTGGGAGTCAGGCTTGGTCCACACCTGAGCCGGACCAGAGCTTACATCCAGCTTTTGGTAGAGCGATGTTTACTGAGGTCCGGTGCAGCAGGCCCTCTGGGAAGCGTCGCACAAAGGAGTCGCCTGCTGGAAAGTTCTGGGCGAGCGAGATGCCCAGAGGTGAACCCTGCCTGCCCCTCCCACCTCCCTTCCCACACAGCCCATGGAGGTGTTTGTGGATGATGAGACCAAGCTCACGCTGCACGGACTGCAGCAGCACTACGTCAAACTCAAAGACAGCGAGAAGAACCGGAAGCTCTTCGACCTCCTGGACGTGCTGGAGTTTAACCAGGTGACGCTTCCTTCAGCCCATCCCGGGGTTCTGGGCCGCCGGGACTGTGTGGCCCTGACCACCCCTCCTTCCCCAGGTGATAATCTTCGTCAAGTCAGTGCAGCGCTGCATGGCCCTGGCCCAGCTCCTCGTGGAGCAGAACTTCCCGGCCATTGCCATCCACCGGGGCATGGCCCAGGAGGAGCGGTGAGTGCCAGCCACCCGCCAAGGCTGCAGGGAGCGCCACCCAGGAGCCAGTGTCTGACGGCCTCCACTTGTTTCTCCTGCACCCAGCCTGTCGCGCTATCAGCAGTTCAAGGATTTCCAGCGGCGGATCCTGGTGGCCACCAATCTGTTTGGCCGAGGGATGGACATTGAGCGAGTCAACATTGTCTTTAACTACGACATGCCTGAGGACTCGGACACCTACCTGCACCGGGTGAGGGCCTCACAGGCGTGTTGCTCTCCGCTGGCGGTGGGGTGGGGCCCAAGTCCTGAGGAGGCATCTGTGGCCTGACCCTGATCCTGTGTGCCTGCAGGTGGCCCGGGCTGGTCGCTTTGGCACCAAAGGCCTAGCCATCACTTTTGTGTCTGACGAGAATGATGCCAAAATCCTCAATGACGTCCAGGACCGGTTTGAAGTTAATGTGGCAGAGCTTCCAGAGGAAATTGACATCTCCACATACAGTAAGTGCCTTGGGCAGGGTGGGGGTCTGGGGCAGAGGGTCCCTCCCTGGGCCCTTCGGCTCACTGCATCCTCTGTGTCTTACAGTTGAGCAGAGCCGGTAACCACCACGTGCCCTGCCAGTCCAGAGCCGCCAACCTGGAGCCTCCCGCATGCAGCTGTACCTCCTTCTTCCAGATGCCCCTGTTCAGAAGCTATAGATTGTGTAAGAATAAACTTGTATTATGGAAGCCTGGTTCCCACACCATCTGTTTCTTGGTCACCTCGGCCTTTCACGGACACCCTGGGCCTGGCCTCTAAGTCACCACCAGCAGTCAAGGCCATCTTCTGTATGCGTGTGTTTAATTTTAAGTGTCAACATTGAAAGGTTTAAACAGATGAAAACACATTACACAACATCCACAACCTTCACAACAGTGAGAACCTCCAGCCTGGCCAGGCAGGGCAGGCCTCTGTACCGTGAGCCTCAGGCAGTGGCCCCAAGGGTCCCTGCTGTGGGGCCTCTTGACATCAGTCTTAGCTTAAGAGGGAAGCTAAGCCCCAGCACCTAGTCTGCAGCAAAGACTTGAGAGGAAAAGGCTAGGCCAGGACAAGAGCCCTCAGTCTGTCCCGAGTGCTGGCCACAGGTGCCAGGGCAACAGGCCGCAGTCCTGGTCCAGCCTGTCCCCACCCTGAGTCATAAGGTGGGGGAGAGAGGCAACCAGCAGCAGGACCAGCGGCTCCGACTCCACCCCACTGGGTGTCCTGGGCTTTGGTGCCAGACTATAGCTGCCACTCCCTTCTGGTGGCACACATGGGCTCAAGGAGGGAGGGTGGAGGGAGCAGAGTGGTGGATGGAGGGAGGACGGATGGTCTTCGTGTGCAAAGCTGCTGCGGCCACAGGAGCTGCTGGCCCATCCAGAACGGTGCATCCTCACATGCCAGACTCTGACGCCCTGAGGGCCTGGAGAGGGGAGCCTGGTGAGGCCTAACCCAGCCCTGGTGTCTTCCTGCCCACACACCCGCCTTAGGCACAGCCCCTTACCCGTGTCTGATTGTGGCCGGTGCCAGAGGTACTGGAGGTGAATTCTGAGTACTTGCTCCCCCCAGCAACTAGGCAGGCCCACTTCCGGTACTCCTCCCGAACCTGCCGGCCCAGGACACCCAGTCAGGCCAGGAGCAGGCCCTGGGACCCTGCATGTCCCTCCCGTGCTCTGCCCTCGGCCCCGCCTTGGTGTTTTTCTGGGTTTTTTTGAGATCAGGTCTCCCTGTCGCCCAGGCTGGAGTGCAGTGGTGCCATCATAGCTCACTGCAACCTGGAACTCCTGGGCCCATGTGATCCTCCTGTCCCAACCTCCTGAGAAGCTGAGGTTACTGGTATTCACCACTGCACCTGGCTATCTGAATTTTTTGTAAAGACGGGATCTGGTTATGCTGCCCAGGCTGGTCTCGAACTTCTGGGCTCAAGCAGTCTTCCCCCCCTTGGCCTCCCAAGTAGTTGGGAGGATAACAGGCATGCGCCACTGTGCCCGGGCCCCCACCTTCTTGATCTTAGCCAAAAGGCTGAGAAGCGATGCCCCCACCTTCTTGTTGAGCAGGCAGTGCAGCACGTAGAGGAAGGCGCCCTGCAGGCAGTTGAGGATGGTGAACACATAGGTAAGCACCAAGCTCCGACTGTCAAAGATGAACAGGCCAAACACCCAGGTGCAGCCCAACAGGAAGAGCTGTGCGATGGCCGTGATGGTCAGCACCCTGCGGGAAGGGGGTTGCAGTGTGGGCCCCCACCTCACCTCTAGCTTCACGCCCCTTGTCCTGGCCCCACCTCCAGGTCCTCCCAGCCCCTACTCACCTGGCCTGCTTTAATTTCTTCATGTCTGGATTGATTTCAGAAAACTTCTGAGCAAGCTTCCAGACAGTCGTCACGAAGATGACAGCATTGCACTGGGCAGGGAGCAGATTGTGGGTTAGAGGGTGGGAGAGATGGTTCAGCCAGGCCTGGGTCCTTGGCGCTTGAAGGGGGAGTGGGTACTTACGAAAATGATGAATGCCACAGGTCCCAGGAAGCTCCAGAGGAAGCCTTGCTCAAAGTCCAACCAGCAGCTGGGATGGAAGGGAGGGGTCCCATCAGTGCCCCAGGAAGCCAAGAGCAGAACCCAGGGCAGCGGGGCATGGTATGTGACATTGCCTGTGAGCCCCGGGCCTGGCACCCCGCCCTCCCCCTGCCCCACCTCACTGCACTCACTATCTAGGGCGGCCGTAGCCCTTGCTGTAGACGGCAGCCGAGACGCCCACTATGAGCAGGGGCACACCGTAGCCGATCAGGCAGAGCCAGCGCGTGCTCAGGCCCTGGCCCTGGAATACGCGCACCACGAGAAAGTAGAGCTCCAGGCCTTCGAGGCTCATCCAGCAGAAGGCGGCCAGGAAGCAGTAGTGCAGAAGCCCGGCCACCAGGCGGCAACGCAGCCCCACCTGCAGGGTGGGGACGGAGAGGCGGGGCAATGTCAGCAAGGGGCGGGGCATATGGGGCCAAAGCCGACGGGTGGAGTGGGCGGGACCACGGCCGAAGGGTGGGCGGGTCTGGGGTAGGGCCAGGCTCTCAGGGCCCACCCCCAACAACGTTCAGAAGCCAGCAGTGACTCCGGGCAGGGCCAGGCGGCTCCAAAGGTAGAGCCCTTTAAAGAGACAACGCTCCCCCCCGGTGGGCGGGGCCAGATCCCGGGCAGGGGCGGGGCCCCAAGCCTCCAGGGCCCGCCTCCCCGACCGAGCCCCGGGAGTGGGCGGGGCTAACCCCTCCCAGGCTCCCCTGACCCAGAGCTCAGGTGGGAGCGGGACGGGACCTCACCTGGCCGCCTTCGTTCTCGATGCCGGCCAGGAAGATGGTGGAGCCCACGAAGAGACAGACGCAGAGGTGCAGGTGTATGGTGGTACGCGAGCCCTGGATGGGCCGCACCAGCAAGAAGGTAAGGATGCACAGCAGCAGGCAGAAGAGTGACAGCGCCAGTCCCACCCTGGTGATCAGGGTCAGCTTCCAGTCCTAGGAGCAGCACCGGGGACTCAGGGTTCCTTCAGGGCCTGACGCCTTCCTACCCTCTTTTTGGTCCCTTTTTCCCCCACACTCTCTGACAGGCCCACCTCTCTGACCTCCTCCCTTGTCCCTCCTACATCTGGCCACGCTTACCAGCTGGTAGGTGAGTCTAGGCATTTCACATTTTTGTGCTTGCCTGGACTTTCGGCCTGGACCACAGGCGTCCCCCTTCTCTGCCTGGTTAATTACAGTTTTCGAAAAGGCCCAGCTTAATTATGGATTCTACTGAAGTCAAACAGCGGTGCGGTGGCTCACACCTGTAATCCCAGCACTTTGAGGGGGTGAGGTGGACGGATCACCTGAGGTCAGGAGTTCGAGAGCAGCCTGCCCAACATGTTGAAACCCCATCTCTACTAAAAATACTAAAATTAGCCGGGCGTGGTGGTGTGCGCCTGTAATCCCAGCTACTCGGGAGGCTGAGATCAGGATAATTTTTTGAACCTGGGAGGCAGAGGTTGCAGTGAGCCAAGATCACATCACTGCAGCCTGGGCAATAGAGCAGGACCCTGTCTCAAAAAAACAAAAGAGGCTGGGCTGGGTGGCTCACACCTGTAATCCCAGCGCTTTTGGAGGCCAAGGTGGGCAGATCACCTGAAGTCAGGAGTTCGAGACTAGCCTGGACAACATGGTGAAACCCGGTCTCTACTAAAAATACAAAACCTTAGAAAACGAGTTTTCAAAGAAAAAAAAATACAAAACTTATCCAGGCATAGTGGTGGCAGGCCTGTAATCCCAGCTACTTCAGAGGCTGAGGTGGGAGAATGACGAACGCAGGAGGCAGGGCTTGCAGTGAGTCAAGATCCCGCCACTGCACTCCAGCCTGGGCGACAAAGTAAGACTCTGTCTCAAAAAAAATAAAGTGGTGCTCCCTTGGAATGCTCTACACGGGGAGCTTTTAGTGACACCTCACAACTGGTACAGGATGGATAGGCAAATGGGCCGCTGGCTGCACCCAATGTATAGTTGCAGGGTCGCAGAGAACAGGCCAAGGGAAGAGGCTGCGAGGGGGGTGACATGGGGACGCCTGGGCTGTACAACCCTGCAGATGTATCTGAGCAACCGGTGGGGCTCCATGGAGAACTGGCTGCCTGTCTGGCTGCAGCTGGACATTGTTACCTGTGGGTGCTTGAGGATGGCCCCAGCTGCTCACCTCCACGTCGTAATGAGCCATTAGGATGGCAAAGCTGCTCAGGTGGCTGCATTGGCAGGTGGTGCTGCCGTTCTTGCTGCCCAGCACCTGGCAGCCCTCAGTGGCCCAGTGCCCTCCCCTGTTGCTGTCACTCTTCCAGAAGGCACAGATCAGCTCCTGCCGTGGCCCGGGTGTCACGTCCTGTGGGCAGATGGGGGTGGTCAGAGAGGTTGGCCTGGAGCTCACTCTTAGGTCCTGGGCGTGGCTGAGCACAAGAGGGCTGTTTTTCACTAATGAGCATTTACTGAGCGCCTACTGAATGTAACAGGTTTGGAGACACAGCAGTGAACAGGGCAGACACAAGTACCTACCCTTGTGAGGTTGACATAAGAGTGGGAGAGATGGCGGGCACAGTGGCTCACGCCTGTAATCCCAACACTTTGGGAGGGCAAAGCAGGAGGATCATAATGTCAAGAGATCAAGACCATCCTGGCCAATATGGTGAAACCCCATCTCTACTAAAAATAAAAAAATTAACTGGGTGTGGTGGTGCCTGCCTATAGTCCCAGCTGCTTGGGAGGCTGAGGCTGGAGAATTGCCTGAACCCGGGAGGCAGAGGTTGCAGTGAGCTGAGATCGCACCACTGCACTCCAAGCATGACAACAGATTAAGACCAAAACTCAAAAAATAATAATACTAAAAATAAATAAAATAGGCCAGGTGCAGTGGCTCACGCCTATAATCCCAGCACTTTGGGAGGCTGAGGCAGGCGGATCACCTGAGGTCGGGAGTTCAAGAACAGCCTGACTAACATGGAGAGAGCTTGTCTCTACTAAAAATACAAAAAATTAGCCAGGCCTGGTGGCACATGCCTGTAATCCCAGCTACTCAGGAGGCAGAGGTTGTGATGAGCCGAGATCACACCATTGCACTCCAGCCTGGGCAACAAGAGGGAAACTCTGTCTCAAAAGAAAATAATGTAAGTAAATAAGTAAGTAATGAGGTTAGGAAAGGGCCAAATGGGGTCAGAAACACGAGGGGTAAGAGCCTCCCAGGCAGAGGCCTAGCACATGCAAAGGCCCTGGGTTCTCTTTGAGGAAGGAGCAGAGTAAGCAGAGACCTTGGCTCCGGGGCGAGCAGGAGGGTCTCTTCCTGCCTCCCCACTGGAGGACTCAAGGTGGGAGAAGGCGAAAAGGATGGGGGAGCTGAGTTCCTTGGTGTTCTTGTGGCTCAGAAAGACGGAGTTGACGGCTGAGAGGCATGTGAGTTGAACGCCACGGATGTTGCTTTCGTATATCTCTTCCAGCTCGGCTTGCTTCTTGGAATCCAGGTCCAAGGAAGCGTTGGCCAGCAATGTCGTCATGTTCCGGATGGAGAAGATTCCCACCATGGCGGAGCCTGGGAAACAGACAAGCTAGCTCGCTGCCCACTCCTGCCATCCTCCTCCCATGCTCTATCCTCCCTCCCAAGATGGCCCAACTCAGGCTCAGCCAATCCACCACGATGATGCCAGCAGCCCCTCCCGATGGGTCAGTTTCCAGTTGTTCCTTTGTGTGTGTGTGTGTGTGTGTGAGATGGAGTTTTGCTCTTTCGCCCAGGCTGGAGTGCAATGGCCCGATCTCAGCTCACTGCAACCTCCACTCCCAGTTTCAGGAGGCTAAAGACAATTCTCCTGCTTTAGCCTCCTGAGTAGCTGGGATTACGGGCACGTGCCACCACACCTGGCTAATTTTTGCATTTTTAGTAAAGACAGGGCTTCACCATGTTGGCCAGGCTGGTCTCGAATTCCTAATCTCAGATGATCCGCCTGCCTCAGCCTCCCAAAGTGCTGGGATTACAGGCACCTGCTACTGCGCCCAGCTAATTTTT
>NW_016107549.1:154485-166511 GCF_001604975.1 Cebus imitator
CCTCGGCCTCCCAAAGTGCTGGGACTTGTAGTTGTTCCATATTCAGAACCTTCCCCTGCCCCCATCCCAGCTCCTCCATCCCTCTCCCACGGGTGGACGGCTGCTGGTACCAGTGTTCTCGGCTCCAGCTGCCACAGCCCAGTTCAGCTTCATGCGTGCGTTGCTCTGACCCATAGTGACATTCTTGTCCCCCGGCTCCTGGATCATCAGGGTCAGCTCTGAGGGGAGAGGGGCAGTCACTGGGGACCCCAGGTACCAGGCGGGGCCCAGGGCTAGGGCAGGGCAGGCCAAAGCCTCACCTGTGTTCGAAGGGGAAAGGTAGGTGAAGGGGCCTTTAGGCAGGGTCTTGGCCAGGATCCTCAGGATATCTTCAAGATTCGAGAGCAGCTGGGTGGCTATGAGGTGCCGGACAGGTGGGGCCAGGGCCTCTATGTCCCCAGGGGCTTCCATCAGTTCGTCCACCAATTTGATGAGGTTCTAGGGGGTGACGAGTGACAGAATCGCTGGAGCATCAGACCACGGGGATTGCCTAAAGGACCTGGATATCACCCCCGACCAGGGGACACACCACCCTGGAGATCCACAGGCCCAAGGGTCACTGAGATGACGCAGCAACCAGAAAACAAGCGGCGGACTGAGTATACACCTGCACACGTGTGGGATCTCAGCGCCACCACACACAGCTAATTTTTGTACGTTTAGTAGAGATGGGGTTTCACCATCTTGGCCAGGCTGGTCTCAAATTCCTGACCTCATGATCCACCAACCTCGGCGCCCAACATGCCAGAATTACAGGTGTGAGCCACTGAGCCTGGCCAGCTCTGTTCTAACTCTATCTGTACGACACTTGCAATGTATTTGAACCTGCTATGAAGTGTAAAATACACATCAGATTTCAAAGACTTATTTTTAGAAAAAGAATACAAAATATCGCAGGGTTTTAAAAAATCATTCCATGTTAAAGTGGTGAATGTGTTGGGTTGGGCTAAATGCAATCTTTTTTTTTTTTTAAGAGACAGGATCTTGCTATGTTGCCCAGGCTAGAGTGCAGTGGCTATCCACAGGTGCGATCCCACTACTGATCAGCACGGGAGTTTTTACCTGCTCTGTTTCTGACCTGGGCCGGTTCACCCCTCCTCAGGCAACCTGGTGATCCCCGCTCCTGGGAGGTCGCCATATTGATGCCGAACTTAGTGCAGACACCCGATTGGCATAGCGCACTACAGCCCAGAACTCCTGGGCTCAAGCGATCCTCCAGCCTCAGCCTCCTGAGTAGCTGGGACTACAGGTATGGGCCACTGCTCCCAGCTGATGCAATCTTAATTAATTAACTTATCTGAGACAGAGTCTCACTCTGTCTCCTGGGCTGGAGTGTATTGCACTATCTTGGATCACTGCCACCTCCGCCTCCCCGGGTTCAAGTAATCCTCCTGCCTCAGCCTCCTGAGTAGCTGGGACTACAGGTATGGGCCACTGCTCCCAGCTGATGCAATCTTAATTAATTAACTTATCTGAGACAGAGTCTCACTCTGTCTCCTGGGCTGGAGTGTATTGCACTATCTTGGATCACTGCCACCTCCGCCTCCCCGGGTTCAAGTAATCCTCCTGCCTCAGCCTCCTGAGTAGCTGGGACTACAGGTGCCTACCACCACACCTGGCTAAATTTTTTGTTTTGCTTTGTTTTGTTTTAAGACGAGGTTTCATCATGTTAGTCAGGCTGGTCTTGAACTCCCAACCTCAGGTGATCCGCCCGCCTTGGCCTCCAAAGTGCTTGGATTACATGTGTGAGCCACCATGCCTGGCCTTCTTTTTTTTTTGAGACAGAGTCTTGTTCTGTCACCAGGCTGGAGTGTAGTAGCACGATCTTGGCTCACTGCAACCTCTGCCTCCCGGGATCAAGTGATTCTCCTGCCTCAGCCTCCCAAAGTGCTGGGATTACAGGCACGAGCCACCGTGCCCAGCCTCCCCCCGGCTGCTTGAACCCTAGGGTAAGTCCTGCCCTTACCTGGATGGTGTCCTTGGCTGAGCTCAGCTTGAAGTTTCTGACCAGATCCTGGACTTTGTTGAAGAAGCGAGAAAGTGTCTGCAGAGAGGGGAGATGTGGGGGTCAGAGAGCTTTGACGGTGGGTGGGAAGTTTCGGACAAGGCTGTGGATGGAGTTCCCACCTCCTGGTCCCTCCGGGGGCCACTCACCTGGCTGTGGACTCCAGGGGGCAGGGTCCACGTGGGGAAAGTCGTGTCTGTAGGGAACAAGACGAGCGGCTCACTAGGCGGGAGAGTGTCTGTTTGTGTGCTGGGGGTTGGGGAGCTTCTAGGGTCCGGTCTTACCTTCACAGACAGTATCCTTTTTGTTATCCCGGGTTCCCTGTTTGGGCTTCCAGCCTGGGCGGCAGCGGCAGTTGTATGAACCCACGGTGTTGATGCAGACGGTGGAGTTGTCACACTGATGCTGGCCGGAGCTGCACTCGTCCACATCTGAGGACAGACACAGGAGGGGTCAGGCCCTGTCCCAGCCTGGAGAGGGTCCTGTCTCCTGTCTGCGCCCCCACCTCATTCTTCCCGGCATTAGTGCCTGCCTCGGAGTGGTGGATGGTGGATTATGGAAACGTGGAGAGACCTGGGCACAGCAGGTAGGCCGCGTGCAGATGTACGGGTTATGAAAACAGTGAAACGCCTTCCTCCCAGGGAGTCATCAGCTGCTGCCTGGGGTTCCCCTGAGCCTCCCCCTCAGTACCCCAGCTCCTTCTCCAGGACCCCTGCTCTTTTCTCATCTAGCCTCAGAAAAATGAACGCCTGGCACAGCTGGGTGCCTCCAGCGTTCATTCTGCTTAGTTTGTGTGGGCGCGTGGACCATGTGATCAGATGTTTGTGGGTCTCTGAGAACATGGGATCTGAGCTCTCGACCTTCACAGATGGTATTGTTTGGGCCACTGGGGGACCCCGGAATCGGTTGCCAGCCCGGGCGACAGAGGCACTGATAGCTGCCCACTTTGTTGAAGCAGTGGGTGGAGGTGTGGCATGGGTTTTTTCCAGAGGTGCATTCGTTCACATCTGAGGACAAAGTCAGAGGGTCAAACCCTGTCCCCCACCAGCCCAGGCCTGCCCTCCACTCCCTGTCTTTTCATTGCCCCAGACTGAACACCATTATTACAAGTGCTGCCATTTGGTGACCTTCAACTTCACCTTCAAAGCATTTATGATGGTCTCCCTACAAGAAGGGCAAGCAGGGACCATGGTCCCCAGTTTATAGGAGATGAAACCAAAGGGGAAACTGAGTCATGAGAGCTGGACTTCCATGACTAAAAGCTAAAATCTCTCACCTGCTCCCTCCCTCACTATGGTGGAGGTTCTTTTTCTTAGAACTGGGAGTGACACCTTCTTCCACTCGCATGTGACAGATGAGGAAGGGGCGAGGTCTGGGGGTCCCACAAGGGCACTCTGGTCCCCAGAAGTCCTGCCACCTCCCTGCTGTGGCCGGGACCTTCCTGGGAGGTGAATGCTTAGGCGGGGGCTTAGCAGGTCCTTGGGCTCGTGGGAACCTGTGGATCTTCTCCCTCCTCCTTGGCTGCTTTGTGGGACCTGCCTTGGTTCCATCCCAGCTCCTGTCCAGCCTCACAGCCTTCTCCCAGGGCCTCTACCTTGGCAGAGCTTCGGGTCCTCAGGGCTGGGCTCAAAGCCAGGCAGGCACTGGCAGGCGTAGCTGCCGAGGGTGTTGGTGCAGGTACTGTGGCTTTTACAGACCCTTGGGCTCTGCTGACATTCATCCACGTCTGCAAGAGGAAGCAGAAGGTGAAGACGCCCGTAGCTGTGAGCAGCTTTCGGGGCTATGGGTCCGCCACGTTTCCTGGCACGGAAGCATCTGGAAGGCACCACTGTTTCCTCCCTTTTCCAATCCACACCGAGGCATCCCATGGTGAGCACAGTGGCCCAGGCCCTCTGTTGTCCAGATGTGGCTAGAAGCCGCTGAGTTCTCCCTCTCTCCTCTGCCTTCCTGGGCAGCTCCCAGCTAGGGTGTCCCAGCCTGAGGATTCGGGGCAAAGGCCAGGGTGGGGCCTTCCTGAGAACTAAACGCAGGGATGTGCCGTGCACCCAGGCAGGACGCATCTTGGCTCCCAACGGTGGCCCTGGGCCCGACTCCCACAGGGTGGCAGCTTGCTGGCTGAATTCTCAGAATCCTGGTGGCCCTAGCAGGATGGCGCTCTCCCATCCAAACGAGCTCTGAGAGCCCAGCTTCATGGGCAGGGACCAAGACCCCTCCTGAGCCAGGGCCCCCCCATGCGGCTCAACAGCAGGGGTGGGAGAGTCAGGGACGCTGCGGGACAGGCCAGGGCCCCCCGGACAGTGGGCAGCAGGCTGGGGTGGACAGTGGGGGCTGAGGTCCAGCCTGGCAGCCTGGGTCTATGAAGATGCCTTTTTTCTGATACCCAGGAAGGGATCTATGGACAAGGGACTAGCAGGAGATGGTGAGAATCCACATCTGAGCAGAGCTGGCAGTGAGCAAGGGCTTGGTGGCTGGAAAGGGTGCAGGTGCTGATAGGTGTGGGGTGGCAGATGAATTTGTCCTCCTGTTCCTCGTCGTTCCCCCGGGGGTGGAAACCTGTGGGGCCTGCTGAATGGGGTTTGAGCTTCTATCTCTGCCCCTGAGCGGTCCAGACCAGGACTGACCTCGGGAGAGGATCAGGCCGGGGCAATAGCCCTCAGTGACGTTCTCTCTTGCCATCTAGTCCAGACTGCAGCCCCTTCCTTCATCCAACCCTCCGAGTATGGTTTTTTGTTTTTTGAGATGGCTTCTCACTTTGTCATCCAGGCTAAAGTGCAGTGGCACGATATTGGCTCACTGCAACCTCCACCTCCTGGGTTCAATTCTTCTGCCTCAGCCTCTTGAGTAGCTGGGATTACAGGCACTCGCCACCTCACCCAGCTAATTTTTGTATTTTTAGTAGAAACAGGGCTTCACCATGTTGGTCAGGCTGGTCTCGAACTCCTGACCTCAGGTGATCCTTCCATCTTGGCCTCCGAAAGTTCTAGAATTACAGGCATGAGTCACAGCTCCCGGCACTCTTGAGTGCATTTGTGGGGTCGATGTCCCCCTGCTCACCCCTGGCCACAGCATCCTCCCAAGCCTTGGTCATCGGAGGTGCCTTCAGGCTCAGAAATTATCTGGGTGGGTCAGGGTGGAGCCTTGGATGGGGAAATGAACTCAGACTAAAAGGCCAGGAAAACGATCAGGAGGCATCTTCTTCAGGCAAGGTTGTCCTGTCCTTGAGACTTCCTCCTCCTGAGTTCCTGGATAGGGTTTTGGGGTTCATTGTGGTAGGGGTGGGAGTCAGAGGGGTTCCTGGTGCTGCTGAGCCTGTGTGAGCCGTGGCGGCAAGCTTCATCCTGGCAGTCCCCCGCGATGGCGAAGAGGACTGATACGGTGCTGGAATGCACCACGCCACACCATGTCGTGAGCTCCTGAAACATCCTGAGTGCCAACCCCCTTTTGTTTTGTGCAAATAAGGTGCCAGAGGTTCAGGGAGATGTTCTCAGCTTCCGGAAGTGGCCCCCTCTGGAGGGTCCTGAGTCTCAGGATTAGGACAAGCACAGGTGATCAGGTGTCTAGGACACCCCTGAGATGCCTGGAGACAGTGGGTGAGGAGTCGAGGGAACTGCCCCAGGTCTCCAGCCCCGATGTCAGAGGCCCCATGGGCTGTGATGCCGGGTGTGTGTGTCTTCTGGTGCAGTAGTGAGATCTGGAGTACTGAGGGTTAAAGGGAGGGGCCCAGGTGCCTCTGAGCATCTCACCTCTGGTGGTAGGTCCTGCTCCAAACTAGCAGCTGTCTACATCACCTGCCTTGATGTCCATGGAGGTCTCTCTAACACCTCAGCCCTGCTGTCCATGTCTCTGCCCAGCCACCTGGCTGAGTCCCCGTCTCTCCCCCTCTCTCAGCCCAGGCCTGTTTCTAACACAGCAATACGCCTCCCCCATAATCACAACCACCATCCCATGCAGGGGGCTGACAGCATCAGGTGGGCAGCACCCCTAGCCACGGCACCTTGGGAGGGTACCATGATTGCCAAGTACAGTTGTACAGGTTGCTCACTGCACAAAGATATTGGGCAAATGAGATGAGCAGGGGCTGAAAATCAGTCCACTCTTTGTGTGCCAAATGTGTCCACTGGGAGAAGGGAGTCTTTTTCCAATTCACAGGAAGACTCTGTCCTCTGGTCAAGTCACATGCATGTGGAACCACACAATGTCCACTTGCAAGGGGCTCCTGGGGCTAGCAGTGTGGCAGGCAGAAGCCTCCTGCTGGGATCCACGCAGGTGCATGTCCCAGGTACATGGATCTCTGCCTTGTCCCCCACCCTACCTCCCTCTTTGTCCCTCTGCCTGAATGCCGGGCAGGAGGGGTGGGGCTGGGATCGGGCAGTGGGCCCTTTCTTCTCTCTACAGCAGGGGCCCTCCTGACCTTCTGAGTCCTGAGTCTCATCACCTCCCAGCTCTGCCCCAGTCCTCTTCCTGATCGTGGTAGCCTGCACTAACTCCGTCTCTTGGAATGAGTCGTGGCTCCCAGCTGTCCACTGCTGGCTCCCATCTGCCCCGGTGGATCTTGGAAGCCCCTCCCCTGCCTGACCGGCTTCCTTGGAAGACAGGCAAAGCCTGGAGTCCCTGTTTCTCTTGGCCTGACCTGGTGCCTCAAGCAAGACCATAGCAAAGGCTCCGCGCCTCTGTGCAGGGCTGCAGCCTCGCATCTGCTCTCTGATCCTTGCACCCTAGGGAAACCCATGCTGGGGTCGCTTCAGAACAGAATTACAAAAAAACCCAACAACCATCGAGGAAAGAGTGCGCTCTGCAAGCCAGGGGCTGTTACGTGTTTTTTCTTTAATTGAGACGGAGTCTCACTCTGTCACCTAAGCTGGAGTACAGTGGCACAATCTCGGCTCAGTGCAACCTCCGCCTCCTGGGTTTAAGCGATTCTTGTGCCTCAGCCTCCCAAGTAGCTGGGACTACAGGCGTGTGCCACCACCTCCAGCTAACTTTTGTATTTTTAGTAGAGATGGGATTTCACTATGTTGCCCAGGCTGGTCTCAAACTCCTGACATCAGATGATCCACCTGCCTCGACCTCCCGGAGTACTGGGATTACAGGTGTGAGCCTCTGTGCCCGGCCTGTTAAGTGCTTTTTTTAATATAATTTACGTTCCCAGCAACTCTACGAGATAAATGCCGTTACTCTCCTTTTACAGATGGGTAAACCAAGGTGCAGGGAGGTTAAAGTCACTTGTCCAAGGTCATAAGTTTAACAAAGGTCAAAGCTACTTTCGTTGTTATCTTTAAAAGATAAGGACTCGGGCATGGTGGCTCACGCCTGTAATCCCAGCTACTTGAGAGGCCGAGGCATGGAATAGCTTGAACCAGGAGGTGGAGGTTGCAGTGAGCTGAGATTGCACTACTGCATTCCAGCCTGGGTGACAGTGAGACTCTGTCTCAAAAGCAAACAAAAACAAGTGAAAGATAAGGACTCTTTCTTCCCCCATCTCTCTCTATATATGTTAGCCAGGCTGGTCTTGAACTCTTGGCCTCAGGTGAAGTGATCCTCCCACCTTGGCCTCCCAAAGTGTTGGGATTACATGTGTGAGCCATGGCACCCAACCTATCTGTTTTCTTTTTTTTCTGAGATGGTGTCTCGTTCTGTCGCCCAGGCTGGCGCACAGTGGCACAATCTTGGCTCATTGCAACTTCTGCCTCCTGGGTTCAAGCGATTCTCCTGCTTTAGCTTCCTGTGGCTGGGGTTACAGGCATGTGACACCACACCTGGCTAATTTTTGTATTTTTAGTAGAGACAGGATTTCACCATGTTGGTCAGTTTGGTCTCGAACTCCTGACCTCATGATCCACCTGCCTTGGCCTCCCAAAGTGCTGGGATTACAGGTGTGAGCCACCGCGCCTGGCCAGTTCTTTTTTTAATGTTTTTAATTTTTTGATACTTAAAAATTCTGCCTCCAAGAAAGCTTTGGTTTGATTTTTTTTTTTTTTTTTTTTGCGAGGCAGGATCTTGCTTGCTGTGTCACTCAGGCTGGAGTGCAGTGGCGTGATCACGGCTCACTGCAGCCTTGACCCTCCAGGCTCAAGCAGTCCTCCCACCTCAGCCTCCCGAGTATCAGGAACTACAGGTGCCAGCCACTGTACTTGGCTAACTAATTTTTTTTTTTTTTGGTATTTTTTGGGGGTTTCACCATGTTTCCCAGGCTGGTCTCAAACCCATGCTCAAGCAGTCTACCTGCCTTAGCCTCTCAAAGTCCTGGGATTACAAGCATGAGCCATGGCACCTGCCAATATTCATATTCTTCTTAGGGGTGGGGTCTTGCTGTGTTGCCTGGCCTGGTCTTGAACTCCTGGCCTGAAGAGATACTCCCACCTCAGCCTCTCAAAGCACTGGGATTAAAAGCGTGATAATGTTATCACATCTCACATGTGGGCAGTGATTTCTGAATAAGTACCCTGGCCAATGTCACACACGTGGTCATGAGGATTTGGCCCAGGCAGCTGGTCCCAGAGTCAGCCCTTAATCCTCACGTTACTCTGCCTCTGGGCTGGTGGGGCAGGTACATGCACACCTGTCCCATCTTAGACCCCAGGCACTGACCCTGCTCTCTGGAAGACCCTGTTCTCTGGAAGCTGCCAGAATGGCTCTGGTGACCCCAAACCTCATGGATGGAGCGTCAGAGGACATGGGGTGTTTCTTACCTTGACACGTGTTCTGGCTCTCATTCTTGAATTGTTCTTTTCCAGGAGCAGGCTTATATCCCGGGCTGCACATGCAGTAGTAGCTTCCCTCCGTATTCACGCAGTCCGAGAATTTTCCGCATGATGGTTTGAATGGTGACACACACTCATTCGTGTCTGGAATACAACAGGACAGGGAGTCACCTCCCAAAGATGTGAGTTCCCTCAGGGCAGAGGCCCCTGTCCTTACTCCCCAACATGGGGCCTGCTTCTTCGTATCTTATGGAAAGAATCTCAAGTTGCATTGCATAGGCTGTGCTGCAGCTGGAGCAAGCCATTCCTGAAGACCACACTTGATCTCAGTTCTCTGGCTGGCGTCCTAGATTTGGACACGGTAGACAGCGCTGAGGTGGGGGATGGGCGGGAAGCTCCACATCCCCCTCCCCAGTCTTTTTGTAGAAAATTAAACCCCATCACAGCCAGGCGAGGTGGCTCACACCTGTACTCCCAGCACTTTGGGAGGTCAAGGCCAGCAGATCATCAGAGGTCAGGAGTTTGAGACCAGCATGGCCAACATGGCGAAACCCGATCTCTACTAAAAATACAAAAATTAGCCAGGCATGGTGGTGGATGCCTGTCATACCAGCTACTCAGGAGACTGAGGCAGGAAAATCACTTGAACCTGGGAGATGGAGGTTGCAGGGAACTGAGATTGGGTCACTGCACTCCAGCCTGGGTGACAGGGTAAGACTCCGACTCAAAAAAAAAAAAAGAAAGAAAAATAAGGAAGAAGAAAACATGGCCAGAATGTACCTTCTCCCCAGTCTTAAGGGTAAACTGAGGCACGACCTGAGATTCCTGAGCACCCAGCTTCTGTCTCTCCAGGAAGTGACGCCTGTTCACTTCTTACTTCTCCTCCTTCATATTTTTTCCTTCCCTCCCTCCCTCCCTCCTTCCTTCTCTCCTTCCCTCCCTCCCTCCCTCCTTCCTTCCCTCCCTCCCTCCTTCCTTCCCTCCCTCCCTCCTTCCTTCCCTCCTTTCCTCTCTTTCCTTTCTGTCTTTCTCTCTTTCACTCTTGTCACCCAGGCTGGAGTGAAGCGGCATGATCTCGGCTCACTGCAACCTCCACCTCCCAGATTAAAGCGAATCTTCTGCCTCCGCCTCCCAAGTAGCTGGGATTACAGGCAGGCAATCACGACCATGCCTGGTTATTTTTTTGTGTTTTAGTATAGAGATGGGGTTTCACCCACATTGGTCAGGCTGGTCTCAAACTCCGGACCTCAGGCGATCTGCCCACCTCGGCCTCCCAAAGTGCTGGGATTACAGGCGTGAGCCACTGCGCCTGCCCTCTTTCTCCTTTCTCTGCCCATGATGATCATCTGGAAGGTGAGGCTGAGGCCCCTAATAACAACCTCTGGTCCCCACTGGCACTGGGCAATTCTTCACAATCTCGGAGGCGCCCTGCACTGCCCCCAAGCCACTGTACCATCACATATCTCTGTGAGGCTGGTGAAGACCTCAGCTGAAGATAAAGTGGTGAACCCTGGATTGCAGCGACAGGCGGTGGCATTGACACACTTGGAGTTCTGAGGGCACTGATGGTTACAGCCTGCAGGAGCAGAGAGCGTGGTCAGAAGGTGAGGGGCAATGGGAGCCACAAAAGGGGCCCTGGGGGAGACAGGGAGGGCTCTGAGGCTCCGGTGCCTGGGGCCTCTCTTTCCCTGGGCTGAAAGGGGCTGGGTGGGGGTCCAGGGCCCTCCCCGGGCTCTGGCTGTGGACTGTGCTGTCTGCTCCCAGCAGACTCACCCTTGGAGGCCTGGGTTTCAGCTCCCAGCAGAGTCAGCCAGACACAGAATGCTGCAACAGAGAAAGGAAAGGGGGTCAGAGGGGACCCCAGAGCTGGGAAAGGAGGCTGAAGGGGGTACCTTTTGGGGGAGGAGGATGCTGACCGCTCTCAGGCTCAGATCCTGTCAGTCGTTCAAACAATGAGCAGATGTCACATCCAACTTGGGTGCTCAAACCAGAGAGTCTGTCATCCTGTCCCCATGGGGGTGGGTTTTTTGTTTTTGTTCTTGTTTTGGACACAGGGTCTCGCTCGGTCACCAAGGCTGGAGTGCAGTGGTGCAGTCACAGCTCACTGCAGCCTCCAATTCCTAGGCTCAAGTGATCCTCCTGCCTCAGCCTCCCGAGTACCTGGGACCACAGGTATGCACCACCATATTTTGAATTTTCTCCCTTCCTTCCTTCCTCCCTCCTTCCCTCTCTCCCCACCCTCCCTTTCTCTCTTTCTTTCTTTCTTTCCAGAGTCTGGCTTTGTTGCCCAGGTAAGTGCAATGCTTTGATCTCAGCTCACTGCAATCTCCACCTCCTGGTTTCAAGCAATTTTCCTGCCTCAGCGTCCCACGTACCTGAGATTACAGGAGCCCTCCACCATGCCCAGCTAGTTTTTTGTATTTTTAGTGGAGACAGGGTTTTACCATATTGCCCAGGCTGGTCTCGATCTCTCGACCTCAGGTGATTCGCCCACCTCAGCCTCCCAAAGTTCTGGGATTACAGGCATGAGCCATGGCTACTGGCTCAAAAATTTTTAAATACTTTATTTTTTATTATTTGTTTATTTTTTGAGACGGAGTCTCACTTTGTCACTGGAGTGCAGTGGTGCAATCTCGGCTCACTGCAGCCTCCACCTCCTGGATTCAAGCGATTCTCCTGCCTCAGCCTCCCGAATAGCTGGGACTGCACTCATTAGCCACCACGCCCAGCTAAGCTTTGTATTTTTTCAGTAGAGATGGGGTTTCTCCATGTTGGCCAGGCTGGAGTCCAACTCCTGACCTCAGGTGATCCACCCGCCTGGGCCTCCCAAAGTGCTGGGGTTACAGACATCAGCCAGAGAATTAAAAATAATTTAAAACATTATTTTAGAGACAGAGTCTTGCTCTGTTGCCCAGGCTGATCTTGAACTCCTGACCTCAAGTGATCCTCCCACCTCAGCCTGCTGAGCTCGGCTTGGGGATGGGATTTCAGGAACTGAGGAGTAGGGAAGGGCCGTGAGCTTGGGGGTGGTTCTCAGTGCCAGCTGCTGCTTTTCTGACCTGGAGGAGGGGATGTGGGGAGCGGCTAAGGAAACAGACTGGAGCCAGGCAACCCCAGTTCAAATCCCAGACCGGGGGCCTCTCTGCCTCAGTTTCCCCTTCTGTAGAATGGGGATGATGATGGCGCCCACTCCCCAGTGTAGTGTGGGAGTGAACCGCACGACTGCTGTCTGGTGTGCCTCAGCATTTACTGCTGTCTACATTTCTTTTTTTTTTTTTTTT
>NW_016107549.1:168416-172610 GCF_001604975.1 Cebus imitator
AGGCAGAGAGAGAGACAGTGAGGCAGAGAGAGACAGTGAGGCAGAGAGGGAAACTGAGGCAGAGAGAGACAGTGAGGCAGAGAGGGAAACTGAGGCAGAGAGAAACAGTGAGGCAGAGAGACAGACAGTGAGGCAGAGAGAGACAGCGAGGCAGAGAGAGACACAGGCAGAGAGGCAGTGAGGCAGAGAGAGACAGTGAGGCAGACAGGGAAACTGAGGCAGAGAGAGACAGTGAGGCAGAGAGAGACAGTGAGGCAGAGAGAGAGACAGTGAGGCCGAGAGAGACAGTGAGGCAGACAGAGAGACAGTGAGGCCGAGAGAGACAGAGAGAGGCAGAGAGAGACAGAGGCAGAGAGAGAGACAGTGAGGCCGAGAGAGACAGTGAGGCAGAGAGAGAGACAGTGAGGCCGAGAGAGACAGAGGCAGAGAGAGAGACAGTGAGGCCGAGAGAGACAGTGAGGCAGACAGAGAGACAGTGAGGCCGAGAGAGACAGAGGCAGAGAGAGAGCCATGAGAAAGGAGGGTGAATGGAAACAGAAGGGAAGTGGGGGACGAGAGGGCGTTGGGATCTGAGTGGCAGGTGGGGCCTGGGGAGGACGGGGAGGGGACGTCCAGTCCCTGCCAATCTGGAAATACTGGGGACCCCAATAATCCAGGGAGACCTGAAGGGGGTTGTTGGGCAGAGGAATGGGGACCAGGACAACGGCTGCGGCTGCGTGTGAGTCACTTCCTGGGCCTAAGGGAAGGAATGACTCACCACTCATCTGCCCCAATTCAACCCTGGAGGGGGCTCCCAGGGGAATTCTGGGGTGGGTTGTGAGCACTGCTTCGGAGGGGGGTGTCTGGGGTGCAGATTGGAGGTGCCCGGACCACTCAGCCCCCGTGTCCAAATTTACTACCCCTTAGGTGGGTGGGAGGCAGAGAATCCCACTCCCACCTCCACGCTCCTTCTGCCTGGGTTAAACCGAGGCCGAAACACCCCAGCCCAAGCCTGTGTCCCCTCCCCAGCCAGCGTCAGGCTTTCCCTCTTCCTCCTCTCCAGCCACAGGGCTTGGCTAGTTCCTCCCTCGGCCAGGACCCAGTTCCTCTTTGCAGATCAGACCATGAAATGAGCTTCCCTGGCAGGACTGATCTAGGCAGATTCGTCTCCAACTCCCAAAGCCCTGGGTAACTCCATTAAAGCTCAAAACCGCTCTAGGAGGCAGGGGCTGTGTTGACACCCATTCTACAGATAGAGAAACTGAGGCTTGGAGCCCAGAAAAAGATCAGGAAGAATCCAGTGACCGGAAGAGGCTGGGGAAGGAGGAATGGAGGGATTGAGGTCCCCGGGTCCCCAGGCAGGGTTCTTTTGTGCCTCGCCCGTCTGCATGGGCTGAGCTGGGTTCTCCACCCCCACACTGAGGCGACAGGGCCTAGCTGCCTCCATCTGGGGCTTTGGAAGTGGCCCAAACAGAAGCCGGGAGAGAAGCTGCTGTTCTGGGTTGAGTTCCATCTGGTTTGCATTCTCTGGGCGGAGCCCTCAGCCGTGAGTTTCCTGCAGAGAGACCCTGGGGCGGGGGGCGGGGCAGTCACCCCTTCTTTAGGCTTCCTGCTAAGGACCTCCAGATGATTTCCCAAACCCACCGGGGTCTTACCAGAATTTAATAATCATCATAATTTATTGTTTATTCATTTATTTTGACACAGGGTCTCACTGTCCCCCAGGCTGGAGTGCAGTGGTGCAACCTCGGCTCACTGCAACCTCTGTCTCCCAGGTTCAAATGATTCTCCTGCCTCAGCCTCCTGTGTAGCTGGGACTACAGGCACAGGCTACCACGCCCAGCTAGTTTTTGATTTTAGTAGAGATGGGGTTTCGCTATGTTGGCCGTGATTAGAGATGGGGTTTCGCTATGTTGGCCGTGCTGGTCTTGAACTCCTGGCCCCAACCAATCGGCCCGCCTCGGCCTCCCAAAGTGCTAGGATTACAGGCATAAGCCACCTGGCCCAGCCTTATTATTTATTTATTTTTCGAGATAAGATCTTGCTCTGTCACCCAGACAGGAGTGCGGTGGTGCAAAGACAGTTCACCGCAGCCTCAACCTCCTGGGCTCAAGGGATCCTCCCACCTCAGCCTCCAGAGCAGCGAGGACAACAGGCACACAACACCAAGCCCAGCTAATTAAAAAAAATTTTTTTGGCCAGGTGCGGTGGCTCACACTTGTAATCCCAACACTCTGGGAGGCCGAGGCGGGTGGATCACGAGGTCAAGAGATCAAGACCATCCTGGCCAACATGGTGAAACCCTGTCTCTGCTAAAAATACAAAAATTAGCAGGGTGTGGTGGCACGTGCCTGTAATCCCAGTGACTCGGGAAGCTGAGGTAGGAGAATTGCTCGAACACGGGAGGCGGAGGGTGCACTGAGCCGAGAGAGTGAGACTCCATCTCAAAAAAAAAAACTTTTTTTTTTGGTAGAGACATCTTGCTATGTTGCCCAGGCTGGTCTCCAACCCCTGGGCTCAAGAGGCCCACCTGCCTCGGCCTCTCAGTGCTGGGATTGCAGATGTGAGTCACTGCACCCAGCCAACAATGTTGCAATGCTGCCCACCGACTTCTCACTGTGAACCAGGAACGGTGTGCGTCCTAACTCAACCCTGAAAACATTCTTCCATGGAGATGGGCTGTGCTCCACCTAACAGATGAGAAGTTAGGCGCCGAGGCTCTGTGATTTGGCCTGGGTAACACAGACAGGGCAGGGAATCCCCGGGAAGCTGGGTCTTGGCAGCTGCACCCCCCCAGGTGTGACCCCAAGAACCCCTGCCACTTGGGGCTGGCCCAGGGGAGCTGAGTCCCTGTGGTCCGGGAAGTTCTGGTTTTTGCCCCAAATGTCATTTCTTCACTCTCTTTGTTGCCCCGTTGCTGAGGCAACCAGCTGACCTGATAACCGTTACAGTCACCTTGGGTGGGGCGGGAAAGGGAGTCAGGGGAAGTCACAACCAAAGTCAAATTCAAACCCACAGCTGCCGAAGTCCCTTCCACCTGCTGCTGAGCCCCAGCCAGGTCCGTGGGGAGCAAGAACTGCGGTCTCTGGGGCTACCCCTGCCGCTGAGACCGTGAGAGGCAAATTGGAGGTACCCTGGCTTGGAGAAGTCCCGGCCCCTGGCTTCCTTCACCCATGTCCTTCTATGCACTGTGCTAAGAGCAGCGGTATTCCAGGTCCCAGCACTCACTTTTTGCCCCTTTCCTTCCCCCGTGCCTCAGTTTCCCCTATTAGGGAGCAGGTGCCAAATTGACTCCAGTAGAAAGCTTGAGGATCCCTCCAGGCAGGGGAGCAGGCTCCGAGGGCACCCTGGCGTTCCTGCCGGGGGTTGTGAGTGCCCAAGGACCAGCAAGCAGCCCCTCTCCCCATGGGCCCCTGACTGCCTGCCTGACCATGTGGCTTCCTCCATCACAGGCTCCACAGCCACCAGCAGCGCCTGCCGTTTCTCAGACGCAGCCATGGGATCCCAAGGGACCTTCCTCGCCCCTCCCAGCTGGGCCCCGAAGTTCTTACCGAGAAAGACGCGGCCTCCCATGGTAGGAGCTGCGGGCAGGAGCGGCTGGATCGGCCCAGCCCGGGAATGAGTGGGTGGGACAGGGCTGTCCCGTCTCGCAGGCTGGGCAGCTGTGCAGGGTGTCCCAAGGCCAGGACTTTATGAAGGAGGGGGGCGGACAGCCTCTGGCCCAGGGCCCTCCCCGGAACTGGCGGGGCAGCTGGAAGCCCAGCAGGAAAGTGCAATGAAAACACAGAGCCGGGGACTCTGCACACACACACGAACACACACACGCGCGCACACACACACATACGAACACACACACGTGCACTCGCTCAGCAAGAATGAAGCACAACCTGCTTGCAAAACCCTCTGCTGGAGTTTCCACCCTGTGGCTCTGACGAACCCTCTGGCCTCCGTGTGTCGTGTGTCGGGGCTGGCTGCTGTGGACAGGAAGGTGTGGCAGCCGGGAGGGCGGGCGGGGCAGTCTTGCCCCGGGCCACTTGGCTCTTGCTGGGGCAGGCGCGCAGGGGCCTGGTCAGAAATAGCTCTGGGCTCCCACGTTGGCGGGGCTCACCCTGTGCCTGGAGTTTTGGCATGCCAGAGTTGGCAGAGCCTGCATCTCAGCTGGCCGTACCTTCTCCTGCTGTTTTCCCAATGAGGAAACTGAAGTCGAGTGCAGAG
>NW_016107549.1:172905-175739 GCF_001604975.1 Cebus imitator
CTACTCAGGAGGCTGAGGCAGGAGAATTGCCTGAACCCAGGGGGCGGAGGTTGCGGTGAGCTGAGATCACACCATTGCACTCCAGCCTGGGTAACAAGAGTGAAACTCCGTATCAAAAAAATAAAATAAAATAAAATAAATAATAAAGTAAAAAAAGGTACAAAAAAATTTTTTTTAAAGATGGGGTTTCACCATGTTGGTCAGGATGGTCTTGAACTCCCGACCTCAGGTGATCCGCCTGCCTTGGTCTCCAAAGTGCTTGGATTACAGGCGTGAGCCACCACGCCCAGCAAAAGTACAAAATTTATCCAGATTGGTGGCAGACGTCTGTGGTCCTAGCTACTACTACTCAGGAGGCTGAGGCGGGGAGGATCACCTAAGCCAGATAGTTTGAGGCTGCAGTCAGCTATGATGGCGCCACTGCACCCCAGCTTGGGTGACAGAGGGAGACCCTGTGTCAAAAACAGAAAGGACTGGGTGCCGTGGCTCACACCTGTAATCCCAGCACTTTGGGAGGCCAAGGACGGGGGATTACCTGAGGTCAGGAGTTCAAGATCAGCCTGACCAACACGGTGAAACCCCACCTCTACTAAAAATTCAAAAGTAGCTGGGCGTGGTGGCACATGCCTGTAATTCCAGCTACTTGGGAGGCTGAGGCGGGAGAATCGCTTGAACCTGGGAGGCAGAAGTTGCAGCGAGCCGAGATTTCACCATCACATTCCAGCCTGGGTGACAAGAACAAAACTCTGTATCAAAAAAAGAAAAAAAGAGAAAGAAGGAAGGAAGGAAGGAAAGAAAGAAAACTGAGGCACTACAGTGTCCATGTAAATAGGAGCCAGGGAGGGAGAGGGGACCCTCTTCCGATGCCAGGCAGGTGCCAAGAAGAGAAGCTTCACTTCACAGAGTGGACCCCCTGATCTTTCTGGTCTTGCTTTTTTTTTGGAGCAGAGTCTCACTCTGTCACCAGGCTGGAGTGTAGTGGTGCCACCTCGGCTCACTACAACCTCCGCCCCCTGGGTCCAAGTATTCCCTGCCTCAGCCTCCCGAGTAGCTGGGACTACCAGTGTGCACTACCACACGAAGCTAATTGTTTGTATTTTAGTAGATGGGGTTTCCCCATGTTGGTCAGGCTGGTCTCGAACTCCTGACCTCATGATCTACCTGCCTCAGCCTCCCAAGGTGCTGGGATTACAGGCATGAGCCACCATGCCTGGCCTTTCTGGTCTTTCTAAGCCAGTTTCCTGCTGTGGGAAATGTATTTTTCAGAGGCCCCTGGGCACTTTGATAATCAACAGAGAATCATGTGATAGGAGTGTTCTTTCCCTTTTGGATAAATCACATGATTAGCTTGTCTCTTGGGCTAACTAATGATTTTTTAAAACGCTGTTTTTTTTAAGAGAGATCTTACTCTGTCACCCAGGCTGGAGTGCAGTGGCAACATCATAGCTCACTGCAGCCTTGAACTCCAGGGCTCAAAGGATCCTCCTGCCTCAGCCTCCTGAGTAGCTGGGACCTCAGCTGTGCACCATCACGCCTGGCTAGCTTTTTTAAAATTTTTAAAAAAAATCTTTATAGAGATGAGGTCTCACTATGCTGCCAAGAAAACACTATTATTTATAGAGCACTTAATCTGCACCAGGCCTGGTCCTAAATTTTCAAAAAATCTATTTTAACTCATTGACTCCTGAAAACATCTGCAATCATGTTGCCATTCCCGTTTTACAGAGGAGGAAACTGAGGCACAAATGACTCACCCAGTCGAGAGATTCACAAGCAGGCAGCCCAGCCCCGGAGAAAGTCTCTGCTGGGTGCTAAGGTGTCTAATGCCTCCATGACCCTGAGGCTTAGCAGGCGTCTGTATCCAGCCAGCATTCAAGGACTTGGTTTTGGGTTCCTTATATTCGTATTTATTTTTAGGTTTCCCTACTATTTGGGGCAATGAGGAGGGTTTTTCAGTGAGGATGCCGAAATCAAGTCTCCTTGTTACATGAATAAATTCAAGATGCAGAAGTGATGAACGCTATGGAAAATATAGTTCAATTGTTCAAAGGGGGAGATTGTAGCTATGGGGAAAAAAGTCACTAATGACTGAAGTCAGAGAACCATTGTCCCGGGAGTAACCAAACATCCCCAGTCCTAGAATTTACCCCTTCCTGTCCTGGGCTCCAGCGGGGTGGGGGTGGGGGGAAGGAGGGGTAGCCAGGGGCTGCGGAGAGGGGAATGAACACCAGCAGAAGCTGGAAGGAGAAGTGGCCAGACCAGCTCTGGAGGGATTTTGCCTTTTTTTTTTTCTCAGCCAGAAATCCCAGCTCAAACCGCAGGGCTCAGTGTCCCTTCTCTGCAGATGAGGCAGGCAGGTCAAACAGCGGTGCCTGCAGTCTCAGGGAGGCCGATGCCTGGTTTCGGCCCTACACCCCATTCACGGTGATCATTGACACTTTTTTACTGTATTTTATTTTACTTTATTTTACAGACAGAGCCTGCTGTTGCCCAGGTGCGATCATAGCTCATTCCAGCCTCTAACTCCTGGGTTCCAGGGATCCTCCCACCTCAGCCTCCCAAGGAGCTGGGATTACAGGTGAGCACCACCAGGTTTTTAATATTTTCTTAAAATTATTTTCTTATTTTTATTTTTTTCTTTTTAAATTTTTTTATAGAGATGGGGTTTCACCGTATTGGTCAGGCTGGTCTCAAACTCCTGACCTTGGGTCATCCACCCACCTTGGCCTCCCAAAGTGCTGGGATTACAAGTGTGAGCCACTGCCCCCAGCCTTTAATTCTTTTTTCTTTTTCTTTTTCTTTTTCTTTTCTTTTCTTTTTTTTTTTTTTTTTTT
>NW_016107549.1:175789-178461 GCF_001604975.1 Cebus imitator
GCTCACTGCAACCTCTGCTTCCTGGGTTCAAGCAATTCTCCTGCCTCAGCCTCCCGAGTAGCTGGGATTACAGGCATGTACCACCATGCAGCCTATTTTTATTTTCATTTATTTTATTTTTTGAGATGAAGTCTCACTTAGTTTCCCACACTGGAGTGCAGGGGTGCAATCTCAGTGCACTGCAACCTCCACCTCCTGGGTTCGAGTGATTCTCGTGCCTCAGCCTCCTGAGTAGCTGGGACTACAGGGACCCACTACCACATCTGGCTAATTTTTGTATTTTTGTTTTATTTATTTATTTATTGAGACAGAGACTCAATCTTTCACCCAGGCTGGATTGCAGTGGTGTGATCTGAGCTCACAGCAACCTCTGACTCCTGGGTTCAAGCGATTCTCCTGCCTCGGCCTCCCAAGGAGCTGGGACTACAGGCACGTGCCACCATACCTGGCTATTTTTTGTATTTTTAGTAGAGTTGGAGTTTTCCTATGTCGGCCAGGCTGGTCTTGAATGTCTGGCCTCAAATGATCCACCTGCTTTGGCCTCCCAAAAGTGTTTGGATCACAGGCGTAAGCCACCATGCCCAGTCTGAAACATTCTTTTAAAATTTTTACTTAATATTTATTTATTTATTTATTTATTTTCTGGGAGAGTCTTGCTGTCACCCAAGCTGAAGTGCAGTGGCGCAGTCTCGGTTCACTGCAACCACCCCCTCTCAGCTTCATGCAATTCTTCTGCCTTGGCCTCCAGAGTAGCTGGGATTACAGATGCCTGCCACCACGCCTGGCTAAATTTTGTATTTGTTTGAATTATTATTATTTATTATTATTATTATTTTTGAGCCAGAGTCTCACTGTATCTCCTAGGCTGGAGTGCAGTGGCGTGACTTTGGCGCACTGCAACCTCCACCTCCTGGGTTCAAGCGATTCTCCTGACTCAGCTCCATAGTAGCTGGGATTACAGGTGCACACCACCATGCCCAGACTCATTTTTGTATTTTTAGTAGAGACGGGTTTCACCATGTTAGCCGGGCTGGTCACGAACTCCTGACCTCATGATCCACCCGCCTCAGCCTCCCAAGGTGCTGGTATTACAGGCATGAGCCACTGGGCTCTAAATTTTGTATTTTTAGTGGAGACGGGGTTTCACCGTGTTGGTCAGGCTGATCTTAAACTCCTGACTTCATGATCTGCCCCTCTTAGCCTCCCAGAGTGTTGGGATTACAGGCATGAGCCACTGTGCCTGACTTTATTATTTTTTAAGTGGAGATGTTACCAGGGCTGCTCTCCAACTCCTGATCTCAGGTGATCCTCCCACCTTGGCCTCCCAAAGTGCTGGGATCACAGGCATGGGCCACCGCTTACCTGAATAACCTCAGGGTTTGCTCCCTTCTCTCTTCAGCTTTTGGCTCAGACATGTTTTCACCTACACGCCTTGTCCAAAATGTAAACCCCTCCCATCCTCAGCACTCTGAAACCCTTCCTGGTTTTCTTTTATTCTTTCTTTTTTTTTTTTTTGGAGAGAGACTCTTGCTCTGTCGCCCAGGCTAGACTCACGGCAACCTCTGCCTCCCAGGCCAGGTTCAAGCAATTCTCCTGCCTCGGCCTCCCGAGTAGCTGGGATTGCAGGCATGCACCACCACACCCGGCTGATTTTTAAAATATTTTTAGTAGAGAAAGGGTTTCACCATGTTGGTCAGTCTGGGCTCGGACTCCTGACCTCAAATGATCCACACGCCTCGGCCTCCCAAAGTGCTGAGATTACAGGCGTGAGTCACCGCACCCAGCCTGGTTTTACTTTTTTCTTTTCTTTTTTTTTTTTTTAGATGAAGTCTTGATCTGTCACCCAGCTGCACCCAGTGTGCAGTAATGCGATCTTGGCTCACTGCAAGCTCCACCTCCCAGCTTCAAGTGATTCTCCTGCCTCAGCCTCCCAACCAGCTGGGATTACAGGCCTGCACCACCATGCCTGGGTGGTTTCCTGTATTTTTAGTAGAGATGGAGTTTCACCATGTTGGCCAGGCTGGTCTCAAACTCTTGACCTCAAGTGATCCACCTGCCTCGGCCTCCCACAGTGCTGGGATTACAGGGGTGAGCCCTGCCCCCAGCGGCTGTCTTGAGTCTCTCCAGTACTTCTCAGCATCTCCCTTCTTCCTTTGCAACCATCTGCCCTGGAGCGGCACTAGGCTGTCAGCCCGGAGAGTGACTTTTGTCTTGTTCTCTGCATAGCGCCAGCACAGAGTCTGTCCTGAGTGGGGCCCTGTGTGGTAAACCCTGCAAATGAGCAGCTCTCCTGCCCCTCCACTCCTCCGCCCCCAGCTAAAGGAAGCCTCCTCCAGCCTGGCGGATCTGGTCCCTGCTGGGGTGTCTGCCTATGTTCCTCCTCCTTGTCTTTGTCCCGAAGTCACAGTCCCGCTGATCTATTGTGCAGCTTCTGGACAACCTCGGGACTTTTGTTCTGGTCCTCATTTATAAAAGGGGAACTGGCACCTGGGGGCTTCAGACCACTGGCCCCAGGTTGCTCAGCTCAGAAGTAACCCAAGATTGCCTGTCATCCCAGCTACTTGGGAAACTGAGGCAGGAGAACTGCTTGAGCCCAGGAGGGGGAGGTTGCAGTGAGCTGAAATCACACCACTGCGCTCTAGCCCAGCCAACAGAGTGAGACTCCATCTCAA
>NW_016107549.1:178677-183066 GCF_001604975.1 Cebus imitator
TTTTTAGGTGGAGTTTTGCTCTTATTGCCTAGGCTTGAGTGCAATGGTTTGATCTTGGCTCACCACAACCTCCCTCTCCTGGGTTCAAGTGATTCTCCTGCCTCAGTCTCCTGAGTAGCTGGGATCACAGGCATGCGCCACCATGCCCGGCTAATTTATTTTTATTTTTATTTTTAGTAGAGACGGAGTTTCTCCATGTTGGTCAGGCTGGTCTCCAACTCCTGACCTCAGGTGATCCTCCTGGCTTGGCCCTCCAGAGTGCTGGGATTCTAGGTGTGAGCCACCATGCCTGGCCTAATTTATTATTATTATTTTAGAGACAGGGTCTCTGTTGCCCAGGCTGGAGTGCAGTGGCACAGTTATGGCTTCAGCCATCCTGCACCTCCAGGGCTCATGCAGTCCTCCCACCTCAACCTCCCAAGGAGCTGGGACTACAGGTACTTGCTGCCATGCCTGGGGCTAACTTTTTACATTTTTTTTTTTTTTTTTTGAGATAGAGTTTCGCCCTTGTTGCCTAGATTGGAGTGCAGTGGTACGATCTCGGCTCACTGCAACCTCCGCCTCCCAGGTTCAAGCAATTCTCCTGCCTCAGCCTCCTGAGTAGCTAAGATTACGGGTGCCCGACACCACACCCGGCTCATTTTTTGGTATTTTTAGTAGAGACAGGGTTTCACCATGTTGGCCAGGCTGGTCTTGAACTCCGGACCTCAGGTGATCCACCCTCCTCAGCCTCTCAAAGTGCTGGGATTATAGGCGTGAGTCACCACGCCCGGCCTCCCTTTTGGGCTGTATGGTCTCAGGCAGGTGATGTGGCCTCTCCGTGCCTCAGTTTCCCCATCTGTGAAATGGTCAGAACTACTCTGGGTGCCCATGAGGATCAGACTGGAGGGAACGCATTGCAGAAGTGCAGCTGGGTGTAGACGCTCAATAACAAGAGGAGCTGGTGTTAGGTTGATCTCAGAGTGGGGTGAACTGTCTCTTTGCTGCCCTCTGCAAGGGGGAGGAAGACCAGGAGACCCCAGTGCCCCGTTTTTGGGCTTCTTATTTTGCCAGCCCATGCCCAGCACCCGCACAAGCCTGGGCTGAGATGGGGGGTCAGATGGGGTCTCCGGTGGAGGGGGGCAAAACAGGATGCCCCCTGGCTGGGAGACAATGGCAGAGGAAGAGGCCGGGCAGCCCCCACGCGGATGAGCCCCGCAGCTGGCTCCAGGAGGGCGGCGCAGCTATTGTGAGACTAGACAGATGTCCCTGCGCCAGGAAGCCCCAGAGAACGGGAAAGAGGGCGGGAAGCTCACTGGCCAGCCCTGACCCCCCCACCCGGGGCAGGTCCCACTCTGGTCTCTGTCTCCTCCAGCATGCTGAACACGTGGGCTCCCCAGAGCCTGGCCTGTCGACATGCACCTGGCCCAGGGGGTCCTCACTGCAGACCCCGACTAGCCCCACTGATGTTACCCTAACCTCTTGCTCCCCACTCATCCCAGCCCGGCCTGGGGATTTTGGAGGCTGCACTGATCTGGGCTGTATTTATAGTTCTCTGGTGCTGCTGAGCCAGCTTCTAAATATAGAAGTCCAGCTATCTGGGGCCTCAGCCCTGGAGCAGAGTGGGAAGGAGCCATTCCTGCCCATCTGTGCCTCCCCGCCCACCCTAGAGACCACCCAGGCCTCTCAGGCTCCTGGGATCAGGGCTGCAGGGGTCTCTGGTGCTGAAGGGGAGTCCAGGAGGAGCCCAAACATAGTGAAGCAAGAGGCCAAGATGACTCAGAGGGACAAGGTGGCCAGGCCGGGTGCTCCGGGGCTGAGGGGGAGCACATGCGTTTATGCCCTGGGGTCCCCGAACCTGGCTCCTCTTCTTCCTTCTTTGCCCCATGAGCCACTATGGGAAGAAAAGTGGGTTGCAGGCTGGGCGTGGTGGCTCATGCCTGTAATCCCAGAACTTTGGGAGGCTGAGGCAGGCAGATCACCTGAGGTTGGGAGTTTGAGACCAGCCTGGCCAACATGGCGAAATGCCGTCTCTACTAAAAATACAAAAATTAGTTGGGCATGGTTGTGGGCACCTGTAATCCCAGCTACTCGGGAGGCTGAGACGGGAGAACCGCTTGAACCCACGAGGTGGAGGTTGCAGTGAGCTGAGATCACACCACTGCACTCCAGCTCAGTGAACAAGAGCAAAACTCTGTCTCAAAAAAAAAAAGAAAGAAAGAAAAGGGGGTTGAGCTGTCAGCTTAGTGTTCTTGGCTTCTAGGAAATGAAGCACTTCAGGAAGTGGCAGGGGCACCCCCAAACCCCAAACAAACTCTAGCGCCTAGTAACCCACTTCCCCTTCCCCACAGGCACTGAGTTTGCTGGTTCCCTAGCAGGGGGCTGTGACATGGGGTGGGGGGTGGGGCTATAAATAGACTGTATATAAGCAGCTCAGGCACAGCTGAGCAGAAGTGGCCGAAGCAGAGGCCAGGTCCTCATGGGCAGCTGGACCCAAAAGTGTCCCCAGTCTTGGCCCCTCCCAGAGATCACAAAGATTTGGGACACTAAGGAGGAGGTGAGGGGTGAATTGCTTAAAAGTGTATCATGAGTCCTTCAAGGCAGTCTATGAACACAATGGTCATTATGTCATTAATAAAACCCTAAGGCTTTCTCAGCGGTAACTTTATAAAGCAATTGGAGTGTTACACAGCTGTGAAAAAAACCTTCAGGGATGTGCAGTTTTTTTGGAGAGGGGACAGAGTCTTACTCTGTCTCCCAGGCTAGAGTGCAGTGGTAAGATTTCAGCTCACTGCATCCTCCGACTCCCAGGCTGAAGCAATTCTCCTGCCTCAACCTCCCTCGAAGCTGGGATTATAGGCACATACCACCATGCCTGGCTCATTTTTCTATTTTAGTAGAGATGGGATTTCACCACGTTAGCCAGGCTGGTCTCAATCTCCTGACCCTCACGTAATGTGTCCACCACAGCCTCCCAAAATGCTGGGATTACAGGTGCATGCCACCATGCCCAGCCACACCCCTTTCTTAACTTTAAAATCTGAATGAAGTTGGGGGAAAAAAATCTTAAATTGCAGCGTGACAGATTCCATGGTAGAATCTTGAGCAGAAAAAGTCTCCAAAGCCCCATAGGAAAAAGGCACCTTGTGAAAAAGCTCAGACGCAAAGATAATAAAACGAGATTTGTTTCAGGATACAAATATATGCAAGACTTTAAAAAATAAACAAGGCATCCAGCTGCAGTGGCTCACACCTGTAATCCCAGTACTTTGGGAGGCTGAGGCGGGCGGATCGCCTGAGGACGGAGTTCGAGACCAGCCTGGCCAACATGGTGAAACCCCGTCTCTACTAAAAGTACACAAAATTAGTCAGGCATGGTGATGGATGCCTGTAATCCCAGCTACTCAGGAGGCTGAGGCAGGAGAATCACTTGAACCTGGGAGGCGGAGGTTGCAGTGAGCCGAGATTGCACCATTGCACTCCAGCCTGGGTGACAAGAGTGAGACACTCTGTATCAAAAAAATTAAAATAGGCTGGGCGAGGTGGCTTACACCTGTAATCCCAGCACTTTGGGAGGCTAAGGTGGGTGAATCATGAGGTCAGGAGTTTGAGACCAGCCTGGCCAACCATGCTGAAACCCTGTCTCTACTAAAAAGACAAAAAATTAGCTGGTGGTGGTGGATGCCTGTAATTCCAGCTACTTGGGAGGCTGAGGCAGGAGAATCGCTTGAACCTGAGAGGCAGAGGTTGCAGTGAGCCCAGGTCACACCACTGCACTTCAGCCTGGGTGACAGTGCGAGGCTCCGTCTCAAATAAATATAAATAAATAAATAAATATAAACAAGGCTGGGCGGAGCGCAGTGGCTCATGCTTGTAATCCCGGCTACTTGGGGAGGCCTAGGCAGGAGGATCTCCTGAGCCCAGAAGTTCGAGACCATCCTCAGCAATATAGTAAGACCCCCCCATCTCTACAAAAATAAAAAATTTGCCAGATGTGGTGACTCGCACCTGTGGTCCCAGCTACTGAGAAGTCTGAAGCGGGAGGATGGCCTGAGCCCAGGAATTCCAGGCAGCAGTGAGCTGTGATTACACCACTGCACTCCAGCCTAGGGAACAGAACAAGACCCTATCTAAAAAAAAAAAAAAATTAAGTAACTGAGGAAAGGAATAGGGGTAAGGATATTCAGGGTGGTGGTGGTCAGCAGGATGAAGATGGGAGCATAGGGACAAGCTCATGTCTCAGTTCTTGGTGGGGGGAGCCTCGTGCTGTGCCTTCCTTCCCTTTTTAATTTACATATTTTTTGCAAAGTAAAATTCTTTATTCCAGCAAGTTGTGAACAGTGCGCATAGAAGTTTCCACATATAAATATTTCCTAAAATGATGGCTTTTTTGTTATTTTTTTTTTTTTT
>NW_016107549.1:183206-184947 GCF_001604975.1 Cebus imitator
ATTCTCCTGCCTCAGCCTCCCAAGTAGCTGGGATTACAGGCGCCTGCCACCACCCTTGGCTAATGTTTGTATTTTTAGTAGAGACAGGGTTTCACCATGTTGGCGAGGATGGTCTCGATATCCTGACCTCAAGATCTGCCCACCTTGGCCTCCCAAAGCGTTGGGATTACAGGTGTGAGCCACTGTGCCCAGCGTCTCTTGCTCTGTCGCCAGGCTGGAGTGCAGTGGTGCGATCTCAGCTCAGTGCAACCTCAGTCCCTCGGGTTCAAGCGATTCTCCTGCCTCCCAAGTAGCTGGGATTATAGGTGCGCGCCACCATGCCCAGCTAATTTTTGTGTATTTTTAGTAGAGTCGGGCATGAGTCACTGAGCCCAATCAAAATGATGGCTGTTTAACATAATGTCATATGACGCAGGTATGTGTTTTGAGGTTATATTCAGATGTGATTTTTTCAGAAACCAAAGCAAAAGCAAAAAGAGTTTGTATCAAGGAAGACAAAATGGGCCAGGCAGAGTGGCTCATGGCTCTAATCCCAGCACTTTGGGAGGCCGAGTCGGGAGAATCCCTAGAGCCCAGGAGTTCGAGACCAGCCTGGGCAACATGGTGAACCCCATCTCTACAAAAAAAAAAGAAAAAAAATGCAAAAATTAGCCAGGAGCGGTGACGTGTGCCTGTAATCCCAGCTACTCAAGGGGCTGAGGTGGGAGGACCTCTTGAGCCTGGGAATTTGAGGTTGCAGTGAGCAATGATCTCACCACTGCACTCCAGCCTGGGTCACAGAGTGAGACTCTGCCTCAGAAAATAAGTAAAACAAAACCGATCACGTTTCACGGAGTCTGTAAACCTGAAGCTCTATACGAACATTTAAAAAAGAATTTAAAAATGTTTAAAGGTTTTAAGGAGAAGCGTTTAGAGGAAGCAAAGGAGAGAGTAGGGTGAGGGAGGAGAACAGCTGGGGTGGGAGTCGGGGGGCTGGATGCAGCCAACAGGAAGCCCCGAGCTGGGCACGCTGTGTGACACTTAGTGGTGTTTTTGTCACTTTCTTGCAGCTCTTGCTACCTTCCGCATTTTGCAAGGGCTTCAGAGCTGGGTGGTGCTGATGTTCCAATAAGGATGAGGTCGGGCTTCTGGGGGCACTGTGAGGAGAGGGGTCTCAGAATCCTGCCCTTGACTTACGGTGGGTGGGGAAGGGCAGGGAGGAAGGGGCTTATTTAGGCTGGTGCCCACCCGGGTCAAGCCCTCCTCATGCCGCTGGGCCTCTTCTGTTGTGGGCTTGTGGGTTCCCGAGAAGTAGGGCCACAGATGGCTCTGGCAGTCACAGCCAGTCCTGCAAAGAAGCGATGCGAAGGCGTTGGTGAGAATCAGCCCATCCCCGGGGCTCTACCCCTCGGATGGAGGCCTCTCTTTCACTTCTTTCCAGGCATGGAAAACTGTTTGGGGCTCCTCAAAAAGTTACGTGTAGCGTGACCTTGAGATCCAGCCATTCCATTCCTGGGTATACACCCGAGAAAACTGAACGGAGACACTCAAATGAATACTTATTTTTAATTTTTGAGATGGAGTCTCACTCTGTCGCCCAGGCTGGAGTGCAGGAGCGCGATCTCGGCTCACTGCAACCTTCACCTACTGGGTTCAAGCGATTCTCCTACCTCAGCCTCCAGAGTAGCTGAGATTACAGGCATGTGCCACCATGCCCAGATAATTTTTGTATTTTAGTAGAGATGCGGTTTCACCATGTTGG
>NW_016107549.1:186872-188382 GCF_001604975.1 Cebus imitator
TCACTGGAGGATGAGGCTATGGCCCTGAGGGTTGGTCCTGCCAGTCGGTGACACCTGCGCACCTCCCTCTCCACACCCTAGTCCCAGGCTCTGAGGCTTCAACCAACCAGGTGGTGCAGGAAGCAAACGTAATTTCACCCCCAAACCTACCAATATAGGTCCTTTTGCTGTTGCTTTTTCTACTTATGGAAATGGCCCTGGTTTCCTTTTGTGGTAGTGGCATAAAAGTTCCTTCCCAAATAAATTCATTTAAGACTTTTTTTTTTTTTTTTTTAAAGGAAAAGCAAGTTGATTGAAGGAAAAATCTGTGGTCCAGGGAGACGTTCCAAATCCTGGAGGTGGAAAGGAATGAATGACGTTTGTGGGCTCGCAGATCAACTCTCCGCAGCGGGGGTGATGTCGCTGCAGCCAAAATTGTCCTCTGTGCGGTGCTACGGTGAGTCAGGGGATCGGGGCCCCTCTGGGCGGGCGGCAAGAGTCATTTTTGAGTGTATAAGGAGGCATTTTTCCAAGAGCGTTTCCTGTCGGTACCCTCCTATCTAGGGGTGAAGGTGTCACTGGGACTTCCTGGGGCCTTTGGTGTGGGTCCTAGTGACAAAGTTCAGTGGCAATTTGGCATTCCCCTAGTGGAATTGCCACTCCCACCACCGCCTCTCATGTCCAGCTTCTGTCTGGTTTGAGGAGCCCGCCCCAGGCACCCTGAGGCCTGCCTGTCACCCACGAGGCCAGCCAGCCCTGACATTGGCAAGAAGATTGACACCCACGCTCTGTGCTTCCTTTGAAACAGAGTCATTAAAATTCCAGGCTAGACAATTGGCCAATAGGCCCGTGAAAAGAAGCTCCACTGGATATTGTGGCTCACGCCTGTAATCCCAGCACTTTGGGAGGCTGAGGCGGGCAGATCACCTGAGGTCAGGAGTTCAAGACCAGCCTGACCAACATGGAGAAACTCTGTCTCTACTAAAAATACAAAATTAGTCAGGCATGGTGGCGTATGCCTGTAATCTCAGCTACCTGGGAGGCTGAGGCAGGAGAATCACATGAATCCGGGAGGCGGAGGTTGTGGTGACTTGAGATCATGCCATTGCACTCCCACCTGGGCCTCAAGAGTGAAACTCTGTCTCAGAAAAAAAGAAAGAAAGGAAAGGAAAGGAGGGGAAGGGAAAGGAGGGGAAACGGGAAGAGGAAAGAGGAAAGGAAAGGAGGCTCAAAGTCACAATCATTAGAGAAATGCATATCAAAACCACAGGCCGGGTGCAGTGGCTCACACCTGTAATCCCAGCACTTTGGGTGCTGGGTGGATCACGAGGTCAAGAGATCGAGACCATCTTGGCCAACACGGTGAAACCCCATCTCTACTAAACATACAAAAATTAGCTGGGCATGGTGGCACGCGCCTGTAGTCCCAGCTACTTGGGAGGCTGAGGCAGGAGAATCACTTGAACCCGGGGGGCAGAGGTTGCAGTGGGCCAAGATCATGCCACTGCACTCCAGCCTGGTGACAGAGAGA
>NW_016107549.1:190727-193124 GCF_001604975.1 Cebus imitator
TTTTTGAGACAGAGTCTCACTCTGTCACCCAGGCCGAAGTGCAGTGGCATGATCTTGGCTCACTGCAACCTCCACCTCCCTGGTTCAAACAATTCTCCTGTCTCAGCCTCCTGAGTAGTGAGACTTCAGATGCACACTACCATGCATGGCCAATTTTTATATTTTTAGGAGAAATGGGGTTTCACCATATTGGTCAGGTTGGTCTCTAACTCCTGATCTCAGGTGATCCACCTGCCTCGGCCTCCCAAAGTGATGGGATTACAGGTATGAGCCACCATACCCAGCCTGATAATTTTCTTTTTTCTTTTTTTATTTTTATTTATTTATTTATTTATTTTAAGATGGGGTTTCACCATGATGGCCAGGCTGGTCGTGAACTCCTGACCTCAGGTGATCCACCCACCTCGGCTTCCCAAAGTGCTAGGATTACAGGAATGAGCCACCGTGCCCGGCCTGACAATTTTCTTAATGTAACTGAACTGTACACTTAAAATTGTTAAGATGAAACATTCTGTTTCATGTGTATTTTGCCACAAAAGTTATCCAGGCTGGAGGCCAGGCACAGTGGCTCACTTTGGCAGGCCGAGGCAGGAGGATCGCTTACAGCCAGGAGTTTGAGGCCAGCTGGGGCAACATAGGGAGACCTGCCCCCATCTCTACAAAAAAAGTTTAAAAATTACCCAGACCCGATGGCACATGCCTGTGGTCTCAGCTACTCGGCAAGCGGAGGCAGGAGGATCGCTTGAGCCCAGGAGGTAGAGGCTGCAGTGAGCTATGGTTACACCACTGCACTTCAGCAAGATCCTGTCCAAAAAAAAAAAGGCTGGGCAGGTGTCTCATGCCTGTAATCCCAGCACTTTGGGAGGCCGAGGCGGGTGGATCATCTGAGGTCTGGAGTTAAAGACCAGCCTGACTAACATGGTGAAACCCCATCTTTTTAAAAAAAAAAAAAAAAGAAAAGAAAAAAAAGAAAAATCCAGGGCTGGAGGATTCAGACAAGACTGGGGCAGGAATCCCAGCCTGTGGGTCCTGGCAGGTGACCCCTGTGTCTCCTCCACAGTAGGGGGTGATCAGGCCCTCCTTATGTCCCAAAGTCTCCACCTGGACCTCCCTGTCCACCTCCAGACATCCAACCCTTCTCTGGACCTCACCCAGGGATGCTGCTATGATCACCGAGCCATTCACCAAGACTCCAGTTCTCTTTCTCCCTCCAGGTACAAGGTAGGGAGGCATTGCTCCACCCATGTGACTTGCTCTGACCAATGGCATGTGGGCAGGTGTGACGTGTCACTTCCTGTCAGAGGCTTTAAGAGCTGGGCAGAGCATGCTAGATTTTGTTTTTCTTCTGCCTTGGCAACTGGCAACATGCCAGATGGTGGCCGAGTGAAAGTGAAACCTCTGATGTTTTCAGCTCCTGAGATTTGGGGCTTAAAGGGACGCATACTTGGGACTACAGGTGTGTGCTACCACGCCAGGCTTATTTTTTCCCCAGGCTTGTCACTGCAGCAGGACTGAGCCTGCCTTGAGTCTGATGTGGCCGAAGAATCTGCGGGTGTCACTCTGCTATGCATCCTGATGGCTTCACATCATTTAGCCCTAGGGCTGGAATGAGAGGCAAGGTGGATGCTTGATGAGGAACAAAATTTCAGGGGGTGTCAAAGAACTCAAGATAAATATTATTTTAATGCGATATTTGGTAAAAGTCAAAATTAATACAAAACCATGATGAATAAAATAGTAACATTAAATACACACACACACACACACACACACACACACACACACACACAGGCCAGGTGCATTGGCTCACACCTGTAAGCCTGTAATCCCAGCACTTTGGGAGTCTGAGGCGGAAAGGTCACGAGTTCGAGACCAGCCTGGCCAACATGGTGAAAGCCTGTCTCTACTAAAAGTACAAAAAATTAGCTGGTGGTGATGCTGCACACCTGTAATACTAGCTACTTGGGAGGCTGAGGCACAAGAATCCCTTGAACCTGGGAGGTGGAGGTTGTAGGGAGCTGAGATCACACCACTGCCCTCCAGCCTGGGCAATAGTGAGATTCCATCTAAACACACACATACACACACACACACTCACACACACGTGTATATATATAGAGAGAGAAAGAGAGAGAGACAGACAAGGTCTCACTCTGTCACGCAGGCTGGAGTGCAGTGGCGTAATCATAGCTCACTGCAGTCTTGACCTCCTGAGCACAAGTGATCCTCCCACCTCAGCCTCCCAAGTAGCTAGCTGGGACTACAGGTGTGCACCGCCACACCTGGCTAATCTTTTTTTTTTTTTGAGACGGAGTTTTGCTCTTGTTACCCAGGCTGGAGTGCAATGGCGCGATCTTGGCTCACTGCAACCTCCACCTCCTGGGTTCAGGCAATTCT
>NW_016107549.1:194114-198680 GCF_001604975.1 Cebus imitator
CTCCTGGTTCAAGTGATTCTCCTGCCTCAGCCTTCTTGAGTAGCTGGGATTACAGGCATGCAGCACCACGCCTGGCTAATTTTGTACTTTTAGTAGAGATGGGGGTTTCTCCATGGTCTCGAACTCCTAACCTCAGGTGATCCACCTGCCTCAGCCTCCCAGAGTGCTGGGATTACAGCCGTGAGCCACCACACCTGGCCTGAAGGTTACCTTTTAAGTGTTGATCACTTTATCTCCTCAGTAGCTACAGCAGGGACCAGGTGCTCAGGAGTCCGTAAAAAGCAGGTGAATTAAGGAGACTCTGGGGCTTTGCGATGGAGAGGCACGAGGGGCTGCGAGTGGGGCTGGGGAAGAGGAGAGAGCCCAGAGGCTAGAGGATGAGAGAGAACCAGGGAGGGCAGGATGCCTGCCCGAGGCTCTGGCCACGCGCACAAGCCCTGCCAGGGTGACTTGGGGCTGCCTGTCCCACTAAGGTAAGCTGGTCCCTCTGTAGTCACCCAGGAGGAGGCCTGCAGGAGCCCAAGAGCTGAGTAGAGAGGGAAAGCTCTGGGAAGCCAAGTCCCTCGGGTCTGGGCTTCCAGGAGGAAACGTGTGGGAGGTGGTGGTGGTGGAGGGGTCAGGGCAGCTGGAGCCGGGGCTGTGGTCAGGCGCTGGCCAAGCCCCAAAGAAAGCCTGTAATGGGCAGCGTCCTGTTTGGCCTGGTCTGGGAAGATGCCTCCCTGCTGCCGGGGCCGGACATAGCTCTGCATCTCCGGGAGGAATGTGACCCCCTCCCCACCCCCAGCCTCCAGATTTTTCCACATAAGGCTTCGGGGGTGCTCCTGCGGTATGAGTTCAGGACAAAGGAATCAAAAGCACATGGGCAGGATTCCCTAGGGAGGAGAAATTCTGGAAATAAGACGGGGAAGAGGACAAAAAGGCCCGGGGGTGGGGTCAGGGTGTTGGGAGGGGGGGATTGGGAGGCAGTGGGAGAAGGTGCCTGGCTCTGAGTGGCCTTAGACTGGGGACACACCTTGGCTGGGGATGAGGGCCACTGTGGCCCCGGGCCTCCAGAAAACTCCCGGGACCTCTCTCAGCCTTGTTTCCTTCCTACTGGCCTGGATGCTGGGGGCAAAATACTTGGAGTTCTCCATGTCTCTCTGTCTCTGTTTTCTTTCTTTTTTTTTTTTTAAGATGGGGTTTTACCATGTTGGTCAGGCTGGTCTTGAACTCCCGACCTCAGGTGATTCGCCCACCTTGGCCTCCAAAGTGCTTGGATTACAGGCATGAGCCACCACGCCTGGCCGATCTGTCTCTGTTTTCTTTTCTTCTCTTTCTGTTTCCTTCCTTCCTTCCTTCTTTCTTTCTTTTTTTCTTTTTTTCTCTCTCTCCTTCCTTCTCTTACCTTCCTCCTTTTTTCCTTTCTTTTCTTTCCTTCCTTTCTTTTTTCTTTTCTCTTTTCTGTTCTGTTCTTTCTTTTTGACAGACTCTTGCTCTGTCGCCCAGGCTGGAGTGCAGCAGTGTGATCTCGACTCACTGGAAACTCTGCCTCCCAGGTTCAAGTGATTCTCATGCCTCAGCCTCCCGAGTAACTGAGATTACAAGCATGTGCCACCCCGCCCAACTAAGTTTTATATTTTTAGTAGAGATGGGGTTTCGCCATGTATACCACGCTGGACTTGAATTCCTGGCCTCAAGTGATCCGCCCACCTCAGCCTCCCAAAGTGCTGGGATTACAGGCATGAGCCGCCGTGCCCGCCCTCTGTCTCTGCCTCTGTCCCTTTCTCTGTCTCTATTGCATCAGCAAATCCCGAGGGCTCTATTTTCAAAATCTCCCCAGCATCTACCGACTTTTCACTTCCTCCACAGTCCTAGCTGGTCCAGCCCCATCACCTCCCGCTTGGTCCAGTGCAGACTCCTCTGTCCTCTCCCGGCTGCTGCCCTTGCTCACCCCCTCCATGCTGTTCTTCATTTGCTTCTAAATAGATGCACATATTATTTATTTATTTTGAGACAGAGTCTTGCTCTGTCGCCCAGGCTGGAGTGCAGTGGCACAATCTCAGCTCACTGCAGCCTCTGCCTCTTAGGTTCAAGCGATTCTCCTGCGTCAGCCTCCCGAGTAGCTGGGATTACAGGCACCTGCCACCACACCCAGCTAATTTTTGTATTTTTAGTAGAGACGGGGTTTCACCATGTTGGCCAGGACGGTCTCGAACTCCTGAGCTCAGGTGATCTGCCCTCCTCGGCCTCCCAAAGTGCTGGGATTATAGCGGTGAGCACTGTGCCGGGCCCACCCTGATAAGATTTTAATTCTTGAACTTGCTCCCCATCTGTTCCCTGTGAGAATGTCAGCCCCATGATTTTTGTCTGTTTCATTTCCTGCTGTGCCTCCAGGGCTCAGAACAGGGTCAGGCCCTGCAGGAACTTGTTGAGTCAATAGATTGGATGGTGACAAGCCCATAGCCACATTTTTTTTTTTTTAAAGAAGGGGTTTCACCATGTTGGTCAAGCTGGTCTTGAGCTCCCGACCTCAGATGATCCGCCTACCTTGGCCTCCAAAGTGCTGGGATTACAGGTGTGAGCCACTGCATTGGCCACAGCAACATTTTTATAGCCTAATTGAGGCATAACTTATAGAATATAAGTTGCCCATTACAAACCTACAGTTAGAAGATTTTTAGTAAACTCACCTAGTGTTTCAAGTATTTCCACAATCCAGTGTGTGAGGAACACTTCAATTACCCCCCAATCCAACATTTGCAATCCATCCTCACTCCCAGCCTCCGCCCCAGGTAACCACTGGTCTGCTTTCCATCTCTAGAGCGCTGCCTTTTCTAGTCATTTCATATAAATGGAATCATACAATATGTAATATTTCGTGTCTGGCTCGTTTAACTCAGCATGATGTTTTTGAGGTTTATCATGTTGCTGTGATCATCAATAGTTTCTTGCTTTCTATTGCTAACCAGGGTTTCCTTGCATGGGGGGACCACAGCTGTTTGTCCATTCATCTGTTGATGGACACATGAATTTATTAATTTAAAAAGAAGAGGCTGAAGCATAAAAGATGATTTAAAGGGTTCACTTAGGGCCAGGCACGGTTGCTCACGCCTGTCATCCCAACACTTTGGGAGGCTGAGGCAGGAGGATCACTTGAGCTCAGGAGTTGGAGATCAGCTTAGGCAACATGGCAAAACTCCGTCTCTATAAAAAATACAAAAAATTCAGCCAGGCGTGGTGGCTCATGCCTGTCAGCCCAACACTTTGGGAGGCCGAGGCAGGTGGATCACAAGGTCAGGAGTTTGAGACCAGCCTGGGCAACATGGTGAAACCCCGTCTCTACTAAAAATACAAAAATCAGGTGTGGTGGCAGGCTCCTGTAGTCCCAGCTACTCGGGAGGCTGAGGCAGGAGAATTGCTTGAACCCAGGAGGTGGAGGTTGCAGTGAGATGATTTCGACACTACACTCCAGGTGGGCAACAGAACGAGACTCTGTCTCAAACAAACAAAAGAAAAATTGATTGGGCATAGTGACATGCCTGTGGTTCCCAGCTACTTGGGTGGCTGAGGCGGAAGGATCACTTGAGCCCAGGAGTTCAAGGCTGCAGTGAGCTACAATCTCAACATTACACACCAGCCTGTGTGACAGAAATAGACCCCATCTTAAAAAAAAAAGAAACTCCAAAACCCAACTTAGCCAGGTGCGGTGGCATGCACTTGTAGTCCTAGAGACTTGGGAGGCTAAGGTGGGAGGCTGTCTTGACCCAGGAGGTTGAGGCTGCAGTGAGCTATGATTGCACCACTGCCCTCCAGCCTGGGTGACAGAGACCCCGTTTCAAAAATAAAAAATACAAAATAAATCTTAGCTTTCTAATAGATGTATGAAGTGGTATCTCCTTGTGGGTTTTTTTGTTGTTGTTGTTTTGAGACGGAGTTTTGCTCTTGCTGCCCAGGCTGGAGTGCAATGGTGTGATCTCAGCTCACTGCAACGTCTACCTCCCGGGTTCAAGCAGTTCTCCTGCCTCAGCCTCCTAAGTAGCTGGGATTACAGGCGTGTGCCACCACACCCGTCTACATTTTTGTATTTTTAGTAGAGATGGGGTTTCTCCACGTTGGTCAGGCTGGCCTCGAACACCCAACCTCAGGTGATCCACCCTCCTCAGCCTCTTAAAGTGCTAGGATTACAGGCGTGAGCCACCGTGCCCAGCATCTCCTTATGGTTTAATTTGCATTTCTTTAACAACTAATGACGTGGGGCATCTTTTCATATGCATGTTTGCCATCTAAATGTCCTCTTTGGTGAAGCATCTGTTCAAATCTTTTGCCCATTTTTAAACTGGGATTTTTTTTCTTCTTATTGTTGAGCTCCGTATATATTCTTATAAAAAGAGTTTTTATTTTGAGAATTCTTTATATATTCTGGGTACACATGCTTTCAGAAAAATGATTTGAAAGTATTTCCTCCTAGTTGGTGACTTGTCTTTTTATTTTCTTTATGTCTTTTGAAGAGCAAAGTTTCCATTTTGATGAAGTCCAATTTGCTCGTTATTTTTTTTTTTTTCTTTTACAGATTGTGGTTTTGGTGAC
>NW_016107549.1:199406-200634 GCF_001604975.1 Cebus imitator
GAGGTTGCCGTGAGCCGAGATCGCGCCATTGCACTCCAGCCTGGGTAGCAAGAGTGAAACTCCGTCTCAAAAAAATAAAAAAATAATAAAAAAATAAACAACTAGAGGAGACAACTAGAGGAGACAGGATGTCGCCCAACGCTGGCAGGGCTGAAATCCAGCCTCGAGGGTCCTTATCAGGCTGGCAATCACAGCTGTGACCAAACCCAGGCATTCAGCCTGCTGCCCCCACACCCTTGACCTTCACTTTAGCTTCTGGCTTGAGCAGGGCTTTGATACTCAAATAGAGAAAGGTGACAGCAAGACCCTTGCGCCTTCTCAGAGAGGGCACCCCCTCCTCTGTTGCCTTCACGGGTCCTTCCTCTCCAGGACCCAGCTTCCCTCCTGGTCGCCCCACCACCTCCCTAGCCGCACCCCGTTTCCACCCATCCAGAGGGGAGAATCTCGAACACTCCTACGAGCCCTGCCTGAGTGTGTCCTGGGACGTGGTGGGGGTGGGGGCTTCCCGACTCCTGGGAGGGGGAACTCTGGGGTGGCCTGTCCTCCCAGCTCCTCACCCCACTGGTGCCTCTCCCTCTGAGTCCTGGGAAAAGACCACAAAACCACCGCAGGGAGATACAAAATCTCTTCCTGTATCTGTCACTGCTGTTTTCTTGGTCTGGTCATCTGTTTCTGTGAGCACCTGAATCTCTTCAGACCCAGTTCTTCCTCTTCCCCAGAACCCTCTATGGCTCCCACCTCACCCAGTAAAATCCAGTCTTCCCCAGGGTCCACGAGGCTCAGCTGTGTGGTTTGCTCTGTCACCTCCAGATCTCGGCCCCTCACTTTGCTCCAGCCACACCAGCTTCCTCACTGTTGCCCAAATAAATATTCCAGGCCCAGTCCAGCCTCAGAGCCTTGGCAAGCGCTGTGCCCTCTGCCTGAAACACCTTTCCTCCAGATAATGTTTTTTAGTTTTTTATTGTTTTTTCAAGATAGAGTTTTGCTCCGTCACCCAGGCTGGAGTGCAGTGGCGTGATCTCAGCTCACCACAACCTCCGCCTCCTGGGTTCAATCAATTCTCCTGCCTCAGCCTCCCAAGTAGCTGGGACTACAGGCACGTAGCACCATACCTGGCTAATTTTTGTATTTTTAGTAGAGATGGGATTTCACCATGTTGGCCGGTCTGGTCTCGAACTCCTGACCTCAGGTGATATCCCTGCCTCGGTCTCCCAAAGTGCTGGGATTA
>NW_016107549.1:200899-205274 GCF_001604975.1 Cebus imitator
CCCAGGCTGGAGTGCAGTGGTGCAATCATGGCTCACTGCAGCCTCAAATGCTTTGGTTCAAATGATCCACCTGACTCAGCCTCCCACGTAGCTGGACTACAGGCATGCACACCACCACACTCAGCTAATTTTTCTTATTTTTTATAGATATGGGGTCTTGCTGTGTTGGCCAGGCTGGTCTTGAACTCCTGGGCTCAAGCAATCCTCCTGCCTCAGCCTCCCAAGTAGCTGAGACTATAGGCGCACACCACCACACCCAGCTAATTTTTGTATTTTTAGTAGAGATGGGGTTTTGCCATTTGGCCAGGCTGGTCTCGAACTCCTGACCTCATGATCCACCCACCTTGGCCTCCTAGAGTGCTGGGATTACAGGCATGAGCCACCGTGCCTGGTCTCTAATTTTTGTATTTTTAGTAGAGCCAGGGTTTCATCATGTTGCCTGGGTTGGTCTCCAACTCTTGACCTCAAGTGATCTGCCTGGCTTGGCCTCCCAAAATGCTGGGATTACAGACGTGAGCTGTGGCGCCAGCCTTCTAACTCCTCCTGACTGATCCATCACTCGAGCCTCGCTCACCTGCCCTGATCTGGCCCTCTGTCCTAAAGCTTTGCTTAGAATCCTCCTGCCAGCCCTGCCCCAGTGTGTCCTGGGACATGGTGGGGGCGGGGGCTCCCCGACTCCTGGGAAGGGGAGCTCTGGGCTGGCCTCTTTGGCCAGAAGAAGATCTCAAACCACTGGACCTCCATGGCCACCACAGTCAGGGTCCGGAACTCTAGGGGGCTTTTGTCATCACCCCCATTTCACAGATGAGGAAACACCTCGCTGACTCACCCAGCCGGGATCTAAACAAGGCAATTTACATAAGAGAGAAAAGTGTGGCCAGCGGTAATGGCTCCTGCCTGTGATCCCAGCACTTTGGGAGGCAGAGGCAGAAGGATCTTTTGAGGCCAGAAGTTTGAGACCAGCCTGAGTAACAGAGCAAGACCCCATCACTACAAAAAACAACTTATTTTTTTTTGAGTTGGAGTTTTGTTCTTGTTGCCCAGGCTGAAGTACAATGGCGTGATCTCGGCTCATCACAACCACCACCTCCCAGGTTCAAGGGATTCTCCTGCCTCAGCCTCCCAAGTAGTTGGGATTACAGGTGCCCACCACCACGCCTGGCTAATTTCATATTTTTAGTAGAGAAGGGGTTTCTCCATGTCGGTCAGGCTGGTCTTGAACTCCCGACCTCAGGTCATCCGCCTGCCTTGGCCTCCCAAAGTACTGGGATTACAGGCATGAGCCACTGTGCCCAGCCAACAAAAATTTTTTTTAAATTATATGGGCATGTGGTGCATGCTTGCAGTCACAGCTACTTGGGAAGATCGCTTGAGGCCAGGAGTTCAAGGCTGTAGTCAGCTATGAACATACCACTGCACTCCAGGCTGGGCAACAGAGTGAGACCCTGTCTCTAAAATAAGACAGTGAGGGTCGGGTGCAGTGGCTCACGCTTGTAATCCCAGCACTTTGGGAGGCTGAGGTGGGCGGATCACTTGAGGTTGGGAGTTCGAGACCAGCCTGATCAACATGGTGAAATCCCACCTTTACAAAAAATATAAAAAATTAGCTGGTGTGGTGGTGCACACCTGTAATCCCAGCTACTCGGGAGGCTGAGGCCCCAGAACACTTGAACCTGGGAGGCTGAGGTTGCAGTGAGCTGACATACTGCCACTGCACTCCAGCCTTGGTAACAGAGTGAGACTCCATCTCACACACAAAAAAAAGAGCAAGAGAGAGGTAAAAGTGTGATAAGTTGTGGAGAATTCCCAGGAAGGAGTGGTTCGGGGAAGACAAGGTGGTCAGGGAAGGCCCCCTGGAGGAGGTGACCAACCTTCCTTCCTTCCTTCCTTCCTTCTCTCTCTCTCTCTCTCTCTCTTTCCTTTTCTTTTCTTTTCTTTCTTGACGAAGTCTTGCTCTTGTCCCCCAGGCTGGAGTACAGTGGTGCAATCTTGGCTCATTGCAACCTCCGCCTCCCAGGTTCAAACCATTCTCCTGCCTCAGCCTCTTGAGTAGCTGGGATTACAGGTGCCTGCCACCACACCTGGCTAATTTTTTTTAGAGAAGGGGTTTCACCATGTTGGCCAGGCTGGTCTTGAACTCCTGACCTCAGGTGATGCCCCCACCTCAGCCTCCAAAAGAGTTGAGATTAGAGGCATGAGCCACTGTGCCCAGCCAAGGAGGTGACACTTCAGGACAAAAGCTTCTCAGACACCGCACCATCAGGACAAGGTGAGCCAGGCATCGGGAGCTCCAGGGACAAAGGCTCTGAGTTGGGAACCAGCATGGTGTGTTCAAAGCCCACTAAGGGGTTTGGGAGGAAGGCAGGGAGAGGAGGGCTGGGAAGTGGGCAGGCCCTAATACATACATCACTGCAAACCCAGGTGGAGGAGCAGCAAGCTGGATGAGCTGCAGATGAGTGACGTCTCCTCGGTGCCCACCAGGATTTCCTCTCCAAGGGCAGCCTTCATTTCCTGCTCACTTTGCCTGGCTCACCACAGTCCTGACCCCATTTAACAGGTGAGGAAGCTGAGACTCCAAGGCAGCAGCACTCTCATGCCTGTAGACCTCAGGCCCTGTCACCCTCTAGGTGGGACAGAATTCTAGGAGCACAAGCGGCCAGGTGTGGTGGCTCATGCCTTTGGGATGAGGAGGCCGAGGAGGGTGGATCACCTGAGGTCGGGAGTTTGAGACCAGCCTGACCAAGATGGAGAAACCCTGTCTCTACTAAAAAAACAAACAAAAACCCTAGCTGGGCATGGTGGCGGGATCCTGTAATCCCAGCTACTCAGGAGGCTGAGGCAGAAGAATCACTTGGACCTGGGAGGGGGAGGTTTCGGTGAGCCGAGATTGTGCCACTGCACTCCAGCTGGGGCAACAAGAGCAAAACTCCATCTCAAATTTTAAAAAAAGAATTTTTTTTTTAAAGATGGGGTTTCTCCATGATGGCCAGGCTGGTCTTGAACTCCTGACCTCAGGTGATCCACCCACCTCAGCCTCCCCAAAAGAAAAGAATTCTAGGAGTCCTTGGCCTACCTGGGACTTGGGGTCCTTAAGAACAACCCTTGGCTGCCTCTTCCAGGAAGTCTTCCTGGCTTGATCTAGCCAGGAACCTCTCTCCTCTGAATCCCTTTCTTGCCTGTGGCAGACCCGGCAAGTGTGTTTTCTCAAGGGACACTGGTGATTTCCCATCCTCCAGACCCCACCCAGCCCACCATGCCTCTCCTTGCAGGGAAATCAAAAAAAGCAAAAAGGAAAGGGAGGGGGCATTTCTGGAAGGGAAAATATTTTGGTTCTCAGAAGGCAAGAAAATTGCCTGATTCCCGACCAATTAGGGGTAATTAACCCTTCGCAAGGTAGTAATTAAGTCAGTGCCTCTGAAGCCTTAATTACAGGCTCTGAGAGTCTGCCCCCTCCCCAATAGCCAGGCAGCCCCCAGAACTGAGGCCAGGCTGTGGAGAAGGGGTGTGCCCCTTCTGCGGTGGCAGGGAGTGGGGGACAGGACTCTGCTCCCCTCCTGGAGCTCAGTGAGACCCACAGCCTCTCTCACAGCCACCCAGGCAGGGACTGCAAGAGCAACGTTCATGAAACCTGGTCTCTTTCCTGCAAGCCCCTTTTGGGGTCATCAGGCCACATGGGGAGACTTTGCTCTTGAGGGTATGAAGGCAAAGGGGGCAGACTGTGCTGGGGTGCATGTGTGTGGCTGGTAACAACGTTTTTATTTTTTTGAGACAGAGTTTCGTTCTTGTTGCCCAGGCTGGAGTGCAATGGTTCAATCTCAGCCCACAGCAACCTCTGCCTCCCAGGTTCAAGCAATTCTCCTGCCTGAGCCTCCCGAGTAGCTGTGATCACAGGCATGCACCACCACACCCGGCTAATTTTGTTTTTTTTTTGTGTGTGTGTGTGTATTTTATTTTACTTTATTTTTGAGATGGAGTCTCGCTCCATTGCCCAGGCTGGAGTGCAGTGGTGCCATCTCGGCTCATCACAACCTCTGCCTCCCGGGTTCAAGCAATTCTCCTGCCTCAGTCTCCTGAGTAGCTGGGATTACAGGCACCTGCCACCACGCCTGGCTAATTTTTTTATTTTCAGTAGAGATGGGATTTCACCATGTTGCCCAGGCTGGTCACAAACTCCTGACTTCAAGTAATTTGCCTTCCTCAACATCCCAAAGTGCTGGGATTACAGGTATGAGCCACCTTGCCCAGATTTGTTTTATATTTTTAGTACAGACCGGGTTTCATCATGTTGGCCAGGCTGGTCTTGCTCTACCTGCCTTGGCCTTCCAAAGTGCAGGGATTACAGGCATGAGTCACTGCACCCTGCTTTTTTTTTTTT
>NW_016107549.1:205979-210750 GCF_001604975.1 Cebus imitator
TCACCGCAGTCTCCGCCTCCTGGGTTCAGGCAATTCTCCTGCCTCAGCCTCCTGAGTAGCTGGGATTACAGGCACGCACCACCATGCCCAGCTAATTTTTTGTATTTTTTTTTAGTAGAGACGGGGTTTCACCATGTTGACCAGGATGGTCTCAATCTCTTGACCTCGTGATCCACCTGCCTTGGCCTCCCAAAGTGCTGGGATTACAGGCTTGAGCCACCGCGCCCGGCAGAGACCCTATTTTTATGAAAAAAAAATTAAATTAGTCGGGCATGGTGATGAGCACTGGTAGTCCAAGCTACTGAGGTGGGAGGATATTTTGTTTTTGCTGAGACAGAGTCTTGCTTTGTCACCCACACTGGAGTGCAGTGGCGCAATCTCAGCTCACTGCAATCTCTGCCTCCCAGGTTCAAGCAATTCTGCCTCAGCCTCCCGAGTAGCTGGGATTACAGGCACCTGCCACCACGCCTGGCAATTTTTTTTTTTTTTCGGTATTTTTAGTAGAGACAGGGTTTCAACATGTTGGTCAGACTGGTCTCGAACTCCTGACCTCAGGCAGTCCGCCCACCTCTGCCTTCCAAAGTGTGGGGATTACAGGCGTGAGCCACCCCGCCCAGCCTGGCTTTTAGGAGGTGACTCCTCAGGGGAAGTGAGGGGTCAGATTTGTCTCCAGAATATTCCGTGACATCGCAGCCCACTTGTCCCTCCATCTCTCAGCTCTGGCCACTGTGACCTTTCCCGCTGTCCAACACCCGAGCTCCTTTCCGGCGCAGGGCCTTTGCGCTGGCCACAGCTTCCACTGGAAAGCCTGGTCCAGACTCCGCATGGCTGAGGCTTTGTTCTTTTCAGGCCTCAGAGCAAGTGTCACTTCCTCAGATCCCGCTCCACCCTCTACCCACAGCAGGCCGTCAGTTACATCCCACTGTATACTTTCTCCTTTTGATCACTCACTGCAACCAGCAGTGACCTTGCAGGCCACTGTCCTCCTGCCTCTTCTCTCTTCCAAGGACTGTAAGCTCCAGAAGGGCATGGAGGTTTGTCTGTTTGTTTCCTTTTTTTTTTTTTTTGAGTTGGCGTCTTGCTCTGTTGACCAGGCTGGAGTGCAGTGGCATGATCTTGGCTCACCGCAACCTCTGTCTCCCAGGTTCAAGCAATTCTCCTCCCTCAGCCTCCTGAGTAGCTGGTATTACAGGTGCCCATCACCATGCCTGGCTAAGTTTTGTATTTTTAGTAGAGAGAGGGTTTCACCAAGCTGGCCAGGCTGGTCTCCAACTGCTGACCTCATGATCTGCCTGACTTGGCCTCCCAAAGTGCTAGAATTACAGGCGTGAGCCACCGCCTGGATGAGTCAGTGCACCTGCCTTCTTTTTACTTTTACGGACAGGGTGGGGCTCTGTTGCCCAGGCTGGAGTGCAGGAGTGCAATCATGGCTCACTGCAGCCTCCACCTCCTGGCCTCAAGTGATCCTCCTGCCTCAGCCTCCTGAGTGGCTGGGGTTACAGGCCAGAGCAGGCCTGTTCTGTTTCTTCTGTGTACTCTAAAACCTAGAGTAATGCTCTAGGTTTGCTCAATACACACAGTAGGTGCTCAATAAATGTTGCATGAATATATGGATGACAAGTTCTAGCTGGGAAATCGCAGTTGGGAAAAGTGGGATGTGGAGGAGAATTTAAGAGATGAGAGCTGCTTCCCAAACTCCTGGGGGGCTCCGAGGCGCCCCAGGTCGGGGAGAAACTGGGGCGACCATTCACTTCCCCGGGAGTCGCACGCATCTCCCCTTGGCGGCCCACAGGTGGCGCTCGCTCCCCACGCTGCAGCGGCGGGAAGCGGAGGTGGGAAAGTCCCAGCGTTTAGCCCCCTCCCCTGTCTGCCTGCTGGGGTCGGTTCCTGGCCCGGATGTGGACGCCAAGCCCAGGGACCCTGCTTGCGGTCCCACCTCCTGATAGAGGGGCTTTTTGGTCAAATGAGGGGGATCTGAGAATAGTGGGGGTGGTGGGCTGCAGGGCCCGGGCAGCTGAGGGCTTCCTCCTCCTGTCTGTCCACGCACGCTCTGATTCCCGCATTCCCAAAACTAGTTCAGCAGCTCCATGCCTGGGGGAGGGGGAACGCGCTTACCATGTTCGCGTTATGCCTTGACTTTTTATAGGTTAGAGCTGGGTGCAGCGCTTGGTGTCACTGGGCCCTGGGTGCACATTTGTGGAACGGTGAATGGGTGAATCCCCGTTTTACAGATGGGGAAACTGAGGCTCGCGGAGGCAATGTGGCTCACCCAGGTTCGTAGAGCCAGAAAATGGCAAGGCTGGGACTGGAGACACCAGGCCTATGTGAGACTAGAGCCAGCCCGTTTTCGTTTTTTTTTTTTTTTTTTTTGAGACAGGGCGTCGCTCTGTCACCCAGGCTGGAGTGCAGTGGCACAATCTTGGCTCATTGCAACCTCTGCCTCCCAGGTTCAAGTGATTCTCCCACCTCAGCCTCCCGAGTAGCTGGGATGACAGGCCTGGCTAATTTTTGTATCTTTAATAGAGAGGGGGTTTTCATCATGTTGGCCAGGCTGGTCTAGAGCTCCTCACCTCAAGTGATCCGCCCCCTTTGGTCTCTGATAGTGCTAGGATTACAGGCATGAGCCACTGTGCCCAGCCCCCTGCCCCAATTTTACAGCCAGAAATACCTTCAGACATCACGAAATGTCCCCTGGGGGACAGAGTCACCTTCATTGAGACCCATAGGTGTATATACCTCTGGGAGGTACACATAGGGGTCAGAAACAGACCCCTGATACAGGGATTGGAAGGCAAGTGGTTAATTTGGAAAATGAACACAGGAAACCTGAGGAGGGGAGAAGAGAGTCGACAAGGGATATCAAACAGGTTGTCACCACAAAAAACTGGACCCTGATCCCTCCAGGGTTCTCCAGGAGACTGTGGATTATGCATCTGCTGGGGAGGGAGCTGGGATATTTATCCACCAACTTATTCCATCTCTGGCTCAGGGCTACTCCCAGGGATGTTAATTTCTCCCACTTCTGTCTCCTGGTCATGTATGCCGAAGTGATCAGGTCCCAGATGTGGCCAGGGCCCGGGGGACATCTCTGCAGCGGTTTCTCTGCCTTTTTGTGCGGCTGTTCTGGGGGTCTCTGAGCTATGCGAGCCAGGCTGTATGAGCCCACCCAATGTCTGCAGCCGGCTGTGTGTATATTTGGTGTGCCAGTGTGTGTTTATCTGCCGTGCATGTGTTCGCGTCTGTATTTATCTGGCAGGAGTGTGCTTGTCTTTGTTTTCCCTTCTGCTCCGTCTCCACGAATGTGGGGGAAACTTCTGTTTTTAATCAGGGACCAGGGAACTGTCTTACTGACACATTAGCAACTGTGTTTTATTTTATTTTTTATTATTATTTTTGAGACAGAGTCTCCCTCTGTAACCCAGGCTGGAGTGCAGTGGTGTGATCTTGGCTCACTGCAACCTCCGCCTCCCAGGTCCCAGCTCAAGCAATTCTCCTGCCTCAACCTCCTGAGTAGCTGGGCTTACAGGCATGCGCCACCATGCCTGGCTAATTTTTGTATTTTTAGTAGAGATGGGCTTTCGCCATGTTGACCAGGTTAGTCTCGAACTCCTGACCTCGTGATCTGCCCACCTCAGCCTCCCAAAGTGCTGGGATTACAGGTGTGACCCACTGTGCCCAGATGTAACTGTGTTATTAATGAGGCCGATTTGAAGTGATTTTTCATACTTGCCCCGAGGTCTGAGTCAAGGCACCTTGCCCAGAGCCCTCCCAGAGGGTAGCCTCAAAGACCTGCCGGCTGCATGTATGCCCAAGAGGGAAACTGAGGCATAAGGTGGCGGACAACAGTCAGGGAAAGAGAGTTAACACCTATTGGAATCCGATTATCTGCAAATCGTTTTACATGCGTAACTGCTGAATGAGTTCTTATGTCTACTATGTGTAAGGAAAGGAATTCATGTTCCCATTTACCAATGAGGAAGCTGAGGCTGGGGTGGGGCCAGAGCTCATGTGGAAGCTGATGGCTCTGGGTCTCCAAGGCCCATTTCTTTGTTCCTTTCAAATGGCAACCATTCTTGTGTGTGTGTTGCAGTTGGAGCACAGGGTCTCACTCTGTTACCCAGGCTGGAGTGCAGTGGTGCAATCTCAGCTCACTGCAACTTCTGCTTCCTGCCTCTCGGGTTCAAGAGATTCTCCTGCCTCTGCCTCCCAAGCAGCTGGGATTACAGGTATGTGCCACCATGCCTGGATAATTTTTGTATTTTTGGTAGAGACAGGGTTTCACCATGTTGACCAGGCTGGTCTCGAACTCCTGACCTCAAGCGATCCGCCTGCCTTGGCCTCCCAAAGTATTGGGATTACAGGTGTGAGCCACCGTGCCTGGCCTCAAATGGCAGCCATTCTTAAAACTCTCCAGGACTCTTGGTCCTCAGCAGTGCCTCAGTTTCCCCTTCTGGTCACCATGAGTCCTTCCCAGCTGGCCCTGGGCAAACCAGCCCTCGGGTGTCTGAATAATCCCTGCTGCTTGGTGTGGTGCCGGGTTTCTTGTACTTTTCTCCTGGGATGCTCCAGACCCAGGGGCCTGGCTGGCTTTGTGAACACAGATATTAATTAGCATTAATTAATAACCCCTGTGTGGTGAGAGCTGCTCCAGTGGATCCTCAGACTCTGAAATACCTAGAAACTGACTTGGGTCCCTGATGCGTGGCAGTTGCCGCAGGGACCAAGAACAGGGCCTACAGGCAGTATACGTCTTTTTTTTTTTTTTTTTTTG
>NW_016107549.1:210852-213865 GCF_001604975.1 Cebus imitator
CCTCCCAAAGTGCTGGGATTACAGGTGTGAGCCATTTTGCCCAGCCTACCTGGAAGATCTTAACCAGTCAGGGCTTCTCCCTGGCCCAGTCTCGGGGGACTAGGCTGCAGCCCCTGTTTCTCCCTCTGGCTATTTGCACTGAAAGAGACCCTCACTCCACCGCCCAGGAGATGGGGCTGGTGGTCCCCCCAGAGGGTCCCATGGTCGCCTTCCAAGGCTCCAGTCCCTGCTCTGGCACCCGCCTGACCTCAGGTGAGTTGCTTACTCACTTCTGCCTTGCAAGGTTGTTGGAATACATAAATGGCCATGTGTGTTTCATGTCACACACACGTCACGGCTCAGCAACCACTGAGACCAGCTCTGCCTCTTACCAGCAGCATGATCTGCACACAGGACTCGATGTACCTGGGTATCAGTTTTCTGTGTGTAAAATGGGGCTATCAGCCAGGCGTGGTGGCTCGCGCCTGTAATCCCAGCACTTTGGGAGGCCCAGGTGGGCAGATCACTTGAGGCCAGGAGTTCAAGACCAGCCTGGCCAACATGACGAAACACCGTCTCTACTAAAAATACAAAAAATCAGCCAGGTTTGGTGGCAGGAGTCTGTAGTCCCAGCTACTCAGGAGGTTGAGGCAGGATAATCGCTTGAACCTGGGAGGCAGAGGTTGCAGTGAGCTGAGATGGAGCCATTGCACTCCAGCCTGGATGACAGAGCAAGACTCTGTCTCAATATATATATATATATATATATATATATCTATGTTGAGTCAGGTGCGGTGGCTCATGCTCGTTCCCAGGCTATAATTTGAGAGGCTGAGGCAGGAGGATTGCTCAAGGCCAGGAGTTTGAGGTCAGTCTGGGCAACATAGCAAGACCCTACCTCTATTACAAACAACTAACCAACAACAGGAAGCAGAAAGCCGAGCGCGGTGGCTCACGCCCGTAATCCCAGCATTTTGGGAGGCTGAGGTGGGTGGATTGCTTGAGCCCAGGGGTTCAAGACCAGCCTGGGCAACATAGCGAAACCCTGCCTCTACAAAAAAATACACAAAATTAGCTAAGCATGGTGGTGCCAAGCATGACATGGATTGATTGCAGGAGTTCGAGACCAGCCTAGGTAACATGACGAAACCACATATCTACCAAAATACAAAAGTTAGCTGGGCCTGGTGGCGGGTGCCTCTAGACCCAGCTACTCAAGAGGCTGAGGCACAAGAATTGCTTGAACCCAGGTGGTGGAGGTTGTAGTGAGCAGAGATTGTGTCACAGCACTCCAGCCTAGGCGACAGAGCAAGACTGTCTCAAAAAACAAACAAAGTCCGGGCACGGTGGTTCACACCTGTAATCCCAGCACTTTGGGAGGCCGAGGTGGGCAGATCACCTGAGGTCAGGAGTTCAAGACCAGCCTGGCCAACATGGTTAAACCCTGTCTCTTAGAAAACAAACAAAAAAACCCAACCAACTGTATATTGAAGTCCTAACCCACGGTTCCCATGAATGTGAACTGATTTGGAAACATCCCCTTTGCCAATGTAATCAGTTAAGTTAATGTGCGGTCCCATTGGAGCAGAGTGGCTCCTAAATCCACTATGACTGGTGTCTTTATTTATTTACTTTTTTTTTTTTTTGAGACAGGGTCTTGCTCTGGCATCCAGGCTGTAGTGCAGTGATGCAATCATAGCTCACTGCAGCCTCAACCTCCAGGGCTCAGGGCATCCTCCCACCTCAGTCTCCCAAGCAGCTAAGACTACAGGTGAGCACCACCATGCCTGGCTAATTTTGTGTATTTTTTGTAGAGACCAGGTTTCGTTATGTTGCCCAGGCTGGTCTTGAACCCCTGGGCTCAAGCGATCTTCACATCTTGGCCTCTCAAAGTGCTAGGATTACAGGCGTGAACTACTATATCTGGCTGCAGATCAATTTCTTTTTTCTTCATATTAAAATAAATTTTTTTTTGAGATGGGGTTTCACCATGTTGGTCAGGCTGGTCTCAAACTCCTGACCTCAGGTGATCCGCCCACCTCAGTCTCCCAAAGTGTTGTGATTACAGGCTTGAGCCACCATGCCCAGCCATCTTTCTTTTCTTTTTTTGAGATGAAGTCTGACTCTCGCTCAGGCTGGAGTGCAGTGGTGCACTCTTGGCTCACTGCAACCTCTGCTTCCCAGGTTCAACCGATCCTCCTGTCTCAGCCTCCCGAGTAGCTGGGATTACAGGTGAACACCGCCATGCTCAGTTCAATTTTTGTATTTTAGTAGAGACGGGGTTTCACTGTGTTGACCAGGCTGGTCTAGAACTCCTGAGCTCAGGCAATTCATCCTGCTTGGCCTCCCAAAGTGCTAGGATTACAGGCGTGAGCCACTGTGCCCAGTAGATCACTCTTTTTTTAAGACAGAGTCTCACACAGTCGCTCGGGCTGGAGTGCAGTGGTGCGATCTTCGCTCACTGTGGGCTATGCCTCCCGGGTACAAGTGATTCTTCTGTCTCAGCCTCCCGGGTAGCTGGGAATATAAGCTCATGTCATCAAGCCCAGCTAATTTTTGTTATTTTAGCAGAGATGGGGTTTCACCACGTTGGCCAGGCTGGTCCCGAACTCCTGACCTCAAGTGATCCACCTGCCTCGGCCCCCCAAAGTGCCCTGATTACAGGCAGAGCCACCGTGCCCAGCTGAACTTCACATTTTAAAGCGCTCTGCCAAGCCGCTCCCCAAAAGTGCTGTGCAGGTCATACCCGCTTCCAGCGTTTATTTGAAATACATGCCATAGCTGCCCAGCAATGCTGCATTCTGGTCATAATAGTGGTTTTGTTTAGAGTGAGAGAGGTGTGGTGGCTTTATTTTTTTTAAGAGATGGGTTCTCTCTCTCTCTGTCACCCAGGCTGGAGTGCAGTGGTATGATCATAGCTCACTGCAGCCTCAAACTCCTGGGCTTAAGTGATCCTCCCACCTCAGCCTCCCAAATAGCTGGGCTACAGGCATGTACTACCATGCTCAGCTCTTTTTTTTTTTTTTTTTTTTTT
>NW_016107549.1:214035-219035 GCF_001604975.1 Cebus imitator
AGTGCAGTGACATGATCTCGGCTCACTGTAGCCTCTGCCTCCTGGGTTTAAGTGATTCTCCTGCCTCAGCTTCCCAACTAGCTGGGACTACAGGCGTAAGCCACCACGCCTGGCTAATTTTTGTATTTTTAGTAGAGGTGGGGTTTCACCATGTTGCCCAGGCTGGTCTTGAACTCTTGGCCTCAAATGATCTTCTTGGCTCTGCCTCCCAAATCACTGGATTAGTCTTGAGCCATCGGGCCTGGCCTTGCAGAGGCTTTCTTAACCTGTTCCTTGGGTGTTGACTCCCTCTCTGAGATGTGGTTTGCCTGAACTACAAAGGGGCCAGGAGATCTAGGCTCTGGTTGATCTGAGAGATGACCTCTGTAAGCATGGGCGGAGGAAGGGGAGTGAGGGAGGGAAGGGCAGGTAGCCAATGAAGGGTGTTGATGAGCCAGTTTCCGCCGTGAGCAACTCAGTTCCACTGGAGAATTGCTGAAACCAAATAGAGCATACTCCTCAGAGGGTTCCCACCGAGGGGCGAGGGAGCTGGGATATTTATCCATCTACTCCCATCAGCCATTGTTCAAGGGCTGCTCCAGGAGAGTATTTCTTTTCTTTCTTTTTTTTGAGACAGAATCTCGCTCTGTCACCAGGCACCAGGCTGGAGTGCAGTGGTGCGATCTTGGCTCACTGCAACCTCCACCTCCCAGCTTAAGCACTTCTGTCTCCTGTCTCAGCCTCCCGAATAGCTGGGATTACAGGCACCTGCTACCATGCCCAGCTAATTTTTGTGTTTTTAGTAGAGATGGGGTTTTGCCTTGTTTGTCAGGCTGGTTTTGAACTCCTGACCTCAGGTGATCCACCTGCATTGGCCTCCCAAAGTGTTGGGATTACAGGTGTGAGCCACCGAGCCCGCCGTTTTTGTGTTTTTTAGTAGAGATGGGGATTCACCATGTTGGCCAGGATGGTCTCCATCTCTTGACCTCGTGATCCGCCCACCTCGTCCTTCCAAAATGCTGAGATTACAGGAGTGAGCCACCGGTCCTTTTATTTTTGGAGCATGGAGTTTCACTGTTGTTGCCCAGGCTGGAGTGCAGTGGCGCAATCTCAGCTCACTGCAACGTCTGCCTCCCGGGTTCAAGCGATTCTCTAGCCTTGCCTCCTGAGTACCTGAGATTACAGGCACCTGCCACCACACCTGGCTAATTTTTGTACTTTTAGTAGAGATGGGGTCTCTCTGTGTTGGCCAGGCTGGTCTCCATCCCCTGACCTCAGGTGATCCACCCACCTCAGCCTCCCAAAGTGCTGAGATTACAGGTGTGAGCCACTGCGTTTTCCACCCACCCAGCAGCCAGAGCCAGTTCTCGGGAGATGGTCGTTAGAAGCTGTGAGGTCAGTGTACTCAGGAGTGCTTTGGGGACATGAGTGGATGTTGACATTCTGGGAAAGGGAAGACAGAGGAGAAAAAGAATGAGTAAAGCATAGAGCATGTTCCAAGGGGGCAGGGCACGGTGGCTCATATCTGTGATCCCAGCACTTGAGAGCCGAAGCAGGCGGATCACTTGGGGTCAGGAGTTTGAGACCAGCATGGACAACATGTTGAAACCCCGTCTCTACTAAAACACACACACACACACACACACACACACACACAAATTAGCCAGGCGTGGTGGCGAATGCCTGTAATCCCAGCTACTCAGGAGGCTGAGGCTGGAGAATTGGTCGAACTCGGGAGGCGGAGGTTGCAGTGAGCTGAGATTGCGCCTCTGCACTCCAGCCTGGGCGACAGAGCGAGACTCTGTCTCAACAAAACAAAACCAAAAAGGAGTCAGTGTGGGGAAAAAAAGGGAAATTAGACCAGGCCAAGATAAGGTGAAGAGGCTGTGGGTGGAGGTTCCCAGCATCCAACCTGGCACCCAGTAGGCAATAAATGTTCTGTTGCTTCTCTCTGGTCCGTGGGGTGAAGGAGAGAGAAAGAGAAAGAGAGAGAGAATGCCCTGGTGTAGTTGGAACCCCAGGCCGGAGAGGAGGAAAGTGGGGAGGGAGCCAGTGGTAATGATGCTGAAAAGTAATCGGGCCTTCTCTCTGGGAGGCGGTGAAACTCTAATTAGAATGAAAATGTAGTTTAATGAGGATGAAAACGGTAATTGTGCCAGGCAGCGCAGTTCAGAAGTGTTGCTTTCCCTTGGGGCAAATTGATGGCCTCTGAGGCTTCAGGCACCCGTGAGAAGGACTCAGGGCTGGGAAGGCAGAGGATTGTCAGTGCCTCAGTTTCCCCCCAGAAGGTTCTCCTGTATGGCATAGGGTAAGGAGCCTGTGCAGAGCCCCGCCTGCCCCTAGGGCTGGTTCCAGGTGTCTAGAGCAATCATTTTATTCCTAATAATAATACACCATCAGTGGAACCATGGCAGCAATGCCGTTGATTGAATACCTACTATGTGCCAGGTACCATTCTAACCTCTTCACAGATGCTAATTCAGGTGATCCTTAAAATTATCCTCATTCGACAGATGGGGACACTGAGGCACAGATAAACCGTAAACTTTGGTGGGATATTTTAAAGAGTGGGTGAGGGCTAGGCATGGTGGCTCACACCTGTAATTGCAGCACTTTGGGAGACTGAGGTTGGTGGATCACTTGAGGTCAGAGTTCGAGACCAGACTGGCAAACATGGCGAAACCCCATCTCTACTAGAAATACAAAAATTAGCTGGGTGTGGTAGTGAGTGCTTGTAGTCCTGGCTACTGGGGAGGCTGAGGCAGGAGGATTGCTTGAACCGGGAGGTGGAGGTTGCAGTGAGCCAAGATTGGGCCAGTGCACTGCAGTCTGGGCGACAGAGCAGGACTCTGTCTCGAGAAAAAAAAAAAAAGAATGGGTGAGGAGAAGAGTGGAATACAGTAGAGATCTAGCTGGACATTCAAAGGAGGTAAGATCAGAGGAGATTGGCAGCCTGGGCCACACAGTGAAACCCAATTTCTACAAGAAGAATTTTTTCTTTTTTCTTTTTGTTTTTGAGACAGTTTCACTGTTTCATTCTCGTTGCCCAGGCTGGAGTACAATGGCGTGATTTCAGCTCACCACAACCTCCGCCTCCCGGGTTCAAGCGATTCTCCTGCCTTAGCCTCCCGAGTAACTGGGATTACAGGCATGTGCCACCACGCCTGGCTAATTTTGTATTTTTAGTAGAGATGAGATTTCACCATGTTGGTCAGGCTGGTCTTGAACTCCCAGCCTCAGGTGATCTGCCCGCCTTGGCCCCTCAAAGTGCTGGGATTGCAGTCATGAGCCACTGTGCCCAGCCCGCAAATATAATTAAAAAAAAATTATCTGGGCATGGTGCCACGCACTTGTAGTCCCAGCTATTCAGGAGGCTGAGGCAGGAGGATGGTTTGAGCCCAGGAGATTGAGGCTACAGTGATTGCAGTGAGCTATGATGGTGCCACTGTACTCTAGCCTGGGCAACAGAGTGAGACTCTGTTTCAAGAAAAAAAAAAAAAAGGAAAAGAAACGATGAAGGAAGATTAGATTGTTTGCCACATATATGGCAGACAAATCATTAAGAGCCTTAATATATAAAAAGCACCCATGAATCAATAAGGACATGCCAAATGTGAAATTGGCACAGGACTTGAATAGGGGGTTCACAAAGGAATGACGAAAGCTTAACAAACCTCTGCAAAGATGCCCAATCTGACTGTTCAGCTGAAGAGTCACCTTCACTTGTCATGCTTATGAATGTGTGTGAAGTTTTGGGAATGCACACTTGAGCATGGTCATTCATGGGAGTTTAAATTGAAACAACTTTTTAAAAAAATTTTTTGAGACAGGGTCTCTTTATGTCACCCATGCTGGAGTGCAGCAGTGCAATCACGTCTCACTGCAGCCTCAACCTCCTAGGCTCAAGGAATCCTCCTACCTCAGCCTCCCAAAGAGCTCACTCCAAGTACACATCACCATACCCAGGTAATTTTTAAAAAATTTTTGTAGAGATGAGGTCTCATGATGTTGCACAGGCTGGTGGTCTCAAACTCCCGAGCTCAGCTGATCCTCCCTCCTCTGCCACCCAAAGTGCTAGGATTACAGATGTGTGCCACCACACCCAGCCACCATACAACTTTCTCGGGAGGGCATTCTAGACATTAGTATTAAATCTTCAAGTGTGTGGATTCTCTGACCCAGCAAATCCACCTCTAGGAATTGATTTTGGGGAGATAATCAGTCAAATAGGCAGAGAACTATAAACAGTAACTAACACAGGGCGGTTAAGAGCTCTGGAATCAGACGGCCAGGATTCGAATTCTGGCTTCACCACCTTCAGGCTATGTGACCTAAGTAAGCCACATAATTTATTGTTACCATTCCCGGATTTTCTGATTGGTAAAATGGGCCTCTCATGAGGCCTCTGTGAGGCAAAGTGTATGAAAGCTTAGTTAGCCTTCTGCCAGGCACACAGAAGGTGCCTGCTGTTATCATCATTCAGTTTTAAGGCTGGGTGCAGTGCTCACACCTGTAATGCCAGCACTTTGGGAGGCTGAGGTGGGCGGATCACGAGGTCAGGAGTTCGAGACCATGCTGACCAACATGGTGAAACCCCCGTCTCTACTAAAAATACAAAAAATTAACCAGGCATGGTGGCACATGCCTGTAATCCCAGCTACTCGGGAGGCTGAGGCATGAGAATTGCTTGAACCCAGGAAGCGGAGGTTGCAGTGAGCTGAGATTGCACCACTGTACTCCAGCCTGGGAAGTGCGAAAACTTACATTCATTGACACAGCATGACCTCTGTAATATATTAATTGAAAAAAAAAATTCAAACATATATAATCACATATTTCAAGCACTTTGATCATGAATCAAATAATTAATTTTTACATTGCAAAGTAGGTCTACCCAGGTTTGGAACTAAAACAAAAGTTTCAGGAAGTCATAGTCACACTTCTGTGCAGTGGGTTCTGATATTTTCTAGTCTCTTTTGTTCCATTTTAAAAGGCTGGTCGTTTTCGCAATTACGGTATTT
>NW_016107549.1:222153-227377 GCF_001604975.1 Cebus imitator
CGGAGGTTGCGGTGAGCCGAGATCGTGCCATTGCACTCCAGCCTGGGTAACAAGAGCCAAACTCCGTCTCAAAAAAAAAAAAAAAAAAAAGACCACAAAATTAGCCAGGCGTGGTGGTGCATGCATGTAATCTCAGCTACTCGAGAGACTGAGGCAGGAGAATTGCTTGAACCCAGGTGGCAGACGTTGCAGTGAGCATTGCATTCCAGCCTGTGCAATAAGAGTGAACCTCCGTCTCAAAATATGTATATATAATATATGTATATACACACACACAAATCAGTCAGGTACAGTGGTGCACACCTGTAATTCCAGCTACTGTGGAGGATGGAGCATGAGAATTGCCTGAATCCATGAGGCAGAGGTTGCAGTGAGCCAAGATCATGCCACTGCACTCCAGCCTGGGTGACACAGGGAGACCCTGTCTCAAGGGAAAAAAAAAAAAAAAAAAAGAATCACTTTTTTGCAGCAACATGGATAGAGCTGAAGGCCATTACCTTAAGTGAAACTAACCAGACACAGAAAGTCAAATGCTACATGCTTTCAGTCCAAAGTGGGCACTGAAATCCACGCACACATACACACGGAGAATGAAAAGACCAATGAGAGAGACTCAGAAGGGTGAGGAGGGGTAGATGATGAGAAATTTCTTTTTTTTTTTTCCTTTGAGACGGAGTCTTGCTCTGTTGCCCAGGCTGGAGTGCAGTGGTGCAATCTCAGCTCACTGCAACGTCTGCCTCCCAGGTCCAAGCAATTCTCTTGCCTCAGCCCCTGGAGTAGCTGGGATTACAGGCACCGACCACCATGCCCGGCTAATTATTTTTGTATTTTTAGTAGAGACAGGGTTTCGCCATGTTGTCCAGGCTGGTCTTGAACTCCTGACCTCGTGATCTGCCCGCCTCAGCCTCCCAAAGTGCTGAGATTACGGGTGTGAGCCAACGAGCCCAGCCTCTTTTTTTTTTTTTTTTTCTTTTTAAATGTAGTGATGGGGTCTCACCATGCTGCCCAGGCTTACCATATTGCTCCTGGGTTCAAGCGATCCTCCTTTCTTGTCTTCCCAAAGTGCTGGGCCTGCAGGCCTGAGCCACTGCGCCTGGCCCTGGTAACTCTTGAATGGGGGAAAACGGCACACACAGACCCCACGATGGTCCAGCCTCCAAAGGGCCCCCCCCCGGGTCTTCCCCTCCGGCCTCCGGGACAAGGGGAATCTCAGTGGCTGCGACTTCTGGGCCGGGAGGAGGAGGGGCATCCAGGGAGAGAGAGCTGAGCCCGGTGTGCGGCTGCGGAGGAGGCTCCGCCCTGCGCGGGTCCCCTCCCGGGGGCTGGGCTGGCGGGAAGGACCCCGGCTGCCGGGCAGGCAGAACCGGAGCCTGGGAGTCTGCTATCGACCGCCTGAGCCACGGTAGGGAAGCTTTTAGATCTGCCCGCTCGACCGGGAGGGGGGCAAGGGTGAGGCTCCCCTCCCCTAAAGGGGGAGGCCCGGGGGTTTCCTGTCACCCGCACATGCCACCCACCGGTAAGGCTTGCAGGCCAGCCTCAGAACTGAGCCCAGAATCCAGTCGCTGGAGTTGAAAGTACTTTTCCTGGAACTTTATTGAGGGTGAATTTACATGCGGTGAAGTCCCATGCCTGCTCATGTTGTTTGTATGCAGGACCCCGTGCCCCCACCCCATCAAAGTAAGGAAAATTTCCATCCAGACGGCCCAGAAATCAATCTCCCTTCATGCGTTCCCCACCCACAACCCCTCCTCTGATTTGTTTCCTTTCTTCGTAGAGACAGGACCTTGCTCTGTCACCCAGGCTGGAGTGCAGGGGTGCAACCATAGCTCACTGCAGCCTCCGCCTCCCGGGCTCAAGGGATCTTCCTGTCTCAGCCTCCGAGTAGCTCGAACTACAGGCCCTCAACACCAAGCCAAGCTAAGTTTTGTATGTTTTGTAGAGACAAACAGGATCTCGCTGTTACCCAGGGTGGTGCTGAACTCCTGGCCTCAAGCAATCCTTCTGTCTCAGCCTCCCAAAGTGCTGGGATTACAGGTGTAAGCCATTGGATCGGGCCCACTATTCTGAATTCTTTGTGTGTGACAGTTTTGCTCTGTTGCCCAGGCTGGAGTGCAGTGGCGTCATCCCGGCGCACTGTACCCTCCACCTCCCATGTTCGATCAATTCTCATGCCTCAGACTCCCAAGTAGCTGGAATTACAGGCACACGCCACCACACCTGGCTAATTTTTGTAATTTTTGTAGAGATGGGGTTTCGACATGTTGGCCAGGCTGGTCTTGGAGTCCTAGCCTCAACTGATCTGCCTGCCTCAACCTCCCAAAGTGCTGGGATTATCGGCATGACCCATTGCGCCCGGCTGCTGTTCTGATTTCTATCACCCTAGATTCACTAAGCCTTTTGCAAAATTTCAGACAAATAAAATCACACAGTGTGGTCTCTCTTCCACTCAGCATCACACATCCTGAGATTTATCAACATTATGTGAATCAGTAGGTTGCTCCTTTTTGTTGCCAGGAATTACTCCATTTTGGCCAGGCCCAGTGGCTTACGCCTGTAATCCACTGGGAGCACTTTGGGAGGCTGAGGTGGGCAGATCACGAGGTCAAGAGTTTGAGACCATCTTGGCCAACATGGTGAAACCCCGTCTCTACTAAAAATACAAAAATTAGCTGGGCGTGGTGGTGTGTACCTGCAGTCCCAGCTACTCGGGAGGCTGAGGTAGGAGAATCACTTGAACCAGGTGACGGAGGTTTCAGTGAGCTGAGAACGCACCACTGCACTCCAGCCTGGTGACGGTGAGAGACTCCATCTCAAAAAAAAAAAACATTATTCCATCCTATTGATGAGCCTTAATTTATATTCTCCTGTATAAAATAAAAAATATCTATAGATACAAAATCATAAAATATACAAAATATCTGTAGATATTTTGATAGTTTCCAGTTTTTTCAGCAATAATCAAACAAATCCACTATGAATATTTGCCAACAGGTCTTAGCACGGACATATTCTTTCACTTCCCTTGGGTGAATACACACCAATGGAATTGCTGGGACAAATGGTAAGTCTAATTTAATTTTAATTTTAGTTTTAATTTTAATTTTATTTTTCTGAGGCTGAGTCTCAGTGGCGCAATCTTGGCTGACTGCAACCTCCGACTCCCAGGTTTAAGCAATTCTCTTGCCTCAGCCTCCCGACTGGCTGGGATTCTAGGCATGCGCTACAATGCTCCGCTAATTGTTTTGTATTTTTAGTAGAGACAGGGTTTCTCCATGTTGGTCAGGCTGGTCTTGAACTCCTGACCTCAGGTGATCCGCCTGCCTCATCCTCCCAAAGTGCTGGAATTACAGGCGTGAGCCACCGCGCCCAGCCCTTTATTTATTTATTTACTTAGAGACAGGGTTTCACCATGTTGATCAGGCTGGTCTCAAATTCCTGACCTCGTGATCCACCCACCGCAGCCTCCCAAAGTGCTGGGATTACAGGCGTGAGCCACTGTATCTGGCCCTATTTTATTTTTAAAAATTGATTTATTGTTTTGAGATGGAGTCTCGCTGTGTTGCCCAGGCTGGAATGAAGTGGCCAGACCTTGGCTCATTGCAACCTCCACCTCCCTGGTTCAAGCAATTCCCCTGCCTCAGCCTCCTGAATAGCTGGGATTACAGGTGCCCACCACCATGCCTAGCTAACTTTTTGGATTTTTAGTAGAGATGGGGTTTCACCATGTTGGCCAGACTAGTCTCGAACTCCTGACCTCAGGCAATCTGCCTGCCGTGGCCTTCCAAACTATTTTAAAAACTGTTTTCTGAGCGGAACTGGACACGGTGGCTCAAGCCTGTAATCCCAGCACTTTGGGAGGCTGAGATGGGTCGATCACGAGGTCAGAAGATGGAGACGATCCTGGTCAACATGATGAAACCCCATCTCTACTGAAAATACAAAAAATTAGCCAGGTGTGGTGGTGCGCGCCTATAGTCCCAGCTACTCGGGAGGCTGAGGCAGGAGAATCACTTCAACCTGGGAGGCAGATGCTGCAGTGAGCCAAGATCGTGTCACTGCACTCCAGCCTGGGTGACAGAGAGAGACTCGGTCTCAAAAAAATAATAAATAAATAAATACTGTTTTCTAAAGTGGTTGTGCCATTTCACATGCAAACCAGCAGTGGGTGAGCATTCCAGTTCCTCCACGTTATGCCAACACTTGGTATTGTCAGCCTTAATTGAGGCCATTTTGGGGGTTGTAGCTCAGACTGCTGGACTCACCTGCTCCTTGACCCCTGTTTCTGCCCTGGCCCCCCTACAGTTCTTCTCTTCCTTAGAAAGCAGATATAGGTTTTGTCTTTGTCTTTTTTTTTTTGAGACAGAGTCTTGCTCTGTCTCCCAGGCTGGAGTGCAGTGGTGTCATCATAGCTCACGGTAACCTCCCAGGCTCGAGGAATTCTCCCACCTCAGCCTCCTGTGTAGCCGGAAATACAGGCAAACACTCCCATGTCTGGCTAATTTTTGCTTTTTTTGAGACAGTCTCGCTCTGTCACCCAGGCTGGAGTGCAGTGGTATGATCTTGGCTCACTGCCACCTCTGCGTCCTGAGTTCACGAAGAACTTTTGCCTCCCAAGTAGCTGGGACTACAGGTGCCTGCCTCCATGCCCAGCTAACTTTTGTATTTTTAGTAGAGATGGGGTTTTACCATGTTGGACAGGCTGTTGAACTCCAGGCCTCACGTGATCCGCCTGCCTCAGCCTCCCAGTGTTCTGGACATATGTCTGGTTTTCATTGCTTTCTTTTTTGTTTTGCAAAATACTCAGACACATGTGCCAAAGTAGAGAGAATAGTGTAAAAAGCCCTTACGTTCCTGTCATCCAAGTTCAGTGATAATCCACATTTTGCCCACCTTGTTTCAACCCTCGCCTCCCAACTTTACTTGTTTATTTATTTATTTGGAGGCAAGGTTTCATTCTGTTATCCAGGCTGGAGTGCAGTGGTGCGATTGTAGTTCAGTACAACCTCTGCCTCGCAGGTTTACATGATTCTCCTGCCTCAGCGCCCCAGGTAGCTGGGATTACAGACGCACATCACCATACCTGGCTAATTTTTGTATTTTTAGTACAGACGGGGTTTCGCCATGTTGACCAGACTGGTCTCTGACCTCAGGTGATTGTCTTCCTCGGCCTCTCAAAGTGCTGGGATTACAGGCGTGATACAGGCATTTTTTTTTTTTTTTTTTT
>NW_016107549.1:229672-231030 GCF_001604975.1 Cebus imitator
CACACCACCACACTCAGCTAATTTTTCTACTTTTAGTAGAGATGGGATTTCATCATGTTGGCCAGGCTGCTCTTGAACTTCTGACCTCAAGTGATCCACTTTGCCTCCCAAAGTGCTGGGATTATAGGGATGAGCCATCGTACCTGGACTACTGGATTGAATCTAAGTATGCACCTACCACGCTCTCCTCCGTCCTTGCGGGGGGGGCTCCATCACAAGCTTCTGGTTTTGCAGTCAGACTTTGCAACTTGGAGTCCTGGTTGTCCTCTTCTCATTTGAGCTGAGCTGTCTGATTCCTTCCTTCCCCGCCCCCATCAAATTGCCATGGCTTTCACATCTTCCCAGGATCTCAGGAATTTTTTCAAGGACAGGAAATCCTCCTCCTGACCAAATATAGAACCAGCAAGCCCTCACCCATGTCTGCTGAGCCTGGACTTGGAGAGGTGGAGAACCGGGCTGAAGCACCACCCACCGGGGCTTTCTTGTTCCTTAGGCAGCTGCCTCTGGACAGCCTTGATGGGCAGAGGGGCTGGGAATCCATGACCCGGAGGTGGGGATGATCTTTAGCTCTGAACATTGTCCTGCTTGAATCGTGCTTTTGGGGGACTTCTCGCAGCCATCCCCGAACACCCCGTCCGTAGGTGAATTAGCCACTGCGCGCAGCCCAGCAGAAGCCACTCCAGCCCTCCTGTCCTTGATCTACAAGCTAATGGGGAGACCCAGCCCCTATTCATGAAGGGTCTGTGAGTCCATGTGTACCTGGGGAGCCCACAGGCTGGCTGTGTGTTGAATGTTTTTCATTTGTCCCATTAAGGACTGAATTGTACCCTTCCAAATTAAAATGTTGAAGTCCTCACCCCTAATGTGACTGTATTTAGACATAGGGCCTGTAAAGAGGTAATGAAGGGCCGGGCGTGGTGGCTCACGCCTGTAATCCTGGCACTTTGGGAGGCCAAGGCGGGCGGATCACAAGGGCAGGAGATCGAGACTATCCTGGCTAACACAGTGAAACCCAGTCTCCACTAAAAAAAAAAAAATACTAAAAATTAGACGGATGTGGTGGCACACGCCTGTAGTCCTAGCTACTGGCGAGGCTGAGGCAGAAGAATCACTTGAACCCAGGAGGTGGAGGTGGCAGTGAGCAGAGATCGTGCCACTGCACTCTAGCCTGGGTAACAGAGGGAGACTCCATCTCAAAAGAATAAAAAAAGAGGTAATGAAAGTTACATGGGGTCTCATCAGAGTGAGGCCTTAATCCAATAAGACTGGTGTCCTTATAAGAAGAGGAAAAGAGGCCAGGCGCGGTGGCTCACACCTGTAATCCCAGCACTTTGGGAAGCCGAGGCAGACAGATCACG
>NW_016107549.1:232050-234632 GCF_001604975.1 Cebus imitator
GCTAGAACGAAAAGGCAGAGGAAGCTTGAATTCATTCTCTCTGCTCCAGCTGGGACATTCATTTTCTCCTGTCCTCAGACACTGGCGATTCTGGTTCTCAGGCGTTTGGTCTCGGACCTGGGACTTACCCATCTGGTATGCAGGCCTTTGAGTGTGGACTGGAATCATACCATCAGCTTTCCTGGGTCTCCAGCTTGCAGATGGCAGATTGCGGGACTTCTCAGCCTCCGTAATTACGTGAGTCAATCTCTCATAATAGATCTGCTCTGTGTCTATATATATCCTATTGGTTCTGTTTCTCTGGTGAGCCTTGACTAGCACAGAGTCCAAGCTGACGAAGACGTGCCCCTCGCATCACTTCAGGTCCTCTGAGAAGCGGATGCTGAGGTGGAGTTGGAAGTACCAGAGATTCACGGGAGGAGACTCCCATGAGTGACAGAGGGGCATTGGGGCAGGAGCTGATGGCGAGAGCCGTCAGACAGCAATGGAAGTCGGAAGTCTGTGCAGGCAGATGGGGAAGAAGGTGAACTGAGCAGTGTATCTTTGGGACACGAGCCACCCTTCATCTTCCTCTGCCCTGTTCCATGCCTAGGAGGCTGATATGTAAGAATCCATTGCCAGGTGTGGTGGCTCATGCCTGTAACCCCAGAACTCTGGGATGCAGAGGTAGGAGGATCCCCTGAGGTCAGGAGTTTGAGACCAGCCTGGCCAACATGAAACCCCAGCTCTACTAAAAATACAAAAATTAGCCAGGCATGGTGGTGGGCACCTGTAATCCCAGCTACTCGGGAGGCTGAGGCAGGAGAATCACTTGAACTCAGGAGGTGGAGGCTGCAGTGAGCTATCACAAATTGTACTCCAGCCTGGATGACAGAGCCAGACTGTCTCAAAAAAAAACCCAAAAAAGCAAAACTCATTGATAACTCCCTTGTCCTCTGGCTTCTGTTAGGTTCAGCCAATTGGAAGCCCCAGAAGGTTAGAAGGCAGAGGAGAGAGCTGGGGCCTGCACTCTTCCCCTCCTTCCCTGTGTGATTGCCTGCAGTAAGCTGGGCTTGGTGGTGGGTGCCGGTAACCCCATCTACTGGATTCACTTTAGTAGAATCACTTTAGTAGGCACTCACTTTAGTAGAGACATGGCGAAACCCTGTCTCTACTAAAAATACAAAAATTAGCCAGACATGGTGGCGCACACCTGTAATCCCAGCTACTCAGGAGGCTGAGGCAGGAGAATCACTTGAACCTGGGAGGCACTCCAGCCTGGGCAACAAGAGCAAACTCTGTCTCAAAAAAAAAAAATTAAAAAAAATTTACAAAAAGGCAGCAAAGGTAGCAGTGAGCAGGGGTCCCCACGCAGCCACTTGAACAAAGTCTTGCTTTCCCAGCAGGGGCATTGGATGGGGTCTACTCAGAAGGGGTGGGAACAGCTCCGTTATCAGTATCTGATGGAAGAGTATCCCTGGCAGAGGTCCCAGAGAGCAGGATGGCGCCAGGATGAGAGGAAGACAGGGAGACTGGCTTCACCCTCCTACTTCCCTTCCCTCCCTCCTAATCCCAAACTGGAAAAAGGGTCAACTCCAGGCCAGGAGATTCCACCCCGTGGTATACGGGAGCTGGGTCAAAGTTACTCACAAGAGTCATGACGCAGTCTCTTCCTCAGTTGGGATTCAGTGACATCACACTCATAGCTTGAAATCAGCCAAGGGGGAGGAATTTACACCATGGAAATTGGCAAACGCTACGAATTGGGTCCCCTCCCTGCAGCTGGCTTACCAGCACATCATTGATTACACCCATCTAGACACCACCTCACAATCCCCTTGCCCCCTCAAACTCCCCCCACCTTCTCAAGGAGATCTCATGTTCACAGATTGAAGTCAGCCAAGATGGCAGAATTTACACCACTGGAATTGGCAAATACTACAAATCCCCTTCCCTCCCCACAACGGGTTCACAAGCACACCACTGTTTACACCCATCTGGAAGGCCCCTCCCAGCTGACATCTTCCTGCCCACCTTTCAAGAAGACAGACAAAACTCTCTGCCTTCAGGTGGGGCAAGGCAGGTGGCTAGTCTGATGGGGGAGGCAGATGACAAACATCATGACAGAGGGTGATGAGAAAATCTCACAAAGAAAAGTATAGCAGAAGCTGGGTGCAGTGCCTAACATCTATGATCCCAGCATTTTGGGATGCCCAGGCAGGAGGATCACTTGAGCCTTGGAGTTTGAGACCAGCCTGGGCAACATAGGATGAACTCATTTCTACAAAAATCGAAAGATTAGCTGGGCATGGTGGTGCACGCTTGTAATCCCAGTGCTTTGGGAGGCTGAGGCAGGTGGATCACAAGGTCAGGAGTTTAAGACCAGCCTGGCCAACATGGTGAAACCCTCTGTCTCTACTAAAAATACAAAAAATTAGGCAGGCGTGGTGGCATGCACCTGTAATCCCAGCTACTCAGGAGGCTGAGGCAGGAGAATCGCTTGAACTGGGGAGGTGGAGGTTGCAGTGAGCCGAGACCGTGCTCCAGCACTCCAGCTTGGACAACAGAGCAAGTCTCTGTCCCAAAAAAAAAAAAAAAAAAAA
>NW_016107549.1:234702-235799 GCF_001604975.1 Cebus imitator
GGTTAGCTGGGCATGGTGGTACACACCTGTAGTCCCAGCTAGGGAGGCTGAGGCAGGAGGATTGCTTGAGCCCAGGAGTTGGAGGCTGCAGTGAGCTACAATTGCACCACTGCACTCCAGCCTGGGCAACAGAGTGAGATCTTGTCTCTAAAATCAAAGAAACAAAGAAAACAGCAGCAGGGAGAGGGTAGAGGGAAAAGCAAAAGATGGGCCGAGGTTTCAGATTGAGGAGCAGGGAAAACCCCTCTCCGCCCATGGTGCAGTCCCCGGTCTCTTGCTGCCCCCGCCCTGCCCCCATTCACCGCATTATTGCATGTCCCGATCTTACTTTTCACCCCTTCCCTCCCCTCATATCCCCACTGAGTCCTTCCAGAGGCCCTTGCTCAGCTGCCCCTGGGTCTGTCCTGCTCCCTGGAATTTTTGTCATGCAGAAATTTCTCAGCCCGGAGCTAATTTCTGCCCACTTAACTCATCTTTCACCTGAAATTGGCTTTGCTGCCTGCTCCGGGAATGTCTCTGCTGCTCTTGGAACAACGCACATGGGGAGTGACTTGAAGGTCACCCTGTCCTTTCAGGAGCCCCGTGGTCACTGCCTGCTCTCTGTCCACCCCACTGCAATACCACGGCCACTGAAGGAGCTCCTTAGGCTGGTGCCTGCTCAGCGGGGCACCCCCCACCCCCAGCCAGGGCTTATCTGCCCCAAAGGAAGGTGGGCTGTAGCTGACTCCAAGTGGGTGAGGAGAGTACCCTGTGGTCCAAACGTCTTTGCTCTGCCTCAGTTTACCCATCTGCTTATCCCAGCGTCTCCCAGGGGAGCCTCTGGGGAAGAATCTCCAGAGGCAAAGAATGAGGCAGAGGCTGGGTGCAGTGGCTCACGCCTGTAATCCCAGCACTTTGGGAGGCTGAGGTGGGCAGCTCATCTGAGGTCAAGAGTTCAAGACCAGCCTGGCCAACATAGTGAAACCCCGCCTCTACTAAAAATACAAAAATTAGCTGGGTGTGGTGGCGCATGCCTGTAATCCCAGCTACTCTTGGGAGGCTGAGGTAGGAGAATCGCTTGAACCCGGGAGGCGGAGGTTGCAGTGAGTGGAGATCGT
>NW_016107549.1:242219-243358 GCF_001604975.1 Cebus imitator
GTGATCCACCTGCCTCGGCCTCCCAAAGTCCTGAGATTATAGGTGTGAGCCACTGGGCCTGGCCATTTTAAATTTTTTTTGTAGAGATAGGGCCTTGCTATCTTGTCCAGGCTGATCTCCAACTTCTGGCCTCAAGTGATCCTCCCACCTCAGCCTCCCAAAGTGCTGGGATTGGAGGCATGGGCCACCGTGCCTGCCACCCCCTTCCCCAAATCTTATAGACACCCAGTTACCTTTGCAGGGGGGGCCCTCCCCTGCTGTGAGTTCGGCCCCTCAAAACCCACCGCGGCCAATCTTCACCCACCTAGACTCCCACAGTCAAAGCCAGCAGGCATGGCTTCTGTTTATAGATCGGTGTCAGGGGGTGGGGGAGAGGTTGGCAAGTTTTAAAAGCTCATTAAGGCCTGAATTCTTTTTATAGATGGAGTTTTCTGCGTCTTTTCCTCCGCTCCCCACTCCCACCCTCTCTGAGTTCTGAACGCTGTATTTATTTGAGTTAGAAAAATAATGAGGTCCCTGAGGTCATACACAACACATCGGCTCTCTAATCAAAGTATGGCTGCGGAATTAAAAATATACAGGAAGCTGTGTTTGTGCGCGTGCCGCCGGCCGTGGACGCGGAACCCGCTCACCCATCACCACCCAGGCCCCACCAGACCGGCTCCGGGGGAGACATATAATTAGCTCTTTTCCAGCAAAGTCTCTGGGTGGAGAATGGGATTGAATTGCCCACGGTCCCTGCCAGTGGGGACACAGGGATGGAGTGCCGCGCGCTAGAGCGGAACGTCGGTGCTGGATCCCACCACGTGTGGATGTGGTTAGGGGTGGGGCCTCAGGGAACAGGGGCCCAGGTGTAGAGGCCACCCAGGCTGGAGTGCAGTGGTGAAATCTCAGCTCACTGCAACCTACGCCTCCCTGGTTCAAGTGATTCTCTTGCCTCAGCCTCCCGAGTAGCTGGGATTACAGGCACCACCACTGTGCCCAGCTAATTTTTGTATTTTTAGCAGAGAAAGGGTTTCACGATGTTGGCCACGCTGGTCTTGAACACCTGACCTCAAGCGATCCACCCGCCTTGGCCTCCCAAAGTGTTGGGATTACAGGCAATAGCCACCTCACCCAGCCAGTATTTTATTTTATTT
>NW_016107549.1:244265-248785 GCF_001604975.1 Cebus imitator
CACTGCAACCTGTGTCTCCTGGGTTCAAGCAATTCTTTTCTTTTTTCTTTTTTCGAGATGGAGTTTTGCTCTTGTTGCCCAGGCTGGCGTGGAATGGCATGATCTCGGCTCACTGCAAACTCTGCCTCTTGGGTTCAAGTGATTCTCCTCCTCAGCCTCCTGAGTAGCTGGGATTACAGGCATGTGCCACCATGCCCGGCTAATTTTGTATTTTTGGTAGACACGAGGTTTCACCATGTTGGTCAAGCTGTTCTCAAACTCCTGGCCCCAAATGATCTGCCTGCCTCGGTCTCCCAAAGTGCTGAGATTACAGGTGTGAGCCATCGTGCCTGGCCAGGTTCAAGCAATTCTCCTGCCTCAGCCTCTTGAGTAGCTGGGATTATAGGCGTGCATCACTCCACCCAGCTAACTTTTGTAGTTTTAGTAAAGACTGGGTTTTACCATGTTGCCCAGGCTGGTCTCGAACTCCTGACCCCAAATGATCCACATGTCTCAGCCTCCCAAAGTGCTGGGATTACAGGTGTGAACCACTACACCCAGCCCAATTTTCTTTTTTAAATTTTATGTACAGATGGGGTGTTGATGTTGCCTAGACTGGGCTCGATCTCCTGGGTTCCAGTGATCCACCTGCCTCAGCCTCCCAAAGTGTTGAGATGGCAGGCATGAGCCACTGGGCTCAGCTCTTTCTTCCCCCTATATATCCCTTATCGGGGCTTCTGTCTCTCACACGCACACCCATGCACACACATACTTTTGTTAATATCCATCTATCCACTGGACCTCAGCCCCATGTGGGCGGGGATTTCTATTTTGTGTGCTGTGGTGCCCCAAATGGCCTGGACAGAGTTGAACACACAGAAACTGCTGGATCTAATATGCAAGATGGGCTGGGAGCCGTGGCTCAAGCCTGTAATCTCAGTATTTTGGGTGGCCAAGGTGGGTGGATCACCTGAGGTCAGGAGTTTGAGACCAGCCTGGCCATCATGACAAAACCCCATCTCTGTTAAAAATACAAAAATTAGGGCGTGTAATCCCAGCACACTGGGAGACTGAGGTGGGTGGATTGCCTGAGGTCAGGAGTTTGAGTTTGGTAGACACTCCTGTCTCTACTAAAATTACAAAAATGAGCCCTGCGTGGTGGCTCACGCCTGTGTCCCAGCTACTCGGGGGGGCTGAGACAGGAAAATCGCTTGAACCCGGGAGGCGGAGGTTGCAGTGAGCCAAGGTTGTATCATTGCACTGCAGCCTGGGTGACAGAGCAAGACCCGGTCTCAATAATAATAATAAGCGAGGTTAATCAATGAATGAACTAAAAGCAGAAGATCCCAGGCACCCTTGTCGCTCCAGGCCTAGAGCCAGTCCTTTCTCTGGGAGGGTTGCCCTGCTCCTCCTCACCCTAGAGACCCAGGGGGTGCTGGCTTTGAGGTGTTCTGGATTTCGAAGGGTGATCCTCTCTCTAAATAGGGTAGACAGGAAGCAGAGGGATTTGGGGCATCTTGAGGCCACTGCTCCCTCCCACGTGGCTCCCCTTCTGTGCTCTCTCCCACTCAGGCCACAGCAGCAGCTTCAGCAGGTGACAGTGACACAGTCTTCGGGCAGCTTTCGGGGAGGGCGAAAGTGGAGGAGGCCACGGGTGTTAGCAGAGTGTATGTCTGTGTGTGTGTACACGATGTGTGTGAGAATGAGATTGTGCGACTATGTGAGTGTGAGTATGTGCCCATAGGTATGAACACGTGGTTGTGTGTTCCTATGTGAATGTGTGAGGGTGCGGGGCTGTGTGTGAGGGTGGGCGAGGGTGCAGGGCTGTGGGGCTGTGTGAGGTCTGTGACTGTGCTGGGGTGTGAATGTGAACATGTGTGAGTAGGTGAGACCATGTAGGAGCATGCGTGTCACTGTGTGAGTGTGACAGTGCATGAAGGTGAGTGTATGTTCTGGGGACAGGGGCCCGTTTCCTCAGAATGCACATGTGCTCCTGGCCTGGCCACCGCTCACTTCCACCCCACCCCTCCTGCCCTAAATTCTCTGCGCTCACACTTCATACCAGGGTTACTTCTCTCCCTTCCTGAATTCTTTTTTTATTTTTTTGAGACAGAGTCTTGCTCTGTCACCCAGGCAATGGCACCATATTCGCTCACTGCAAACTCCACTTCCCGGGTTCACGTGATTCTCCTGCCTCAGCCTCCTGAGTAGCTGGGACTACAGCCGTGTGCCACCATGCCCAGCTAAGTTTTCTATTTTTAGGAGAGACGGGGTTTCACCATGTTGGCCAGGCTGGTCTTGAACTCCTGACCTCAAGTGATCCACCCGCCTCAGCCTCCCAAAGTGCTGGGATTACAGGTGTGAGCCACCACGCCTGGAGATTTTGGACATATTTTATTTTATTTATTTATTTATTTATTTTATTTATTTTTTTTTTTTTGAGACAGAGTTTCGCTCTTGTTACCCAGGCTGGAGTGCAATGGCGCGATCTTGGCTCACTGCAACCTCCGCCTCCTGGGTTCAGGCAATTCTCCTGCCTCAGCCTCCTGAGTAGCTGGGATTACAGGCACGCGCCACCATGCCCAGCTAATTTTTTGTATTTTTAGTAGAGACGGGGTTTCACCATGTTGACCAGGATGCTCTCGATCTCTTGACCTCGTGATCACCCGCCTCGGCCTCCCAAAGTGCTGGGATTACAGGCGTGAGCCACCGCGCCCGGCCTTGGACATATTTCTCTCTTGTTACCCAGGCTGGAGTGCAATGGCGCGATCTCGGCTCACTGCAACCTCCGCCTCCCGGGTTCAGGCAATTCTCCTGCCTCAGCCTCCTGAGTAGCTGGGATTACAGGCACGCGCCACCATGCCCAGCTAATTTTTTGTAGTTTTAGTAGAGACGGGGTTTCACCATGTTGACCAGGATGGTCTCGATCTCTTGACCTCGTGATCCACTCGCCTCAGCCTCCCAAAGTGCTGGGATTACAGGCGTGAGCCACCGCGCCCGGCCTTGGACATATTTTAAAACCACTGCACTCTGCTTTATTTTTCTTCTCTTCTTAGAAAGCCACGTAAAATCATGCATATATCATTGGTTTATTTTTTTGAGACAGTGTCTCACTCTCTTGCCCAGGCTGGAGTGCAGTGATGTGATCATAGCTGGCTGCAGCCTCAAACTCCTGGGATCAGGCAATCCTCCCACCTCAGCCTCCCCAGTAGCTGGGACCACAGGTGAGCACCACTAAACCTTTCTTTTTCTTTTTTCCTTTCTTTCTCTCTCTTTTTTTATTTTTATTTTTTGGTAGATACAGGGTCTAATTATTGTTGTCCAAGGTGGTCTCAAAATCCTGGGCTCAAGTCTCAAGTGATCCTCCTGCCTCAACCTCCCAAAGTGTATTTAGTTTTATTATTTTTGATTTCTGTTCTCCGCTACTAGAATGTAAGATCTCCAGGAACACAGACTGGGTCCTCTTTGTTCGCTAGCATAGAGCAGATGCCTAATAATTAGATCTTAGTCAGGGTTCCTCAGGAGCAGAAACCAAGGCAAGGAATCAAGGGCAAATAAGTTTATATAGGAGATGACCCCAGGAAACACCAGCAGGTGTGCAATCTCGGCTCACTGCAAGGGAAAGGGGACAGGGAAAGGAAGGTAACTCATGGTGGGTGTGATACCAAATAGGCTACCGCTCGCTGAGTGCGGTGGCTCACGCCTGTAATCCTAACACTTTGGGAGGCCAAGGCAGGCGGATCACCTGAGGTCGGGAGTTCGAGACCAGCCTGACCAACATGGAGAAACTCCATCTCTACTAAAAATACAAAATTAGCCAGGCGTGGTGGCACATGCCTGTAATCCCAGCTACTCCGGAGGCTGAGGCAGGAAAATTGCTTGAACCCAGGAGACGGAGGTTGTGATGAACCGAGATCATGCCGTTACACTGCAGCCTGGGCAACGAGTGAAACTCTGTCTCAAAAAAAATTTTTTTTTAATTAAAAAAAAATTAAAAATCAAATAGGCTACCGCTGAGGGGACCGGGCACTCACACCTACTGGGGACCTCTGGGAGGCAGCATAGGACCCTTCTGAGGTGAGAGAGGTGGCCACCGTCCACAAATTCCCATCCGTTTGAGAGATGCTCCAGGGAAGGCCAATTCTTCCCCTGGTACTTCAGCCTGCCTCGAGCCACTCAGAGTCCCCTTCAACAGCTTCCGAGAAAGCCCTCAGGCCAGGAACTGCTGCAGATAGCACTGGACGTCGGCAAGAGCCTGTTGAAATGGTGAGGCCGGAGGGATATGAATTGGGCATCTACAGCTTCTGCTCCAAACTATTAGTTGAATAATTGAGTACACATTTTTAATACCTCCTTATAGCCCGAAGGCCAAAACCCAGACTTCGGAGCTGGCGCATAAAACCACTGTGACACAGCTTTCTGTCCTGGTGCTACATCGGGGATGACAAACTTAAGAGCTACAAAGGCCACCGGGCAGGAGACAAAGGCAGAGGCAGCCGAGGATGCGAAACACACAGTCCTCTTGGAATTCTCTCATTTCT
>NW_016107549.1:248937-252257 GCF_001604975.1 Cebus imitator
TGGATCCACCGTGCCCAGCCGCCTCCTTTTTTTTTTTTTCTTTTATGGAGACAGAGTCTTGCACTGTTGTCCAGACTAGGGTGCAGTGGCATGATCTCAGCTCACTGCAACCTCCTCCTCCTGGGTTCAAGAGATTCTCCTGCCTCAGTCTCCTGAGCAGGTGGGATTACAGGTGCATGCCACCACACCTGGCTAATTTTTTATAGTTTTAGTAGAGATGGGGTTTCAATATCTTGGCCAGGCTGGTCTCGAACTCCTGACCTCGTGATCTGCCCTCCTTGGCCTCCCAAAGGGCTGGGATTACAGGCACGAGCCACTGCACTCGGCCTGAAGGTTATATTTTCATCATGCTCTAGTCAATTACTGCTTGTGAAGCCAGGCTTGGTGGCAGGCACCTGTAGTCTCAGCTAAGCTGAAGGTTGAGGTGGCAGGATCACTTGACCCAGCAGTTTGAGGTTGCTGTACCTCTAATCATCCCACTGCATTTCAGCCTGGGTGACAGATTGAGATCCTGTCTCTAAAAAAAACAAAATTTCCTGGCGCTGTGGCGCGTGCCTGTAGTCTCAGCCACTTGGGAGGCTGAGGCTGGAGGATCGCTTGAGCCCAGGAGTTCTGGGCTGTAGTGCGCTATGCCAATCGGGTGTCTGCACTAAGTTCGGCATCAATATGGTGACCTCCCAGGAGCGAGGATCACCAGGTTGCCTAAGGAGAGGTGAGCTGGCCCAGGTCGGAAACGGAGCAGGTCAAAACTCCCATGCTGATCAGTAGTGGGATCACGCCTGTGAATAGCTACTGCGCTCCAGCCTGGGCAACATAGCGAGACCCCGTCTCTTAAAACACACACACACAAAACAAAACATTATTTTTTCAGTTGCTGCTTGTGGGAATGTAGGCTCAGGGTTATCAAATTTTCTGATTAAAAAAAATCAGTGCCAGGCACAGTGGCTCACACCTGTAATCCCAGCACTTTGGGAGGCCGAGGCAGGCTGATCACAAGGTCAGGAGTTCAAAACCAGCCTGGCCAAGATAGTGAAATCCCATCTTTACTAAAAATACAAAAAATTAGCTGGGTGCGGTGACCGACACCTGTAATCCTGCTACTTGGGAGGCTGAGGCAGGAGAATCACTTGAACCCAGGAGGCGGAGGTTGCAGTGAGCCAAGATGGCGCCATTGCACTCTAGCCTGGGCGACAAAAACTCTGTCTCAAAAAAAAAAAAAGCCGGGCGCGGTGGCTCAAGCCTGTAATCCCAGCACTTTGGGAGGCCGAGGCGGGTGGATCACGAGGTCAAGAGATCGAGACCATCCTGGTCAACATGGTGAAACCCCGTCTCTACTAAAACTACAAAAAATTAGCTGGGCATGGTGGCGCGTGCCTGTAATCCCAGCTACTCAGGAGGCTGAGGCAGGAGAATAGCCTGAACCCGGGAGGCGGAGGTTGCGGTGAGCCGAGATCGTGCCATTGCACTCCAGCCTGGGTAACAAGAGTGAAACTCCGTCCCAAAGAAAATAAAAAATAAAGAATAAAATAAAATGAAACTCCCCAAAAACCAAAAGAATATAAATGTTATCGATCCATCCAAATATTAGCAAAGCAAAGCACATATATGGGCTGGTTTTAATCAGTTCACACTCTCTACATTAACTACACTTATCAGGCAAGTTATAGCTCAGAGAACCTGACATGTTCTTTTAAAAAACTCCCAAGCCATGATAGGGTACAATGGCTCACATCCATAATCTCAGCTGCTTGGGAGGCTGGGGTGGGAGGATTGCTTGAGGTCAGGAGTTTGAGGCCAGCCTGGGCAATATAGCGAGACTCTGTCTCTATAAAAATTAATAAAAAATTAAAAATTAGCTGGGCAGAGATCATACCCAGGCCTTTGGATGTCCTTTGCCCTGTGCTTGGCTTGCCCTCCTACTGTGGCAGAAAACTCCTATACATCCTGCAAAACTTTGCTCAGGAGCTACCTAAGGCAGAACTCCCCTGAGGCAACCTACTGGGCATTTTTCTATCATTTTTGTTTTTTTCCGAAACAGAGTCTCGCTCTGTCGCTCAGGCTGGAGTGCAATGGAACAATCTTGGCTCGCTGCAACCTCTGCCTCCCAGTTTCAAGCAATTCTCCTGTCCCAGCCTCCCAAGTAGCTGGGATTACAGGTGCGTGCCACCACGCCCGGCTAATTTTTGTATTTTTAAGTAGAGAAGGGGTTTCACCATGTTGGTCAGGCTGGTCTCGAACCCCTGACCTCGTGATCTGCCTGCCTCAGCCTCCCAAAGTGCTGGGATTACAGGCATGAGCCACCACACCTGGCTTTTTTTTTTTTTTTTTTATCTTATTAAGTAGATTTGTCTCTCTTTTTACTCACAGTCTGTGAGCTCCCTTGAGACCAGAAATTGAATCTTGTTCAGTACTGTGCCCTCAGGTCTCATTTCAGGGGCTAACATGACCGAGCATAAATAGAGTTAGTTGAAAGCATGCCCTTGCCTTCCCTCACCCCTGGGATCTGCATCCAGAGCTGTCATTAGTGACGAGAGAGCCAGCTCTTAATTAGAAGTTTAAAAAGGCGCCAGGGGCAGTGACTCACGCCTGTAATCCCAACACATTGGGAGGCCGAAGCGGGCAGATCACCTGAGGTCAGGGGTTCAAGACCAGCCTGGCCACAACATGGCGAAGCCCCATCTCTACTGAAAATAAAAAAATTAGCCAGGAGTGGTGGCATGCACCTGTAATCCCAGCTACTCGGGAGGCTGAGGCAGGAGAATTGCTTGAACCCAGGAGGTGAAGGTTGCAGTGAGCAGAGATTGCACTAATGCACTCCAGCCTGGGTGACGGATTGAGACTCCAGCTCAAAATAATAATAAATAAATATATATATAAATACAAAGGAGCCAGGTGCAGTGACTCATGCCTGTAATCCCAACACTTTGGAAGGCCAAGGCAAAGGGATTACTTGAGGCCAGGAGTTGGAGACCAGCCTGGGCAACGTGGCAAGACCCCATCTCTAAATAAATAAATAATAAATAGAGGCATAAAATAAAAGCCCTGATCTGCAGCACCTGCCAATTTCTGTGGTGCAAATACTCCCACTGTGGCTGATTTCAAGCAACCAATCACTGGGCATGGAGTTGGGAAGAGCTGTGTGCGTTATGAACCCTCTTCAGCCCAGCACTGCCTACATCTCCACCTTCCACCGAAGTCATTACTTCCCTCTTGCTTCCATGAGAAAATACAATACCTTCCCCATTTTTCCCCCCAGAGTGGCCAGAGCAATCTTTTGGTTTCTTTTAACCTTTAAAAATACTTTTTTTTTTTTTTTTTTT
>NW_016107549.1:253432-273406 GCF_001604975.1 Cebus imitator
TTCACCATGTTGACCAGGATGGTCTCGATCTCTTGACCTCGTGATCCACCCGCCTCGGCCTCCCAAAGTGCTGGGATTACAGGCTTGAGCCACCGCGCCCGGCCTGAAACTTCATATGAATGGAATCATTATCTATGTCCACCTCTCTATTTGCTTCTCTTCTCCAATATTAAGTTTGAGGGATTCATTCATGTTGTTAGTACACAGCAATGGTTTGCTCTTTTTCGTTGCTGCATAGTATTCCATCAATCTGTTCATATGATTATTTCTTTTTTAAGAGATGGGGGGTCTCACTACATTGTCCAGGCTGGTCTCAAACTCCTGGGCTCAAACTTCCCACCTTGGCTTCCCAAGTGCTGGGATTACAGGCATGAGCCAACACACCCAGCCCACTCTATTTAAAACACAAAAAGAGACAAAGTTAGGTCTCTCTCAGTCACCCAGGCTGGAGTGCAGAGGTGCAATCATGGCTCACCACAGCCTCGATCTCTCGGGCTCTAGTGATCTTCCCACCTCAGCCTTTCAAGTAGCTGGGACTACAAGCACTCGCCACCATGTTCGGCTAATTTTTAAAACTTTTTGTAGAGATGGGGCCTCACTATGTTGCCCAGGCTGGTCTCAAACTTTTTGGTTCGAGTGATTCCCACACCTCAGCCTCCCAAGTTGCTTGGATTACAGGCATGAGCCACTGTGCCCAGCCAAAAACTTTAAAAAAAATATATCCCTCTTGGGAACATTCTATTCTTATGAGCATTTGGAGAGTTTCGGGTTTGAAGCTATTTTCCCAAGAGTGGAACTGCTGGGTCATGGGGGAGGTGAGTATTTAGCTTTAGGAAATAGTATGACATCATTTTCTAAAGTGGTTTTTATCATTCACCCTTCCACTGCCAGTGTGTGGGATTCTGGGGGTAAAGATGTCTTCCTAAAGTGCAAATCATCAGATCAAAGCTTTTGTGGCTCCTTGTCGCTTTTTAAGTTTTTTACTTTTTGAGCCAGAGTTTCACTCTTGTCACCCAGGCTGGAGTGCAATGGCACAATCTCAGCTCACAGGAACCTCCGCCTCATGGATTCAAGCAATTCTTGTGCCTGAGCCTCACAAGTAGCTGAGATTACAGGAGCCTGCCAGGACACTCAGCTAATTTTTATATTTTTAGTAGAGACAGGGTTTCACCATGTTGGCCAGCCTAGCCTCGAACTCCTGACCTCAGGTAATCGTCCTGCCTCAGCCTCCCAAAGTGCTGTGATTACAGGTGTGAGTCACCACACCTGGTCTTTGTGGCTTTTAGAATAAAGTTGATATTAACTAACATGGCCTTTGTCCCCGCCAGTATCCTCCATCCCAGCTCTCTTTCACTGTTCCTTCCTCATAGGCACTTTGTCCACATTCCTTGAGCATGCCACACTTTTGCCCACCTTGGGGACTTCCACCCATTGTTCCCTCTCTCTAGAAAGCTACACTCTCCATTTGCCACCAGCTAATTTCTACATATTCCTGGCTCAGATCAAATGCAGTATCTTGAAGATGTCTTTCCTTACCTCCCTCCTAACCAAAACGTGGCCACCCTGGGTATTCTCATAGCTCCCTGTTCTTTTCCTTTGAGGCATTTATCATAATTTAATAATGGCAATTTTGTGTAATATAGGTATTCATTTCATCAATGCCTGCATCAGGCACATTTTGTTTCTCAACCTGGGTTGCAGGTAGAAGGGTGCTTGTTTTATTATTCTTTAAACTATACATTTAAACATATATTTAACACATATATAGCCCTTAACTCTTTGCTAGGCACTTCTAAGCACTTTTCAAATATTAATTCATTTAATTGAATTCATAAAATAGCCCTATGAGATAGACGCTGTTATCACTCTATTTTCTAGAAAGATACAGAGGTAGAGAGAAACCATCCACCCCCAGAAGCTCATCCTCCACGTCTGATTGGCTGATGCAGGAGGAAAGAGGGAGGATCTGGAAGGACATTTTAGGGTCCCGAACTAAAATTGGAACAATCACTTCCTCTGTGTCCAATTGGCCAGGAACTAGTCACATGACTCTGCCCAGCTGCAAGGGAAGCTGGGAAATGTAGTCTTTTTGTGTGTACAGGTGAGCCCATGGCTTTGTGGTCGCCATATTTCATGAGGGCACACTAAGTGTCAAGCACTTTATCCACGTTATCCTATTCAGTGCTGGTACAAAGGAAGAAAAAGCGAAAGAGAGAGAGAAAAAGAAAAAAGGGGAGAGTTAAAGAGAAACAGAAATAATTTAAAAATAAAATTTTTGGCCAGGTGCGATGTCACACCTGAAATCCCAGCACTTTGGCAGGCCGAGGAGGGCGGATCTCCTGAGGTCAGGAGATCGAGGCCAGCCAGGCCAACATGATGAAACCCCGTCTCTATTTTAAAAAAATACAAAAATTAGCCGGGCTTGGTGGCGGGCACCTGTAATCCCAGCTGCTGGAGAGGCTGAGGCAGGAGAATAGCTTGAACCCAGGAGGTGGAGGTTGCAGTGAGCCGAGATTGCGCCACTGCACTCCAGCCTGAGCGACAAGAATGAGACTGCATCTCAAATATATATATATATATATATATATATATATATATATATATTCATTTTTATTTTTAAAAACATTTGTATTTTGAGATGGAGCCTCACTCTGTTGCCCAGGCTGGAGTGCCGTGTCGCGATCTCGGCTCACTGCAACCTCAGCCGCCCAGGTTCAGGCGATTATCCTGCTTCAGCATCTCCAGCAGTTGGGATTACAGGCGCCCACCACTACACCCGGCTAATTCTTTGTATTTTTAGTAGAGACGAGGTTTCACCATGTTACTCAGGATGGTCTCGATCTCCTGATCTCGTGATCCTCCTGCCTTGGCCTCCCAAAGTGCTGGGTTTACAGGTGTGAGCCACCGTGCCTAGCCCAGGGAGCATTGTTCAGAAACGTACCTTGGATATGTTTAATCAGGCATGGTAACACATGCAGACATGGAAATGAGTGTAGTGAAGGAAGAAGGTAAGTCACAGATCCCTAGAAACAGGAGGCACAGCACACCAGGCAGGGCCATGTGGGCAAGCCCTGGGGTTGGTCAGGAGACAGAGGGGAGAGGGAAGAACATGGTCTAGAACTTTCATTGGGGGTTTTTATGGGAAGGAACAGGCAAGGCAGGGTGGGTACACTGAGTAAGCTTAAGATTTGATGATTTGCCTGGTGCGGTGACTCACACCTGTAGTCCCAGCACTTTGGAAGTCTGAGGCAGGTGGATCACCTGAGGTCAGGAGTTCGAGACCAGCCTGGCCAACATGGCGAAACCCGGTCTCCACTAAAAATATAAAAAATTAGCTGGGTGCGGTGGCAGGTGCTGGTAATTCCAGCTACTTGCGAGGCTGAGGCAGGAGAATTGCTTGAACTTGGGAGGTGGAGGTTGCAGTGAGCAGAGATTGCGCCACTGTACTGTAGCCTGGACAACAAGAGGGAAACACCATCTAAAAAAAAAAAAAAAAAAAACTGGTTTGAGGCCAGGCGAGGTGGCTCGTGCCTGTAATCCCAGCACTTTAGGAAGCCAAGGGGGAGCGCATCACTTGCAGTCAGGAGTTAGAGACCAGCCTGACTAACATGGTGAAACCCCGTCTCTACTAAAAATACAATCATTAGCCAGGTGTGGTGGCAGGCACCTGTAATCCCAGCTATTTGGGAGGCTGCGACAGGAGAACTACTTGATCCCAGGGGGTGGAGTTGAAGTGAGTTGAGATGATGCCACTGAACTCCAGCCTGGGCAACAGAGTGAGACTCTGTCTCACAAAAATAAAAATAAAAATGAAGATTTGATGATTTGAATAATTCTGGCAGTCTCTGAGTTATAGGGGTGATCCCTAGTTGTCCATACCTGACCCTGGGGTGATTTAGGGCAGGAGGAATATTGGCGTGGTGTGTGAGAGTTTGATAAAGGAGCTAGCTGGGGGTGTGGGCTCTGGACTGTTTGGTTTGTATATTAAACATATGCTCACAGCTGTGTTGTTTGCTCTCTCTCGGAATTAGCTACCCCAGGGAGGGGCAGTCTCTCCAGGATCAGTAAGCCTCCAAATGTCAAAGCTTCATAAAATTCAGAAAATTAAAAAAAAAAAAAAAACTGATGAATACCAACAGGGCCCTGGCACGGTGGCTCACATCTGTAATGTCAGCACTTTGGGAGGCCGAGGTGGGCGGATCATGAGGTCAGGAGTTTGAGACCAGCCTGACCAACATGATGAAACCCGGTCTCTACTAAAGATACAAAAAATTAGCCAGGTGTGGTGGCACGCGCCTATAATCTCAGCTGCTCAGGAGGCTGAGGCAGGAGAATCACTTGAACCCAGGAGGCGGAGGTTGCAGTGAACCAAGATTGCACCACTGCACTCCAGCCTGGGTGACAGAGGGAGACTCTGGCTCCAAAAAAATAGAAGACTTGAGCAAAGGAGGGAATTTATTTATATAACTCTTGTGTTGGCCTTTAGGTTTCAGTGTGGTTGACAGTTGTGGGATGTGATATGTTTTGGGTAAGATGAGGAACAAGTGAACTACACCACAAACAACCACACAGGAAGGGGAAGTGTGTGTGTGTGTGTGTGTGTGTGTGTGTGTGTGTGTGTGTGTGTTGAGACGGAGTTTTGCTCTTGTTGTCCAGGCTGGAGTGCAATGGCACCATTTTGGCTCACTGTAACTTACACCTCCAGGGTTCAAGCGATTCTCCTGCCTCAGCCTCCCGAGCAGCTGGGATTACAGGCAGGCACCACCATGCCCAGCTAAATTTTTTTGTATTTTTTAGTAGAGACAAGGTTTCACCATGTTGGTCAGGCTGGTCTTGAACTCCTGAGCTCAGGTGATCTGCCCACTTTGGCCTCCCAAAGGACTGGGATGACAGGCATGAGCCACCACCCAGCCAAGAAGGGAAAGTTTTTGTTGTTGTCGTTTGGTTGGTTGGGGTTTTTTTTGTTGTTGGTTTTTGTTTTTGAGACAGAGTCTCACACTGTCGCCCAGGCTGGAGTGCAGCGGTGCGATCTCAGCCTACTGCAGCCTCCGCCTTCCGGGTTCAAGCAGGAGGCACTGCACCTGACCAGGAAGGGGAAGTTTTAACTGGGCCAAAGGTGATGGGATACAACTGGGTTTCAGACAGCTTAGCTCAGGCCTAAAAATGGCTGCTGTGGCATCAACTAGAGTAAACAAATCTATGACAGAGATGGACAGAAACAGACTCCTGGTGATGTCCTCTCAGCACCTGGATCCAGTTAAAGATATACTGGTGCTAAAGATACACTTCAGGTGTGATACATCTTCGCACCTGAAGATATACTCCTGCTGTACTTTTTTCAGCTGTGTGAGCAAATATCTTTTTTAATTTTTTACTTTTTTTTTTTTTCATTTTTTGAGACAGAGTTTCACTCTTGTTGCCCAGGCTGGAGTGCAATGGCATGATCTCAGCTCACTGCAACCTCTGCCTCCCAGGTTCAAGGGATTCTCCTACCTCAGCCTCCTCAGTAGCTGGGATTACAGGCGTGTGCCACCATGCCCAGCCAATTTTTTGTATTTTTAGTAGAGATGAGGTTTCACCATGTTGGCCAGGCTGGTTTCGAACTCTTGATCTCGGGTGCTCTACCTGCCTTGGCATCCCAAAGTGCTGGGATTGCAGACATGAGCCACAGCGCCCGGCAGACTCTCTTTTCTTTAAAAAAAAAAATTATATATATATATATGTATATGTGTGTGTGTGTGTGTGTGTGTGTATATATATTTTTTTTTTATTTTTTATTTTTATTTTTTTTCAGGCTGGGTGCACGGGCTCACACCTGTAATCCCAGCACTTTGGAAGGCCAAAGCAGGTGGATCACTTCAGGCCAGTAGTTTGAGACCAGCCTGGCCAACCTGATAAAACTCCTCTAAAAATATAAAAATTAGCCAGGTGTGGTGGTGCATGTCTGTAATCCCAGCTATTCGGGAGGCTGAGAATTGCTTGAACCCAGGAGGCAGAGTGCACAGTGAGTGGAGACTGTCTCAAAAAAACAAATTTCAGACACAAGGTCTTGCTTTGTTGCCCAGGCTGGAGTGCGGTGACATGAGTCATAGCTCGCTGTAGCCTCAAACTCCTGGGTTCAAGGGATCCTCTGGTCCCAGCCTCCTGAGTAGCTAAGACTACAGTTGCTCCCCACATTGCCCAGCTAATTAATAAAAGATCTTTTAATAGAAACAGAATCTTGCCGTCTTGCTCAGGCTAGTCTCGAACTCCTGGGCTCCAGTGATCCTCCTGCCTCAGCCTCCCAAAGTGCTGGGATTACAGGAATAAGTCACCATGCCCAGTCTCTTCTCTTCTTAATTAGTTGTGGCAGGTAAGGGTTCTCTTATGTGCTAACAACAACAAAAATGTTCTGTCTGCTGCAACCCCTGCTCTGATCTCCCCCAACCAGAAAGGTGTACGTTTTTCAGCTGTATGAGCAAATCTCTTCTATTCAAAAAAAAAGAAGTGCCTGTCTTTACTCCATTGGGTTAATCATCCACCCTTCCACTTCAGGCCTCACCCCCTTTCAGAAAGGAAGAAAACCCCACACAAGCTGATGTAAACAATAATAGTCACCATGTCACAGAACAATAAATTCAGGGTTAGGGCAGCTCTAGAGTTGGTTAATTCAGTGGCCTCATGATACCATCAACCAGGTTCTTTCTGTCTGTCCAGTCCACCTTCCCCAGCATCTCAGCTTTGTCCTAAGGGTATTCCCTCCTCATGGTCCCAAGACAGCTTCCAAGAGTCCATCCATCACATGCAGAAATAGCAGGTTCCAGAGGAAGAAGACACCAACTTTTAAACATGCCTCTTTTCAGAAGGAAGGAACGCCTTCCTGGTGCTTGCCTTCAGGTCTCCCTAACCTGAAATCTGTCATGTGCTGTCTTGATCTGGGGCCTCCCAGAAGTGGATCCAGGAGTAAGAATTTGAGTGCAAGCAGTTTATCTGGGATGGAACTGAACAGTGCATGTCTCTCCAAATTCACATGTTAAAGTCCTAACCCCCAGTGTGGCTGTATGTAGGGATGGATCCTTTAGGTAATTAGATGGAGGTAATTAGGTTAAGTGAGATCATAAGCGTGGGGCCCTTGTTCAGTGGGATTGGTGTCCTTAGAAGAGGAGACAGCACAGAGCTCGCTCTTTTTCCCTGTGTGCAGTCTGAGGAAAGGCCACATGAGGACACATTGAGAAGGCGGCCATATGCAAGCAAGGAAGAGAGCCCTCACCAGGAAGTGAATTGGCTGACACCTTGATCTTGGACTTCCCAGCCTCCAAAACTGTAAGAAAATTAGTGTTGTTTTGTGATATTTTGTTAGCCCTAGCAGACTAAAACTGAGTCCAGGAATCACTGATGGGGAGAAGAAAAATGAGACAGGAACATGAGAACAGCCCATCCCAAGTATAAATAAGTAGTTACTGCTGAGAGCTGCTGGGTTCCAGTCCTGCTGAGGCTCGTTGTGAAGACTGTGACACATGTATCTTGGAGACAACCCACCCAAGTGGAGAGGGAGCTAAGGGTTTTGTTTTTGCTTTTGTTTTGAGTCAGAGACTTGCTCTGTCACCCAGGCTGGAGTGCAGTGGCATGATCTCGGCTCACTGCAACCTCGGCCTCCCAGGTTCAAGCCATTCTCCTGCCTCAGGCTCCCAAGTAGCTGGGATTACAGGCACCTGCCACCATGACTGACTAATTTTTTTTTTTTTTTTGAGACGAAGTTTCGCTCTTGTTACCCAGGCTGGAGTGCAATGGCGAGATCTCGGCTCACCGCAACCTCTGCCTCCTGGGTTCGGGCAATTCTCCTGCCTCAGCTTCCTGAGTAGCTGGGATTACAGGCACGCACCACCATGCCCAGCTAATTTTTTGTATTTTTAGTAGAGACGGGGTTTCACCATGTTGACCAGGATGGTCTCGATCTCTTGACCTCGTGATCCACCCGCCTCGGCCTCCCAAAGTGCTGGGATTACAGGCTTGAGCCACCGCGCCCGGCCAGTAATTTTTTAATTTTTAGTGGAGATGGGGTTTCACCATGTTGTTCTCAAGCAATCTGCCCACCTCAACCTCCCAAAGTGCTGGGATTACAGACGTGTGCCACCACACCCAGCTAATTTTTGTATTTTTAGTAGAGATGGGGTTTCGACCTGTTGACCAGCCTGGTTTTGAACTCCTGACCTCAAGTGATCCACCTGCTGTGGCCTCCCAAAGTACTGGAATTACAGGCATGAGCCATGGCGCCTGGCCGAAGCTGAGATATTCGAGAGTTACCACCCATACACTGAGGGCTGCGCCCTAGGCACTTCTGACCTGTCCCACATGAGGGCCAGGAGAAAGCCCCCAGGCAGAGTGGGGTAGGGAGGACGTGCTGTGGACATACAGTAGCCCAGGGCTCAGCAACCTCTTTCTGTAAAGGACTAGATAGTAAATATTTTCAGCTTTGCAGGCCAAACATTCTCTGTTGCAACTACATGTTCCAATAAACCCACTGTAAACTGAAAACATCACTGAAGTGAGAGGATCGCTTGTGCCCAGGAGTTTATCAGCCTGGGCAACATAGTAAGACCCCATCTCTACCAAAAGACTTAAAAAATTACGTAGGTGTGGTGACACACACCTGTAGTCCCGGCTACTTGGGAGGCTGAGGTAGAAGGATCACTTTAGCTGGGAGTTCAAGGCTGCAGTGAGCTGTGTTCGAACTACTGCACTCCAGCCTTGGGCGACAGAGCAAAATTCTGTTTCAAAAGGAAGGGAAAAGAAGGGAAGGGGAGGAGAAGAGAGGGGAGGGGAGGGAAGGGAAAAGGTAAAGGAAAAGAAAAAGAAGAAGGGAAAAGATCACAAGCTGAAAATACATGGAATACACATAAGTCAGTGAACATCATAGCTTAGCCTAACTTACCTTAAACAGGCTGAGAACACTTAACATTAGCTTACAGGTGGCCAGAATCATCTAACGTAAAGCCTATTTTAAAATAAAGTGTTGAATATCTCACATAATTCTTTGAACACTATACTGAACGTGAAAAACACAATGTATGGGTGCCCAAAGTAGGATTTCTACCAAATGCGTGTCACTTTCACACCCTTGTAAAGTTGAAACATTGTAAGTTCAACCATCTTTAAGTTGGGACCATCTGTATTTGGTTCTGTCCTTGAGTGAAAGCTGCCTCCAGCGACATGCAAACAGATGAGCACAGTTGTGTGCCAATAAAACTTGAAAAACAGGTGGTGCGCGGTGCCTAAGCCAATTACCAACGAGGAAATGGACCATTAGATGGATGTGGACCAATCAGGGCTGACCCTCTGAAGCACGTGACCACCCAGGGTGGAAATAGATTTGCCCTGCCGCATCTTCCTAGCCTTTTCTCATGGCCACTGCCCTCGGCCGTGAGGTCTGCAGAGCCTCACAGCAGGTCCCAGTCCCAACAAACTACGTCCCAAGAAGTGGATTTAGCTCTGGGGTTTGGTTTGGCTTTTTCTTTTCTCCACGGACTGCTGATGGCTGGAACAGGAGCTTGGCACCTCCACCCTGACCCAGACACAAGCCTGTCTGTCGCCCTCAAATGGAGCTGGCCAGAGACTACAACCGCGTTGGTTCCCAAGACAAGGAAAAGTCAGAAGAGGCCGGATGCGGTGGCTCAAGCCTGTAATCTCGACACTTTGGAAGGCTGAGGCGGGCAGATCACCTGAGGTCAGGAGTTCGAGACCAGCCTGGCCAACGTCTGGACTAAAAATACAAAAATTAGCTGGGCGTGGTGGCTCCCACCTGTAATCCCAGCTACTCAGGAGGCTGAGGCAGGAGAATCGCTTGTATCTAGGAGGCAGAGGTTGCAGTGAACCGATATCGCGCCACTGCACTCCAGCCTGGGCGATAAAACCAGAAAAAAAAAAAAAAAAAAAAAAAAGCCAGAAGAGACGGGGAGGAATTGGAGTGTGATCTCCCATCCCATTAGCCCAGATCTGGGACTCCCAGGTGGAACGTTCCAAACCTATCATTTTTTTTTTCTCTCTCTCTCCCTCTTAAGGCACATCTTCCAATACTCTGCAGTCATTAAGCAGAATGAGGCAGGTCTGGGTGTGCTGATTTGGGGAAGATGTCCACGGTATATAATTAACTGGAAAAAGCTATCATGGAACTGTGTGCCTGCAACGATCCCTATTTGTGAAAGTGAAAGGGAGGATATTCGTATAGAAGCTGGTGTGCAAATAGAAAATGCCAGGGCGGATGCACCAGGCAGCTCTTAGCAGAGCTATATTAGGGGAAGGGAGGCGCTGGAGGGGACTCCATTCAGTATGCTCCCCTTCGATAGGGTTTGAATTCCTTGCATTTTATCATGAGCACGGATTGCTTTTCTAAGAAAAGAAATCCACCAGGTGCGGTGGCTCGTGTCTGTAATCCCAACACTTTGGGAGGATGAGGTGGGAGGATCACTTGAGGCCAGGAGGTGAAGGTCGCAGTAAACTATGATTCCACCTCTGCACTCCAGTCTGGGTGGTGGAGGGAGACCCTGTCTCATTAAAATAAAAAAAAACAAAAAACAGAAAATGAAACACTGTCTTTAAATATATAAATAAATAAATAAATAAATCTGTCTGTGGGTGGGGGACGAGGAGGGCATGGTGGCACGCACCTATAGTCCCAGCTACTCGGGAGGCTGAGGCAGGAGAATCGCTTGAATCCAGGAGGCAGAGGTTGCAGTGAACCGATATCACGCCACTGCACTCCAGCCTGGGCCACAAGCCTGCAGTCATTAAGCAGAATGGTTGTGTGTGTGTGTGTGTGTGTGTCCGTGTGTCCTGTTGATTCTGTGTCTTTGGAGAACCCTCACTAACACAGCAGAACTTTACAAATTGCCTCTCTGGGCTGCAGCTACCAATTTTATAGATGAGAAAACTGAGGCACAGGGAGGGGAATGACTGCTCAGGGCCTCTGGATGCTGGAGTCTGGGACGCTTCTGTTCCAATCTCACAGCCTCCCCCTTCCCTGTTCCCCATTGGAAGGAGCAAAAAAAATTTAAACAGCAAAGAGACTTGGGAAGACCTGGAATCGGCTCCTCCTCTGGCCGGCTGGGTGGCCTGGAGCATCTCGCCCGCTCGCCCCATGGATACCTGGCCCTGGCTTCCGTACCACAGAACCACTAGTGAGAAAGTGACTTCCTTTACTGCACCATCAATCCCTCTAATCCCTCAAAAAAAACCAAGTCTCAGTATGAGCGTGGGGGCTCACGCCTGTATTCCTAGCAGATTGAGAGACCAAGGCAGGCGGATCACCTGAGGTCAGGAGTTCGAGACCAGCTTTGCCAACATAGTGAAACCCCCCCCCTACTAAAAATACAAAAATTAGCAGGGCGTGGTGGTGCATGCCTGTAATCCCAGCTACTCGGGAGGCTGAGGCAGGAGAACTGCTTGAATCCAAAAGGCAGTGGTTACAGTGAGATTGCGCCACTGCACTCTAGCCTGGGTGACAGAGCGAGATTCTGTCTCAAAAAAAATCAATTCTGCCAGGCGCTGTGGCTCATGCCTGTAACCCCAGCACTTTGGGAGGCCAAGGTAGACAAAGCATGAGGTCAGGAGTTCAACACGAGCCTGATCAACATGGTGAAACCCCGTGTTACTAAAAATACAAAAATTAGGCAGGTGTGGTGGCGCAGGCCTGTAATCCCAGGTACGGATTTTCTTGTATATTTAGTACATCGTTTGAACCTGGGAGGTGGAGGGTTCAGTGGGCCGAGATTGTGCCACTGCTCTTCAGCCTGGGTGACAGAGCGACGGTCTAAAAAAAAAATTCTCAGAGAGGCGCTAGCTAGCAGGACTTTCACACCCCATGATGCTTCCTAATCCACTTTTTTTTGCAAAAAGAACCAGTCCCAGCCTTAAATTCTTGAGAAAGTATAGGGAGAATATCTCTGTGTGCTTTCATGATTTTTATTTTTATTTATTTATTTATTTATTTTTGAGACGGAGTTTCACTCATGTTACCCAGGCTAGAGTGCAATGGCGCGATCTCGGCTCACCGCAACCTCCGCCTCCTGGGTTCAGGCAATTCTCCTGCCTCAGCCTCCTGAGTAGCTGGGATTACAGGCACGCACCACCATGCCCAGCTAATTTTTTGTATTTTTAGTAGAGACGGGGTTTCACCATGTTGACCAGGATGGTCTCGATCTCTTGACCTCGTGATCCACCCCCCTTGGCCTCCCAAAGTGCTGGGATTACAGGCTTGAGCCACCGCGCCCAGCCTTTTTTTTTTTTTTTTTTTTTTTAAAGATGGGGTTTCTCCATGATGGCCAGGCTGGTCTTGAACTCCTGACCTCAGGTGATCCACCCACCTCAGCCTCCCAAAGCGCTAGGATTACAGGTGCGAGCCACCGCGCCCGGCTTTCTTGTATATTTAGTACAGATGCGGTTTCACTGTGTTGGCCATGCTGGTCTCGAACTCCTGACCTCTGACGATTCACCCGCCTCAGCCTCCCAAAGTGCTGAGATTTCAGGCATGAGCCACTGCGCCTGGCCGTTTTTTCCCTTTTTTTTGTTTTTTTAGAGACGAGAGTGATCTCTCTGTTGCCCAGGCAGCAGTGCAGCGGTATGTTCACGGCTCACTGCAGCCTCAAAGTCCTGGGCTCAAACGATCCTCTCACCTCAGCCTCCTGAGTAGTTGGGGCTGCAGTTGCACAACACCACACCCGACTGATTTTTAAAATTATTTTTTGTAGACATGGAGTCTCACTCTGTCTTCCAGACTGGAGTACAGTGGCGGGATCTCAGCTCACTGCAACCTCCCCTCCTGGGTTCAAGTGATTCTGGTGCCTCAGCCTCCCGAGTAGCTGGGACTACAGGTGCCTGCCACCACGCCCAGCTAATCTTTGCATTTTTAGTAGAGACGGGGTTTCTTCATGTTGGCCAGGCTGGTCTTGAACTCCTGACCTCAGGTGATCTGCCCACCTCGGCCTCCCAAAGTGCTGGGACTACAGGCGTGAGCCACCGCGCACTGCACCTGCCAGCTGTTGTTTTATTATTATTTCGAAGTACGGAACAAGGACCACAGGAACCGGCACTTTTGGCTTCCCTTCCTTCTGCTGTTTATGTAAATAATAAACTGTTGGAATTGAAAAGTGGCTCCTTGTTTTTTTTTTTTTTTTTTTTTTTCTGAGACAGAGTCTCACTCTGTCTCCCAGGCTGGAGTGCAGTGGCACGATCTTGGGTCACTGCAACCTCTGCCTCCCGTGTTCAAGAGATTCTCCTGCCTTACCTTCCCGAGTAGTTGGGATTACAGGCATGTGCCACCACGCCCAGCTAATTTTTGTATTTTTAGTAGAGACGGGGTTTCACCATGTTGGTCAGGCTGGTCTCGTTCTCTTGACCTTGTGATCTGCCCACCTGGGCCTCCCAAAGTGCTGGGATTACAGGCGTAAACCATGGCTCCTGGCCCCTTGGCCTAATCTCTAAATGAGGAAATTGAGGTGCAGAGAGGGTCGGCCACTCACCCAGTGGAAAAAGCTAGAATTCTAACCCAGACCATTTGCCTTCACAACCTCCGCTGACCGCCACAGCTACCTGCCATAAGGTGCAACTCAGAGGAAAGAAACTTCTCTCTGTGCCCTGATGTCTCGCCACCTGCAATGGATTTCTTCTTCCTTGTGGGGAGGGAGGTGGAGCCCCAGCCCCCAGCTTTGAGGCTCACCTCGTCCTCCTTGTATATTAAGGAGTGCTCAGATGTGGCTGTCACTGAACCTTTCCCTCCAAGATGGAGCCCTGTGTGCAAGAGACGGTGTGTGCAAAAGGCTTGACTCACAGCCAGTGCGTGATAAACCCTCAATAAATGTTTGAAATTATTATTATCGATGGTCTCGGGGTGCTGGCTAAAAGGCAGCATAGCTCGGCAGTTAAGCCAGACGTGCTGGGTTCAAATCCCATCTCTACCATGTAATAGCTGTGTGACCTTGGGTAAGTTACTCAACCTCCCTGTTCTTCCATGTGTAAAATGGGGGAAATGACACTATTTTATAGAGCTATTGCAAGGATTAGCATAGGAAAAGCCTCTACGGTGCCTGCCACTGATGTCACTGACGTCGGGTTTTATTATTGCTGTGACACTTTCCCCTGATTCAGAGTTCCATCTCCTAGGTCCCCAGGCATGGCAGCAGCTGGCTTTCAGATCAGGGCCTCCCTGGGCAGCTTTATGCTCCGCAGAAGCCCCTGCCTTCCCCCCTCTGGCTCCCAGCAGCCCCATCCTTCCCCCACTCCTGGCCCGGGTTCCAGCACCGTCTCCTCCCCTCTCCTTTGCCCCTCAGCTGCAGGGTGACCAGAGCCTCTGCCTCGTGGGACAGCTTTCTAGCACTTTCCCCCTTTTAAGAGATTGACTGCAATTTCTATAATAACATCACATTAGCCAGAAATTAATGTCCTCATTAAGATAGCAATTAGGCACATTAGCGTGGCAATAAAAGAGAAGCTTATGAAATAATTGCTGGTTCCAAAATGCCTTTAATTTAGTATTTTATATTGTGCCATGTTATTAATTTTTTTCCCTCGGCAGAAGATAATAAGAGAAACGTTTGAATTATGGGGAGGTTTAAAATAAAAAATAAAAAATTAAGAAGGAAAGCAATGTTGATACCTATAGACAGTCGATCTCTCTTCTCCCCAGTCCCCTGTAGGTCTTGGGTCCATGGGGTGGTGATGGTGTCAGAAGAGGGAAAGCTTTGATGTGTAGGGGGCCAGGCCACGTCCTGGGACTTTTGGCCAGGCTTGGCATCCAGAGGAGATTGGACTGGAGCAGGCTTTGATCCTCGAAGCGGGAGAAATGGTGCCGTGTTCCTTTGCCCTAAACAACAAATACCTGTTTGTTTGTTTGCTTCCCCCAGTAGACTCCATCTCCTGAATTCAAATTCTTTCCGCAAACGTTTCTTTGGTACCCTGTGGCTGTGCCTCTGCTGTTGAGGGGTTTCCAGATTGTTGGAGACGACAGATGTATAAATGGGAAAACGCTGTGATAAACTGGGAATGCAGTATTTTGCAAATTGTAATGAAAGTCGCGCCTGCAGGCCAGGCGGCGTGGCTCTCGGTTTTTATCCCAGCACTTTGGGAGGGCGAGGTGGAAGGGTCGCCTGAGGCCAGGAGTTTGAGACCAGCCTGGGCAACGTAGTGAGGTCCCATTTCTTAATTTAAAAAAAAAAAGGCCAGGCACGGTGGTTCACGCCTGTAATCCCAGCACTTTGGGAGGCCGAGGCGGGCGGACCATGAGGTCAGGAGATTGAGACCAGCTTGGTCAATATGGTGAAACCCCATCTCTACTAAAAATACAAAAATTAGCTAGGCACGGTGGTGTGCGCCTGTAATCCCAGCTACTCAGGAGGCTGAGGCGGAATCCCTTACATCAGGGAGTAAGAGGTTCCAGTGAGCCGAGATCATGCCATTGCACTCCAGCCTGGCGACAGAGTGAGACTCTATCTCAAAACAAATACAAAAACAAACAAACAAAAACAAAGAAATCATGGATTTAGGGCATGATTAGCCATGGATAGTAAAATCATTAGGGGAAAGGTGAATGAGGAATGTTTTTGTGTGGCAGGGCACAGTGGCTCACACCTGTAATCCCGGCACACTGGGAGGCTGAGGCGGGTGAATCACTCAAGGTCAGGAGTTGGAGACTAGCCTGGCCAACGTGGTAAAACCCTGTCTCTACTAAAACTACAAAAATTAGCCAGCTGTGGTGGCGGGCACAGGTAATTCCAGCTACTTGGGAGTCGATTCTCCTGCCTCAGGCTCCCAAGTAGCTGGGACTATAGGCGCTCACCACCATGCCCAGCTAATTTTTGTGATTTTAGTAGAGACGAGGTCTCACCATATTGGCCAGGTGGGTCTCAAACTCCTGACCTTGTGATCCACCCACTTCAACCTCCCAAAGTGCTTGGATTCCAGGCGTGAGCCACTGCGCCCAGCCCAAAAGAGAAATGTCTGAGTTTTTTTGTCTTTTTTTTTTTTTTTTTTTTTTTTTGAGACAGACTCTTGCTCTCTCACCAGGCTGGAGTGCAGTGGTGCAACCTTGGCTTTTTTTTTTTTTTTTTTGAGACAGACTCTTGCTCTCTCACCAGGCTGGAGTGCAGTGGTGCAACCTTGGCTCACTGCAACCTCCGCCTCCTGAGTTCAAATGATTCTCCTGCCTCAGCCACCCGAATAGCTGGGACTACAGGTGTGCGCCACCATGCCCGGCTAATTTTTGTGTTTTTAGTAGAGACGGAGTTTCACCATGTTGATCAGGATGGTCTCAATCTCTTGATTTCGTGATCCGCCCACCTCAGCCTCCCAAAGTGCTGGGATTACAGACATGAGCCACCTCGCCCGGCCCTAAAAAGGCATGTTTTTGTGGAGGGCTGTTCTGCTCCTATCTGAACCCAGGGTCAGCCTTAGCGTCCTAGGCTGGACATGATGTGCTCCCGCTGGGAGTAGTAGCAGGTTGGTGAGGGCCTGGAAGGCGACATCCCTATCTGAGTTAAGGAGGGGATCTCAGGGCGTCAGGCACATGAGCAGAAACCTGAAGGAGTAAAAGGGGAGGATGCACAGCGATCTGGGGGAACAGGGTTCCAGGCAGGAGGAACAGCGGTGCCAAGGCCCGAGATGGGAACTAGCATGGAGGAGTAGAAATCAGTTAGGAGACTGGTGTGGCTGGAAGGAAGTGTGAGAGAGAGAAAGAGAGAGGAGAGGAGGCGCAATTCAGAGACACCAAGGAAAGAAAAAATGGGAGGCCAGGTGTGGGGGCTCATGCCTGTAATCTCAGCACTTTGGGAGGCCGAGGCGGGCGAATCACCTGAGGTCAGGAGTTCGAGACCAGCCTGGCCAGGATGACAAAACGCTGTCTCTACTAAAAATACAAAAATTAGTGGGGGACAGTGGTACAAACCTGTAATCCCAGCTACTCGGGAGGCTGAGGCAGGAGAATCGCTTGAGCCTGGGAGGCAGAGGTTGCAGTGAGCCGAGATCGCACCACTGTACTCCAGCCTGGGCGAGAGTGAGACTCTGTCTCAAAAAAAAAAAGGAAAATGGGGCATTTCATTGGAAGGCCATGCCGAAAAACAAAAAAGAAGGATTCCTCAGGAAGTTAAAGAGTTGACAGTTTCACAGCCCCCAGGATCTGGGTCTAACTCCTTCGTGGGGAAGTTCTGACCAAGGCACACCTGTGCCTCCCAGGTTCCTTGTCAGTTACCTGTTGCCAGTTAAGCTAACAAAGGCCGGGCCCGGGGGTTCGTGCCTGTAATCCCAGCACTTTGAGAGGACCAGGCGGGCGGATCACTTGAGACGAGTTCGAGACCAGCCTGGCCAACATGGCGAAACCCTGTCTCTACTAAAAATGCAAAAATTAGTCAGCTATGGTGGTTTGTGCCTGTAATCCCAGCTACTCGAGAGGCTGAGACAGGATAATCTCTCGAACCTGGAAGGTTGCAGTGAGCCAAGATTGCGCCACTGCACTCCAGCCTGGGCCACAAAGTGAGACTGTGTCTCAAAAAAAAAAAAAAAAAAGCTGCCTAACAGCGCCCAAATCCAGCAGCTTAGGAAAATCAGCGTTAATTTTGGCTTCGCAGGCTGCAGGCTGGGCTCAACCGCCAATGTCTATGGGTCCAAGACTTTATTAATCCAGGCTGGGTCTTTTCGTATATTTCGGGCCCGGCTGGCTGTAGGCTGGTCTGGGACGGCTGGGCTGGGATAACAGGATTCTTCCGTCATCCTCCAGCAGGCTAGCTGGGGCGTGGCCACCTGACAGAGGCGGGGTTTCCAGACATTGACCAGAAACCTGCGGCACCTCTCCAGGCCTAGATTGGGAACTGACTTCACTTCTGCTGCGATCCATTGATTGGCCAAAGGAGATCACGAGACCAACCCAGATTCAAGGGGTGTGGAAATAGGCTCCACCTTCCAGTGGGAGGACCCACGTCGACCAACAGTATAGATGGTGGGAGGTAGAATTGGATCCAGGAAGCAACTTGATCAGCCCCATGATTCCTTTGGGGCTTTTGATAATCATTCCCTGCCTCCCTCTGAGTACCCCAAGGCATTCTATAGTCCTCGACCCTAGTTTTTGCCCCTGTAGAAGTTATTTCTGCCCAGGTTTGCTCTCTGTAAGCTCCCACAGGAGCTGTGGCTTGAGTTGTTCAAGACCCCAAATTCCCGACTGAACTTCCCTTCTTGCTCTGCATTGGGGTGTGACCAGTACTGAAATGTTTTATTGAAATTACTGGCTCGGCTGATAGCAAACAGAGTTGGTGTCAGTGAGGCACAGGAGAGGTTAGTCTGTAGTGTGCTATGGAGCAAAGGAGCAAGGGAAACCAGGAGCTCAGCTTGAACCTACTCAGTGTCCCCTTGTGCAGTGTCCAACCTGCCCAACCGTACCAGACCACCTGATTGAGGGACTAAATAGTGGAGGAAAGGAAGGGAAAACGGATTTCACCGAGAGCTTGAGCCTTAGCCCTCGGGCCAAATGAAGGACCTTCCCGGAACAGAATGACCCAGAAGGACCCAGAAGGAAGACTCGGCGGCTCAACCACCCAGATGGGTAAGACGGAGCAGCCTGGCCTCTTGTTGATCAAGGCTGGGCCAGGTGGTGTGGAGGAGGGGTGGAGGACTAAGAGAGGGGGCAAAGAGGAGGGTAGGAAGGTCCTGGCCTAAATGACCCAGTTAGTTTTCCCATCACCCCCCTACCCCATCCTGTATCCCAGCGAAGTGCAGTGCAGCTGGGTTCTTGGTTGCCATGGCGACTGCCACACAACCAAAAAAAAAAAAAAAAGTGGGGGGAGAAAACACCCCGGGGGCACGAGGAAGCAATTTGCTCTCGGGTTTGGGAGTCAGCACCAGAATCAGAATATCCTAAGGAGGAAAGAAAACTGAGCGAGCCGGGCTAGGGTAGGTGGCCACCTTTCCCAAGGCCGCCTGCCAGCCCTCCGAAGGGAGAGAGGGCGGGGGCGCCCCAGCTTTGTGCGAGAGGCGCCAACTCTAAGCCCTCACCCCCCAGGCTGCCCCTCCCACCCGAAGCCTTTTGCACCCAAGGTCTGCGGCGCGGGGCTTCCCTCCGATTGCTTTTTTTTTCTTTTTTTTAATTTCCAATTCCGCCTGGCGACGAGGCCCTGGCTGGGGGACCGCATCAGGCCTGACACCCATCCCATTCCCCCCAAAACCCAGGACGAGACCCAGCCTCACTCCCCAGCCCCTTCCCGGCCTCGCGGCTCAGGCTGCGATGGAAAGGTCCCGGGGAGCGGGGAGGAGGGCGAATTTAAACCCGGAGAGGGATCCGGCAGCCCAGTTCTCGGTTCCCTAAAGCTCCAGGAAAGCGGAGAAAGTCACATTGTGGTGGCAGCTGCGAGTTTTTTTTTTTTTTTTTAATCTGTTAATAAAACGCAAGTGAATCAAATCCGCCCTAAGGGAAGGGGGGGCGCGGCGAGGCAGGGGCCGTGGTGTTTGCCGAAGTTGGAAATTTAATAAGAAGGAAAAATAAAAATAGCCGCTGTTCTGGAGAGAGAGGGAGAGAAGGCTGGCAGAAGCAGGCAAGTGTGGGACTCCTGGCGGGGTGGAAACGTGCAGAGGGGGCTGGGGAAGGTGAGGGTGTGCCCCCAGTCTGGAGGAGCAAGGGAGACACTGCTGGGGATACCTGGAGGGGGATTTGGGGGTGTTACCTAGAACAGTTCAGTTCCTTGGCAGATTTTTTTACCAGCAGTGACCTGGGCACAGAGGTTGGGGTTTAGCCCTCTAAACACCTGGATGTGGAGGTCCAGCCTCTGGTTACTTGGTCTTCATAGCACCCCCCCTACCTTCTGAGCTGCTCAACACATGGGGGACACAAGCAGGACTGCCAAGAATAGTTGTGCAAGTTGCCCACTGCACAAGCATACTGGACAGAAGCTACAGCAGGAGCTGACATCATCTGTTCCCCTCACCACACACTGCATCTGCCCAGAGGAAAGGGTACTTTTTTTTTTT
>NW_016107549.1:274766-280210 GCF_001604975.1 Cebus imitator
GTTGCAGTGAGCCGAGATCACACCACTGCACTCCAGCCTGGGCAACAAGAGTGAAACTCTGTCTCAAAAAAAGACAGAAGTCCATACAGCGTTAATAGTGAGCCAGCTGCATCTCTGCATACATCCAGTGACACCGCTCCATCCCCAGGAAGCCCAGGCTTGCTGACGGGCCAGACCAGCCTGCAGGGCGCTCAGGAGCAGCTGAATGGAATGTGTTCATGCATTCACTCAACGAGTATTGACTGGGTGTTTGTTTCATGCCAGGTGCTGCACTGGGCAGTGAATGAATGAATCCCTGCCCTGGGGTTGACACTCCAGTGAGATGAAGAGACAGACCCAACATGACTGCATACGGTATGCAAAATAGGGTGCATGGTATGGACAGAAATACAGCCGGCAAGGGTGGGGATGGGCAGGCGCCCTGGGTGCAATTTTCGCAAAGTGACCTCATTAAGGAGGGGACATTGCAGCAAGCCCAGAAGCAGGCAAGGAGGAGTCACATGACTGTCTGAGGGAACAGCATTTTGGGCAGAGGGAACAGCCTTTGCAAAGTACTGAGGCCTTATTTTGTGAATTGAGTGCCTTGAAGTATGGGTTGCTTGGCCCTAGTTAAGGTTCTAAAAGAGCCTTTAAATTTTTTTCCCTAGACCTGTCTGTGGGGGCTCATGCCTATAATCCTAACTACTCAAGAGGCTGAGGTGGGAGGATCGCTTGAGTCCAGGAGGTTGAGGCTGCAGTGAGCCATGATCATACCACTGCAGTTCAGCCGGGGTGACACAGCAAGACCTTCTCTCAAAAACAAAAAAAAAAAACAAAAAAAATCCGATTCCAGCCCACACAAGGCAGCAGCTGTGAGGTGACACACGAACTCCATTAAGTCCCCCAAAATCCAAGAATCTTGTGTTTCCTTCACCAGTGAATGAGCCCCCAATCCTGAAGGAAAATTATTCTGGCAGCAAATCCTAGACAGGATTTACTGTTGGCCAGCTGTTTCCACCTGCAGTAACTGCTTTAATCCTTAGTGAACCCCAAAGATGTAAAAAACGTCACCGCTGGTTTTTTTTTTTTTTCAATATGGAGTCTCGCTCTGTCCTGCAGGCTGGAGTGCAGTGGTGCAGTCTCAGCTCACTGCAACCTCTGCCTCCCAGGTTCAAGTGATTCTCCTGCTTCAGCCTCCCAAGTAGCTGGAATTACAGGGGCACACCACCACACCTGGCTAAATTTTTATTTATTTATTTATTTAGAGACGAAGTTTCGCTCTTGTTGCCCAGGCTAGATTGCAATGGCGCAATCTGGGCTCACTGTACCCAGGTTCAAGCAATTCTCCTGCCTCAGCATCCTGAGTAGCTGGGCTTGCAGGCGTGTGCCACCACGCCCGGCTAATTTTTATATTTTTAGTAGAGATGGGGTTTCTCCATGTTGGTCAGACTGGTCTCGAACTCACAACCTCAGGCAATCCGCCCACCTTAGCCTCCCAAAGAGCTGGGATTACAGGCATGACCCACAGCGCCCAGCCAATTTTTATATTTTTAGTAGAGAGGGCGTTTCACCGTGTTGGCCAGGCCGGTCTCAAACTCCTGACCATGACCTGCCTTCCTCAGCCTCCCAAAGTGCTAGGATTACAGGCATGAGCCACCGCACCCTGCTGTTATCACCATTGTACAGGTGGGGAAACTGAGGCACAGAACTATGCAGTGGCTCCCATGCGTGGATAGGAAGCAGCTTGTGGATTTTAACCCAGGACACCTGTCTGTGCATTGCGCCAGGCCAGTCTGCACCCAGGCACTTGCCTAGGTGGGCCTGTGAGATTGTTCCAGGAACTCCCATTTTCATGGGGTCTCTGGGCCTCCAGGCCTGCACTGGAGCTGGTCTGCTTCTAGGCTGAGCCAATGGAGGGTCCCAGCGTGGGGGAGTCAGCATTGGCAGGTGATTGATGGTTTAATATCTCGCGCTGCGACCCGGGCCCCTCCTCGCCCACGCCTCTGCGGGCGGCCCCCAGTGAGAGGCAGAGTTGGGATAATTCGGTTACTAAAAGGAGAATGGAAATTCCGGAGAGAGAAAGAGACTGAGACAGAGGTGCAGACCAGGGGGTGAGCTGGAAGCTGCTTTGGCCGGGCTGGGCTTGGGCGGGAGGGAGGAGGCCGATTCCCAAATCTGGAATCCCTCTGGAGGCCTGGGGGCTCACAGGTCCCAGCCCCTCTAAAGCCGCCATCTGACTTCCTGTTTTGAGAACAGAGACAGGAGATGTCGCAAATGAGAGGTCACAGGGCAGGAGCAAGGCCTCCCCTTAGGGCAGCTGCTGGCCCGTGAGGCCAGGGAAAGGTAGGGACTGGTGGAGTTGGGGTGGAGGGGACAGGAGACTCCAAGTTCCCAGCTCACAAGCCTCCAATCATCCTTGACTCGAATCCTCAATCTCTCGCTCTTTTTTTTTTGAGACGGAGTCTTGTTCAATCGCCCAGGCTCTGCTCACTGCAATCTCCACCTCCCGGGTTCAAGCATTTCTCCTGCCTCAGCCTCCCGAGTAGCTGGGACTGCAGGCGCCCACCACCACGCCTGGCTAATTTTTGTATTTTTGGTAGACACAGGGCACTGTGTTGGCTAGGCTGGGTCTCGAACTCCTGACCTCAAGTGATTCTCCCACCTCAGCCTCCCAAAGGATTACAGGTGTGAGCGACCGCGCCCGGCTGGAGTCTGCTCTCTTTTTTTCTCTCTTTCCATCCACCTTCAAAGCTCGGACTTCATTTCGTCCCCACCTCCCCGGCCCTCACCTGGTCCAGCCCAGCGTGCCTTCACCTGGACCTTGCGGTTCCCTCTGCCCTTGCTCGGGTCTCCAGCCCGGCCGTGAAGCCTGTTCCCGCCGCAGCCTCCAGAGGGCGCGAGCGAACACCTGAGTCAAGCCACGCCCCCTTCTTCCGCTCAGAACCCGGAAGGGAAATTAACCTTGCGTTAATTTCCCATGGCTGCCGTTGCAATCGTAGCATTTTTAAATGACGCAAATTATCCTACAGCTCCAGAGGTCAGAAATGTGGTTTGGGTCTCACCTGCCTAAGACCAAGATGTCCGCAGGCTGCACTCCTTTCTTGGAGGCTGTAAGGGACGATCTATTCCTTGCTCATTTAGGGGTGCAGGGTTCAGTTCCTTGGGGTTGTAGAACTGAGGCCCCTGTTTTCTTGCTGGTTGTCCGTTCCCAGCTTGTAGAAGTCGCCTGCATTCCTTGGCTCGTGGGCCCTCCCTCCATTTTCAAAGCCAGCAAGGAGGGGTCAAGTCCTCCTCATATGACAGCCTTCAACTCCCCTCTGCTGCCCCCTTGCACTTTTAAGGACTTGTGTGGTAAGATGATCCAAGGTCATTTCCCTGTCTGAAGATCCTTAATTGTATAATCAGCAAAGTCCCTTTTGTCGCATGAGGAGGTAGCAGTTCACTAACCCTGTCTCTCAGGGCTTGGCCATGTAGAGAGGAGTCTTTCTCCTTTAGACACTTTTTTTTTTTGAGGCGGAGATTTGCTCTTGCTTCCTAGGGTGGAGTGCAGTGGCACGATCTTGGCACACTGCAACCTGCTCCTCCCAGGTTCAAGCGATTCTCCTGCTTCAGCCTCCCAAGTAGCTGAGGTTACAAGCATGTGCTGACATACCCGGTTAATTTTCTACTTTTAGTAGAGACGGAGTTTCTCCCTGTTGGTCCAGGCTAGACTTGAACTCCGTACCTCAGGTGATCCACCTGCCTCAGCCTCCTGAAGTGCTGGGATTACAGGCATGAAGTGTCTGACCTATTTTCTGCCTGTCCCTGGGTACCTGCTCCCTGCTCAACCTGCCTCTCGCCACATTCAAGCCAGTCATCTCCTTGACACCTCCTTCAGGAAGCCCTCCTGGAAGTACCCATGTTTATCAACCTGCGGAGCAGTTACCAGCTCCTCCCCAGGCAAAGTCCCGGGGGCTTGGGGGTCAAGTCAGGGGACAGGGGTGGGTGAAGAAGCTGTATTCCCATGCTGATCCCATTCCTACATGGGGGTCCTCTTCACACTGGTTTCTGGAATTCAGGGTCTGCAAAAACATCTGAAGAAATCCTTAAGCAAAAGCCATATGATCCTGACCTGGCGCGGTGGTTCACGCCTGTAATCCCAGCACTTTGAGGGGCCGAGGCAGGTGGGTCACGAGGTCAGGAGTTCAAGACCAGCCTAGCCAACATGTTGAAACCCCGTCTCTACTAAAAATACAAAACTTAGCTGGGTGTGGTGGCGCATGCCAGCAATCCCAGGTACTCAGGAGGCTGAGGCAGGAGAATCACTTGAACTGGGGAGGTGGAGGTTGCAGTGCGCTGAGATCGTCACACCATTGCACTCCAGCCTGGGCAACAGAGTGAGACTCCTCAAAAAAAAAAAAAAAAAAAAAAAAAGAAAAAAAAAAAAAAAAAAAAAAAAAAAAAAAAAAAGGCCATATGCTTCTAATGTCAGAGATCCTATCTGTAGAAACAATGGGATGTAAAAGTGCTACCTTACTTTTAGCAGCAAGGAAGGGGGTGCCGGTGCAGCCTGATTCATGGTTCACTGTCGCTGCATTTCTGCCTGGAACCTGGCGTGCCATCCCCATCAACCCCGTGGGAGGGGTTTCGAAAGGGTCATTGCAGATACTAGGAATCTGAAGATGAGATCATCCCGGAAAGCACAGTGGCCCTAAATCCACAGACGACACTCCCTGGGAGAAACAACACAGAGAAGGCTCAGGAGAGGAGAAGCAGCCGGGAAGAGCGAGGCAGAGGGTGGGGTACGGCGGTCACAGCGGAGGAGCCCCTGGAGCCCTCGCCAGCTGGAACAGGCCAGGAAGGAGTCTTCCCTAGAGCGTTTGTGGGGCGCGTGGCCCTGCGGAGGCCTGCTTTCAGACTTCTGGCCTTAAGAGCTGTGAGAGAAGAGCTTTCTGTTGTTTTAAAGCCACTCCGGTTGTGGCACTGTGGTAGTGGCTGCAGGAAGGAAACAAATCCAGGGTCAGATGGTTCTCGTTGAAGTGCAGCTGCTGTCAGCCACCCCTGCCTCTCAGCAGTGTTCAGAATGAAATCTCCCACTTTTTTATTTTTATTTTTTGAGACAGCGTCACTCTTGTTCCCTAGGCTGGAGTGCAATGGCATGATCTCAGCTCACTGCAACTTCCGCCTCCTGGGTTCAAGTAATTCTCCTGCCTCAGCCTCCCAAGTAGCTGGGATTACAGGCACGTGACACCATGCCTGGCTAATTTTTTTTTTTTTTTGTAGAGACGGGGTTTCTCCATGTTGGTCAGGCAACCTCCAACTCCCAGATTCAAGCAATTCTCCTGCCTCAGCCTCCCGAGTAGTTGGGATTACAGGCACCCGCCACCACGCCGGGCTAATAATTTTGTATTTTCAGCAGAGATGGGGTTTCTCCATGTTGGTCAGGCTGGTCTTGAACTCCCAACCTCAAGTGATCTGCCCGCCTC
>NW_016107549.1:281811-291574 GCF_001604975.1 Cebus imitator
CCTGGGTAGCAAGAGCAAGATTCCATCTGAAAAATTTAAAAAAAAAAAAAAAAAGCCTGGTGCAGTGGCTCACGCCTGTAATCCCAGTACTTTGGGAGGCTGAGGCAGGCGGATCATGAGGTCAGGAGTTTGAGACCATCCTGACCAACATGGTGAAACTCCGTCTCTACTAAAAATACAAAAAATTAGCTGGGCATGGTGGCGCACACCTGTAGATCCAGCTACTCAGGAGACTGAGGCAGGAGAATCACTTCAACCGGGGAGGCGGAGGTTGTAGTGAGCCAAGATCATGCCACTGGCACTGCAACAGGGGCAACGAGCAAAATTCTGTCTAAGAAAAAAACCAAAAAGCCCATTTACAGAAGTAGAGGGAGAATGGTGGTTACCAGAGTCTGGGAATGGGGAAAGGGAAAACGTTGCTCAAAGGATACAGAGTTTCCATTAGGAAGAATAAGTCCAGTGATCTATTGCACAGCAGGGTGGCTATAGCTAATCAAAATGTAGATTTCAAACTTGTGAAATGAGTGGATTTTAAATGGTCTCATTACAAGGTCTGGTGTGGTAGCTCACACTTAGAGAAGTGTAATCCCAGCATTTAGAGAGGCTGAGATGGGGGGATCACTTCAGCCCAGGTGTTCAAGACCAGCCTGGGAAGTATTTTAGAGACCTGTCTCTAAAAAAACAAATTGTTTTCACTACAGGAAGTAAGTATGTGGCTGGGGGCGGTGGCTCACGCCTGTAATCCCATCACTTTGGGAGTCCTAGGCAGGTGAATCACAAGGTCAGGAGATCGAGACCATCCTGGCCAACATGACAAAACCCTGTCTCTAGTAAAATATAAAAAACTAGCCAGGTGTGGTGGTGCACGCCTGTAGTCCCAGCTACTTGGGAGGCTGAGACAGGGGAATAGCTTGAACCCAGGAGGCAGAGGTTGCAGTGAGCCGAGATTGGGCCATTGCACTCTGGCCTGGGTGACAGTGTGAGACTCCGTCTCAAAAAAAAAAAAAAATTAGCCAGGCATGGTGGTGTGCGCCTGTAATCCCAGCTACTTGGGAGGCTGAGGCGGGAGAATCGCTTGACTCTGGGAGGTGGAAGTTGCAGGGAGCTGAGATTGGCCATTGCACTCCAGCCTGGCAACAGAGCAAGAGTCTGAGAAAGAGAGAGGGAGGGAGGGAGGGGGGAAGGGAGGAAAGGAGGAAGGGAAGGAGAGGAAGAGAGATCTTCACTGTGGTCTGGCTTCTGCTGCTAGTCCTTGTGTCTGCCTGGTTGAAATGTCCATCTTAGCATCCTCTTTATCAACATTCAGCTCTGGTAGTCAGTGATGTGACATTGTTGCGTACATGTTCCTGGTGAACAGAGAAGGGGGAAATCTGTAGAAAGGAAGAAAGAATGGATGAGGGAACACGGGTGGAAAACTTAAGGAACTATAAAGCACTTAGCATGTGCCTGGTACATAGTAGGTGCTCAATAAATTTTTATTATTCCCATACCCCCTTTGGTTTTGGGAAGGAGATGCCTTTGGTCCCCAGAATGGCTTTTTGTTTGTTTATTTTGTTGTTGTTTTTTGAGATGGAGTCTCACTCTGTCGCCCAGGCTAGAGTGCAATGGCATGATCTCAGCTCACTGCAACCTCGGCCTCCCAGGTTCAAGCAATTCTCCTACCTCAGCCACCTGAGTAGCTGGAATTACAGGTGCGCACCACCATGCCCGGCTAATTTTTTTGTATTTTTTTCGTACAGACGGGGTTACACCATGTTGGTCAGGCTGGTCTTGAACTCCTGACCTCATGACCTGCCCACCTTGGCCTCCCAGAGTGCTGGGATTACAGGCGTGAGCCACTGCGCCCGGCCCCCAGACTGGCTTCTTAGGGGCGACCCTAGGGTGTACGAGGAAGATAGCACCTGTGGCTTCTGTGCAGGTCATTCTCTGTTGCTGTCACCCAGGTTCAATCTGCCATCCTGGTTTTTTGTTGTCGTTGTTTTTTGAGACAGAGTCTCCCTCTGGCTCCCAGGCTGGAGTGCAGTGGGGTGATCTCGGCTCACTGCAACCTCTGCCTCCCAGGTTCAAGCGATTCTCCTACCCGAGCCTCCCACAGTGCTGGGATTACAGCCATGAGCCACTGCGTCCAGCCATCCATCCTGCTCTATGTCCTGGGCGCTGACCTCTTGGCCCACACCACTGGGGCCATTGCCTTCTGATCTGGAGTTAGATTCAGCCAAGAGGAAGTACTAGTGGGAGATCAAAGGGTGGGAGGGGAGGAAAGCCTGGGTGTTAATCTGCAGCTTCACCCCTCATGGGCAAACCTTCTGCTTCTTCCAAAGGAACTTTTTTTTTTTTTTCTTTGAGATGGAGTTTCACTCTTGTCACCCAGGCTGGAGTGCAATGGCGCGATCTTGGCTCACTGCAACCTCCGCCTCCTGGATTCAAGCGATTCTTCTGCCTCAGCTTACCAGGTAGCTGGGATTACAGGCATGTGCCACCACACCTGGTTAATTTTGTATTTTTAGTAAAGATGGGGTCTCTCCATGTTGGTCAGCCTGGTCTCTCTCTCTCTCTCTCTCTCTCTCTCTCTCTATATATATANTTCTTTGAGATGGAGTTTCACTCTTGTCACCCAGGCTGGAGTGCAATGGCGCGATCTTGGCTCACTGCAACCTCCGCCTCCTGGGTTCAAGTGATTCTTCTGCCTCAGCTTCCCGAGTAGCTGGGATTACAGGCATGCGCCACCACACCTGGCTAATTTTGATTTTTTAGTAGAGACGGGGTTTCTCCATGTTGGTCAGGCTGATCTTGAACTCCCGACCTCAGATGATCTGCCTGCCTCGGCCTCCCGAAGTGCTTTGATTACAGGCATGAGCCACTGCGCTTGGCCAGGGAACTTCTTTTCTTCAACCAGTTCTTTTTTCCCTCCCTCCCTCCCTCTTTCTCTCTCTCTTTTTCTTCTTTTTTGAGATGGGGTCTTGCTCTGTCACCCAGGCAGGAGTGCAATAGCGCAATCTCAGCTCACTGCAACCTCCACCTCCGAGGTTCAAGTGATTCTTCTGCCTCAGCCTCCTGAGTAGCTGGGATTAGAGGCTAGCCGTGCACCACCATGCCTGGATAATATTTTGTATTTTTAGTAGAGACAGAATTCACCATGTTGGCTAGTCTTGAACTCCCGACCTCAAGTGATCCACCCTTCTTGGCCTCCCAAAGTTCTGGGATTACAGGTGTGGGCCACTGCGCCTGGCCGAATCCTTTTATTAAATGCCCTTCCACTAAACCCCCTGAGGCCGCCCCACGTGCTTCCCTCCAGCCCCAAACCCACCAGCGGCCCCAGGCACAGGACCTGGACCGTTTTCTTGCAAAACTTTTTCTGAAGCTGCTCTGACTACTGAGTGGTTAAAAATATCCATTCTGCCCAGGCAATTTTGCTAAACTCGTGTCAGGGGGAAAACGGGAGACTCCGGAGAGCTCACAAATGAAGCAAATTGCTGAAAATCGGATTTTTACTGTCTTATCTCAGAGCCACATGAGAGGAGAGGAGATTGCAATTTCTGCCGGAACTTTCTCTCATCCCGAGTTTGAAGAGAGCAAGTGGCAGGGGAGGAGGTGCGGTGAGAGGGCCGGGGGAGGGAACCAGAGGAGAAGATAGAGGCGTGAGAGGGAGAGAGCCGGAAGAGGCTGGCGCAGTGGCTCACCTGTAATCCCAGGACTTTGGGAGGCCGAGGCAGGTGGATCGCCTGAGGTCAGGAGTTCGTGACCAACCTGGCCAACATGGTGAAACCCCGTCTCTACGAAAAGTACAAAAGTTAACTGGGCATGGTGGCCTGTAATCCCAGCTGCTCAGGAGACTGAGGCAGGGGAATTGCTTGAACCTGGGAGGCGGAGATTGCAGTGAGCCCAGATCGCACCACTGCACTCCAGCCTGGGTGACAGAGTCAGGCTCTGTCTCAAAAAAAGAAAAAAATGAAAAGAAAGAAACAGAGACAAAGAGAAAAAAGAGACAGAGAGAGAGAAAGAAAGAAAAAAGGAGAAAAGAAAGATGTGGGATTTCTGGGGCTTTGGATCCTGTGACTCCAGCCAGGAGCACCTGCAGGAGCTGTCCCACCTTCAAAGTCCCTTGGCCCATGACATGCCATATTTATTTACTTATGTATGTATGTATGTATTTGAGATGGAGATTTGCTCTTTTGCCCAGGGTGGAGTGCAGTGGCCCAATCTCACTGCAACCTCTGCCTTCTAGTTTTAAGCGATTCTTCTGCCTCAGCCTCCCGAGTAGCTGGGATTATAGGCGCTCGCCATCACACCTGGCTAATTTTTGTATTTTTACTTGAGACCGGGTTTCACCATGTTGGTCAGGCCGGTCTCAAACTGCTGACCTCATGGTCCACCCGCCTCAGCCTCCCAGAGTGCTGAGATTACAGGCATGAGCCACTATGCCTGGCTCAATTTTAATTGCCGAGCAAGCTCATGCAGTAAGTAGGGGCCCCTTACCCCATTTTACAGAGGAGAACATGGAGGCTTAGAGAAAGAACACTGACGTGTTTGCATGTGTGTCCACCCAAACCTCATGCAGAACTGTAATCCCCACGTGTGGAGGAAGGGACCTGGTGGGAGGTCTAGGGAGTGGTTCCCCGGTGCAGCTCTCCTGATAGTGAGTTCTCCCCAGATCTGGTCGTTTGATAAGTGTCTGGCACGCCCCCCTTCTCTCTCTCTCTCCTGCCTCCATGTAAGATGTGCCTGGCTTTCCCTTCACTTTTTGTCATGGTTGTAAGTTTCCTGAGGCCTCCCCAGCCACGCAGAACTGCGAGTCCATTAAACCTTTTTTCTTCATAAATCACCCACACTCACATAGTTCTTTATAGCAGTGTGAAAACAGACTAATACAGACATGTTTGCTCAAGATCCTAGAACTAACTTATTCATTGTGGAAATGATCAAATAAAATGTAGGGCAGAGGATGGAAAACTTTTTCCATCAAGGATCAGAATCTAAATATTTCTGGGCCAGGCACAGTGGCTCACGCCTGTAATCCCAACACTTTGGGAGGCCGAGGCGGGCGGATCACGAGGTTAGGAGTTCGAGATGAGCCTGACCAACATAGTGAAATCCCCATCTCTACCAAAAATACAAAAAAAAATTAGCCAGGCATGGTGGTGCACCTTTAGTCTCTGCTACTCAGGAGACTGAGGCAGGAGAATTGTGTGAACCCTGGAGGTGGAGGTTGCAGTGAGCCGGAATTTCACCACTCCACTCCAGCCTGCATGACAGAGCAAGACTCTCTAAATAAATAAATAAATAGTCCAGGTACGGTGTCTCACACCTGTAATCCCAGCACTTTGGGAGGTTGAGTTGGGCGGATCACAAGGTCAGGAGTTCAAGACCAGACTGGCTAACATGGTGAAACCCCGTCTCTACTAAAAACTACAAAAATTAGCTGGGCATGGTGGTTCGTGCCTGTAATCCCAGCTAGTTGGGAGGCTGAGGTAGGAGAATTGCTTGAACCAGGACCTGGGAGGTGGAGGTTGCAATGAGATGAGATTGCACCACTGCACTCCAGCCTGGGCTGCAGAGTGAGACTCCATCTCTAAATAAATAAATGAATACATAAATAAAAATAAATAATTTTGCCCTTGCAGGCCACATGTTCTCTATTTATTTTTGAGATGGAATGTCACTCTTGTCACCCAGGCTGGAGTGCAACGCTGTGATCTCGGCTCACTGCAGCCTCTGCCTCCCAGGCTCAAGTGATCCTCCCACCTCAACCTCCGAAGTACTTGGGATTACAGGCATGTGCCACCACATCCTGCTAAGTTTTTGTATTTTTGGTAGAGACGGGGTTTCACCATGTTGCCTAGGCTGGCCTCCAACTTCTGAGCTCAAGTGACCCGCCTGCTTTGGCCTCACAATGTGCTGGGATTCCAGGTGTGAGCCACCCAGCGAGCCGATGCTTCTCACGTGTAGAATCCACCCTGCAGCCCGGATGGCGACAGAATCTGAGACCTGCAGAAGTTACCAGAATTCCAGCCCCTGAAATACACCAGAAAACAAGGGGCATATGGGCTAACAGACCATCCAGCACATTCAAAAAGGTGACAAATGGCAGTGTTGGCTGCAGGGTTCGAGACATGGTAACATGCTGGAAGGAGGACCTGGACGTGCTCCTGAGCCACGGTGGAAATCCAGCCCCATTCCAGATGTCCAACACGGCTTCCTTGTTCCAGGAGGTCATTGCCTCCCTGCGTCTCTTTGCTTGCGTTCCTCACCACAAAGCAATAAAAGTTGCTTTTATTGGAGGACAAAGTTGAGCCCTAGTGAATGAAGGGGACATTAAAAAGTAAAGAATGGAGAATTCTTGGTGATAAAAAATGAGCAGGGCAGAGTGCTGTGGCTCAAGCCCGTGTTCCAGCACTTTGAGAGGCTGAGGCCGGAGGATTGCTTGAGCCCAGTTTTGACAACATAGTGAGACTCCATCTCTACAAGCAGTAAAAATATATATATTAGCAGTGGGGCGCGGTGGCTCACACCTATAATCCCAGCACTTTGGGGGGCCAAGGCGGGTGGATCACAAGGTCAAGAGATTGAGACCATCCTGGCCAACATGGTGAAACCCCGTCTCTACTAAAAATACAACAATTAGCTGGGCATGGTGGTGCATTCCTGTAGTCCCAGCTACTAGGGAGGCTGGGGCAGGAGAATCGCTTGAATTGAACCAAGGGGGTGGAGGTTGCGGTGAGCTGAGATCTCACCATTGCACTCCAGCCTGGCAACAGCAAGACTCCATCTCAAAAAAAAAAAAAAAAAAATTAGCCAGACATGGTGGTGTGCACCTGTGGTCCCGGCTACTTTAGAGGCTTAGGAGCGAGGATGTCTTGAACCCAAGAGTCTGAGGCTGCAGTGGGCTGACTGCCGGGCTGCATTCCAGCCTGCATGATAGTGTAATTTCATCTCAGAAAACATTTACAAAAATAAAAACAATGGCCAGGCATGGTGGCTCACACCTGTAATCCCAGCACTTTGGGAGGCCAAGGTGGGCAGATCACCTGAGGTCAGGAGTTTGAGACTAGCCTGGCCAGCATGGTGAAACCCCATCTCTACTAAAAATCCAAAAAAATTAGCCGGGTGTAGTGGCACACGCCTGTAATCCCAGCTGCTCGGGAGGCTGAAGCGGGAGAATCGCTTGAACCCAGGAGGTGGGGGTTGCGGTGAGTCGAGATCACACCACTGCCCTCCAGGATAGGTAACAGTGAGACTTTATCTCAGAAAAAAAAAAAGAAAAAGGAAAAGAAATGAGCTATGAGTTAGGCAAAGGCATGGAAGAATCTGAAATGAGTATTGCTAAATGGAAAAGCCAATCTGAAAAGGCTGTATGTATGGACCCTATCAGAATTTTTTTTTTTTTTAGAGACGGAGTTTCGCCATGTCACCCAGACTCGAATGCAGTGGCATGATCTCGGCTCACTGCAGCCTCTGCCTCTGGGTTCAAGCGATTCTCCTGCCTCAGCCTCCCAAGTAGCAGGGATTACATTCAGGTGCCCACCACCACATCCAGCTAATCTTTTGCATTTTTAGTACAGACGGGGTTTCACTGTGTAGACAAGCTGGTCTCGAACTCTTGACCTCAAGTGATCCACCTGCCTCGGCCTCCCAAAGTGCTGGGATTACAGGCATGAGCCACCGAGCCCGGCAATGGACCATATCATTCCAACTCTGTGACATTCTGGAAAGGGCAAAACTATGGATTCAGTGAAAGGATCAGTGGTCGCAGGTGTGCAGGAGGAGGAATGCATAGGTCAAACGCAGGGGATTTTTAGGGCAGTGAAATTCTTCTGTATGATAGTGTAATGGTGGATATATGTCACACATTTGTTAAAACCCATAGATGGTGCAACACAGAGTGAACCCGAATGTAAACTACAGACCTCAGTTAATAATAATGTATAAATCTTGGCTCATCGCTTATAAAAAATCTACCACACCAATGCAAAATATTAATAATAGGAAAAACGGGCAAGGCAGGAGTGGCTCGCGCTTGTGATCTCCACACTTTGGGAGGCCGAGGCAGGAGAATCACTTGATCCCAGGAGTTTGAGACCAGCCTGGGCAAGAAAGCAAGACCCCATCAGCTCAGCTACTTGGGAGGATCACTTGAGCTAGGGAGCTCGAGGCTGCAGTGAGCTGTGATGGTGCCACTGCACTCCAGCCTGGGTGACAGAGCAAGACCCTGTCTCTAAAAATAAGTAACAGCAGGAGAAAGAGGGGAGCGGGTAGAGCAGGTACATGGAAACCGCGCTGTCTGTATAACTTTGCCGAGAATTTTTTTTCTTTTTCTGTTTTTAGACGGAGTCTCATTCTGTCACCCATGCCAGACAGCAGTGGTGTGGTCTTAGCTCACTGTAAACTCTGTCTCCTGCGTTCAAGCAATTCTCCTGCCTCAGCCTCCCAAATCACTGGGACTACAGGTGTGTGTCACCCATGCCTGGCTAATTTTTGTACTTTTAGTAGAGATGAGGTTTCACTGTGTTGGCCAGGCTGGTCTCGAACTCCTGACCTGAAGTGACCTGCCCATCTCAGCCTCCCAAAGTGCTGGATTACAGGCATGAGCCACGGCGCCTGGCCAGAGTGGCTTCTTGAGGCTGGAACAGAGGAGCTTTGAAAGGTGCTAGAAGCCAGGTCTAGAGGCTCACGCCTGTAATCCTAGCTACTCAGGAGGCTGAGACAAGGACTGCTTGAGCCCAGGAGTTCAAAACCAGCCTGGGCAATATAGCAAGACCCCATCTCTACAAAAAATGTGAAAATTATCTGGGCGTGGTGGCCTGTGCCTGTAGTTCCAGCTACTTAAGAGGCTGAAGCTGGGTACGGTGGCTCACGCCTGTAATCCCAGCACTTTGGGAGGCTGAGGTGGGCAGATCCCGAGGTCAGGAGTTTGGGACCAGCCTGACCAACATGGTAAAACCCTGTCTACTAAAAATACAAAAATTAACTGGGTGTGATGGCACACGCCTATAATCCCAGCTACTCAGGAGGCTGAGGCAGGAGAATTGTTTGAACTTGGGAGGCAGAGGTTGCAGTGAGCCGAGATTGTGCCACTACACTCCAGGCTGGGCGACAGAGCACGACTCCATCTCAAAAAAGAAAAAAAGAAGTGGGATGATTGCTTGCACCCAGGAGTTTGGGGCTGCATTGAGATAGGATTGTACCTTTGTACTCCAGTGTGGATGGCAGTGTGAGACCCTGTCTCTTGAGAGAGAGAGAAGGAGAACGTGATGATTCTGTGATCTCTAGTTAACAGAAATATGCTGACTGCTTGAGCTGCCAGGGAAGTACTAGGCATGGATTTCCAGCCTCTATGGCTGCAAGCTATGAACCTTTCATGGCCTCACCTAGGTTCGTATGTAAACTGGACCTCAGTTGTGAAACTGAGGTCAGGGTGGTGGGGGTAGATATTTCCAAGTCGCTACTGCAGAAGCTGCAAACTACAGCTGTCAAAGCTTTTGCACACGCCTCCATCTGTGTCCTGCCCAGAGGAGAAAATTATCTGGGCATGGAGGTATGTGCCTGTTTCACCAACTATGCAGTGGAGAGACAATATGTAATAGTCAGATAACCTAAGTTATGCTGCATAACGAGTGATCCCACACAAGGCCAGATTGTTGAACTGAAAGAGGCTGTATTTCCAGATTCAGGACGTGCTGCCTGCCAATCATTTGGGAAGCAGGACTATAAAACACACTTGATTATGGGATGGCAGTCCTGGTTCTGTAGCAGGTCAGGGTGGTGG
>NW_016107549.1:292375-296439 GCF_001604975.1 Cebus imitator
TTTTTTTTTTTTTTTTTTGTATAGTCTCGTTCTGTCACCCAGGCTGGACTGCAGTGACATCTGTCTCTTGCTCAGAGCCCAAGAAGGGGACACCACAGCTCCAACCCCACCCTCTCCCTGGGTCCGATCTCCTAATCTGGAAAACTCTCTTCTTCCTTCCCTCTCCCCTGCCCCCACATTCCTTCAGAGCTGGAGGTTAATAAAGTCATCACTGCTGAGCAGGGAACACGTCTGCAGAGGTTTTAATTACAGCAGAAAATTGGTCCAATTGGTATTTAATGTAGAATAAGTGTCGCGTTAACTGGTCAGGGCGGGAGGAGCGGAGGTTTGCCTGGAAGTGTCCTGAGCCCTGTCTGGCTGGTTCTCCCTGGGAGCTTCTGAGTGCAGAGGAGACTCAGAGACCCAGAGAAGTGATAGGAGGCAGCCCAAGGGGTGGGATGAGATGACATTCCTGAAACTTCTGCTCCAGGCTCACCTCAGGACCCAGGAGTCTAGTGGCTCAGCTCTCTGGCCTGAGGATTTTTCTCCCTTGTAGCAAGCAATTGCCCTCCAGCCCTTAGGAGGAAGCGTTAGGGCTCATGTGATCAGCGTATAGGCAGAGCAGGGGATGGCATGGAGATCTGCCAGGACTGGAGATCAGAGGGGGTCGGAGGTGCAAGGCTGAAGGAACTAAAAGGGCCCAGGTGGGTGTTTGAGGGAGGAGAATGTTCCTCAGTCCTCTGGTCCAGTCTCTCAGATCTCCCCCAGGGAAGGTGGTAGAGACCAAGTCTCTGCACTGTGGAAAGCCGAGGCAGGTGGATCACCCGAAGTCAGGAGTTTGAGACCAGCCTGGCCAACATGCGGAAAACCCGTCTCTATTAAAAATACAAAAATTAGCGAGGTGTGGTGATTCATGCCTATAGTCCCAGCTACTCGGGAGGCTGAGGCAGGAGAATTGCTTGAACTCAGGAGACGGAGTTTGCAGTGAGCCAAGATCGCACCACCATACTCCGGCCTGGGCCATAGAACGATACTCCATCTCAAAAAAGAAAAAAAAATTATCAGAGGCAACAGGACAGCAGAGGCCAACCTCATCCAGAATCTGTTACAGTTTGTGAATTTTCCATATGTTTAGGGACCCCCCCCCCCACCGAGATAACAGTTCAGAAACGATAGCAGGCCAGGGCTGGTGGCTCATGCCTGTAATTCTAACACTTTGGGAGGCTAAGGCTGGAGGATCGCTTCAGGCCAGGAGTTTGAGACCAGCCTCAGTAACATAGTGAGACCTTGTTTCTTAAAAAAAAAAAAAAAAAAAAAAAATTAAATTAGCTAGGTGTGGTGTCGCATGCCTGCAGTCCTAGCTACTTCAGCGGCTGAGGTTAGAGGATTGCTTAAATGCAGAAGTTTGAGGCAGCAGTGAGCTATGATCACACCACTGCACTCCAACCTGAGTGACAGAGCAAGACTCTGTCTCTAAAAATAAAAAAAGAGGTCGGGTGGTGGCTCATGCCTGTAATCCCAGCACTCTGGGAGGCCGAGGCAGGTAGATAACCTGAGGTCAGGAGTTTGAGCCTGGCCAACATGGCAATACCATGTCTCTACTAAAAATACAAAAACTAGCCAGGCATAGTGGTGTGTACCTGTAATCCCAGCTACTCAGGAGGCTGCGGCAGGGGAATCACTTGAGCCAAGAGGCAGAGGCTGCAGTGAACCAAGATTGTGCCACTGCACTCCAACCTGGATGACAGGGTGAGACTACTTCTTAAAAAAAAAAACAATAAAAAAACCTAGGTGTGATGGCTCACACCTGTAATCCCAGCACTTCAGGAGGCCAAGGCAGATGGATCAGCCTGACCAACATGGAGAAACCTCGTATCTACTAAAAATACAAAATTAGCCAGGCATGGTGGTGCATGCCTGTAATCCTAGCTACTTGGGAGGCTGAGGCAGGAGAGTGACTTGGATTCAGGAGGTGGAGGTTGCAGTGAGCCAAGATGGTGCCATTGCACTACAGCCAGGGCAGCAAGAGTGAAACTGTCTCAAAAATAAAATAAAAAGAAGGAAAGACAGAAAGAGAGAGAGAAATAAAGGAAAAGAAAGAAAGGGAGGGAAGGGAGAGAGGGAGGGAGGGGGAAGAAGAAAGAAAAAGCAGAGACTCTAGGGTCAGACTGTCCAGATTCTAACTCTGACTCTATCACTCTGTCACTTACTAGCTGGGTGACCAAGAACAGGTGATTTAACCTGTCTGTGCCTCAGTTTCTTCACCTGTAAAATGGGGGGTGTCATTTGTAATGGTTAGAATAGGCTAGGTCATGCTGCAGAAACAAACTAGCCCAAGAACCTTAAAACTACAACGTTTATTTCTCACCCACGCTTCATGTCAATTTTGGGTTGCTGCAAGGAGGTGTTTGTTGCTCATCATAGTCTCCGACGGAAAAGCCACGTTCTGGATCATTATGAAACACTGCTTGCTGTCATGCTGGAAGGAAATAAGAGCTTTGGAGGGTATCACGTGGGCAATTAAATGCTATAGCTTGGGAATAATGCATGTCGATTTCACTCACAACTCATGGGAGGCTGCTGCTGTGTGGTTCCCCTGTTGGCTAGGGTTAGACCGCACAAGCTACACTAATCCCGATTGGCTATTTTAAAGAGAGCAGGGGTTGGATCGAGAGTGGCAGGGTGGGTGTTTTGGCGATAAGGATGGTTACGGGCGGGTCAGAGCAGGTGAGGAGCCGGTTACTGGGATGAGTCAGGACAGAGCCCGGGGCTGGGGGAACAGATGTGAACTACTCATCAGAACTGGTTGGTGGAGGTTGTTTACTGGAACTACAAGGAAGTTAAACTTTAAAATGAAGGACGAATAACTGCACATAATGACATACTGATTCTTTGAAGAGAAATTCAGAACTCATGGTATCCAATGGTTTTTTGTTTGTGTTTGTTTGTTTTTTTGAGACAAAGTCTTGCTCTGTAGCCCAGGCTAGAGTGCAGTGGTGTGATCTCGGCTCACTGCAGCCTCCACCTCCCGGGTTCAAGCTATTCTCCTGCCTCAGCCTCCTGAGTAGCTGGAATTACAAGCATGCACCACTGTACCCGGCTAATTTTTTGTATTTTTTCGTAGAGACAGGGTTTCATATGTTGGCCAGGCTGGTCTTGAACTCCCAACCTCAGGTAATCCGCCCACCTCGCCCTCCCAACATGCTAGGATTACAAGCATGAGCCACCACGCCTAGCCTATATTTGTATTTCTAAAGGGCTGAGTAGGAAGTGGGGGACCAGGAGAATGATAAGAGAGAGAGAAAAAAGTAAACAGTACCTTAGAAAAATGGGGGTGGCTGTGTGTGGTGGCTCATGCCTGTAATCCTACCACTTCGGGAGGCTCAGGGAAGTGGAAGGCTTGAGCTCAGGCATTCAAGACCAGCCTGGGCAACATAGTGAGACCCCATCTCTACAAAAAATTAGCCGGGCATGATGGAACACGCCTGTAGTCCCAGCTACTCAGGAGGCAGTGGGAGGATCACCCGAGCCTGGGAGATGGAGGCTGCACTGCACTGAGCTGTGATCACTGTTGTGCCGCTGCACTTCAGCATGGGTGACAGGGTGAGACTCTGTCTCACAAAAAAGAAGAAAAACAAAAATGGGGGTAGTCAGTTATACCACCTTGCACACAGGAAAGGGGAGAGCAGGAAATATCTGGCCAACCAAATAAATGGCCTCCAACTCACAGGGCGTTGTGAAAATAAACTGAGTTAATGAATGTTAACTGACGTGAGACAGCACCTGGCATATAGTGAGTGCCCCTTATGTGGTTCCTAGTTTTGTGTTTCATCAAGACAAGTGATTTCACTCAGGTGCCTGACGCCTCTGTGACACTGGTGAGCAAGACCAACATGGCTCAGTGGCTGAAAGCCTGAAAGATACGTGCCATGTGTACACCAAGTGTGTGCCAGGCATAGACCAGGAGTGCAACAGGAATGTGCTGTGTGTCGGGTATACACCAGGTGTGCACCAGGAATGTGCTGTGTGTCGGGTATATACCAGGTGTGCACCAGGAATGTGCCGTGTGTCGGGTGTACACCAGG
>NW_016107549.1:298705-305683 GCF_001604975.1 Cebus imitator
GTGTGCACCAGGAATGTGCCGTGTGCCAGGTATACACCATGTGTGCACCAGGAATGTGCCGTGTGTCAGGTATACACTAGGTGTGCACCAGGAATGTGCCGTGTGTCAGGTATACACCAGGTGTGCACCAGGAATGTGCTGTGTGTCACGTATACACTAGGAGTGCACCAGGAATGTGCTGTGTGTCAGGTATACACCATGTGTGCACCAGGAATGTGCCGTGTGTCAGGTATACACCAGGTGTGCACCAGGAATGTGCTGTGTGTCACGTATACACTAGGAGTACACCAGGAATGTGCTGTGTGCCAGGTATACACCATGTGTGCACCAGGAATGTGCTGTGTGTGCCAGGTATACACCAGGTGTGCACCGGGAATGTGCTGTGTGTCAGGTATACACCATGTGTGCACCAGGAGTGTGCAGCCCCTGAAGCGCAGGTCAGGGTGCACTGGTGCCTGATCCTGAGCTCTGATCACAGTCGTGTCTGGTCATAGAGCTCCATCACACAATCCTAGGGAAATAGGAAGTGAAGACCCAGATCCTTTACCAAACCCTTTACTAATGGACCGATAGGCACCCACCTCCTCCTCACCCAGAGACCCCCTGGACATCCACACTCCCTGGGCAAGAGCAGGTATTCATGTCTGTTTTGGCCACAGCCTGGGAGCTCTAGAAGGTAGAAACCGGCAACCTCCCCACAGGCCCGATCCCTATAACCATCCCACCCCACCCCCTGTCCTTCCTCCATCTGGTAGCTTTCTCTCTTGGCCAGGAGGAGCACTCATTCTGAACCGGGTACTTTTAGTCATTCAGCTCTTGACCCAGAGGAGCTGACAGGTGAAGAGACAGCTCCAAGAAGCAAAGTCACTCACTCAGTCTCCCAGTGCTAGGTGGAGGAGGCAGGATTCGAACCTAGGCTGCTCTGTCTTCCAAGTTTTTGTTTCTTACTTTATTATCTTTTTATCTTATTTTATTTTATTTGGAGAAAGAGTCTCACTCTGTTGCCCAGGCTGTAGTGCAGTGGTACAATCATAGCTCACTGCAGCCCCAAACCGCTGGGCTCAAGTGGTGATCCCTCCCGAGTAGTTGGGGCTATGGGTGTGCCATCATACCTGGCTATTTTTATTATTATTATTTTTTGTAGAGACAGGGTCTTGGCCGGCCGCAGTCGCACACGCCTGTAATCCTAGCACTTTGGGAGGCCGAGGTGGGTGGATCACCTGAAGTCAGGAGTTCAAGACCAGCCTGGCCATCCTGGTGAAACCCCATATTAAAAAAATAATAATAAAGACGGGGTTTCTTTGTGTTGCGCAGCCTGTCACAGCCTGGGCAACATAGTGAGACCCCTTCTCTACAAAGAAAGAAAAAAAAATTAGCTGGGTGTGGTGGCATGCACCTGTAGTCCCAGCTACTCAGGAGGCCGAGGTGGGAGGTCCACCTGAGCCTAGGACTTCGAGGCAGCAGTGAGCCATGATCATATCACTGCACTCCAGCCTGGGCAACAGAGCAAGACCTGGTTTGTTTGTTTGTTTGTTTGTTTAGAGATGGAGTCTTGCTCTGTCTCCCAGGTTAGAGTGCAGTGGTGCAATCTCAGTTCACTGCAACCTCCACCTCCTGAGTTCAAACGATTCTCCTGCCTTAGCCTATGGAGTAGCTGGAATTACAGGGGCCTGCCACCATGCCCGGCTAATTTTTTTGTATTTTTAGTTGAGACGCGGTTTCACTATGTTGGCCAGGCTGGTCTCGAGCTCCTGACCTCGGGTGATTCACCCACATCGGCCTCCCAAAGTGCTGGGATTACACGCGTGAGCCACCGCACCCATCCAGGACCTGGTTTCAAAACAAACAAACAAAAATTTTAAAAACATTTTGAAAATGTTAGCAGGCTGCCTCTGTTTACCCCATTAGCTCCCCGCATTTCCCACCGAATTCCTCCCAGACCTGGCCCAGCAGAACACCCCGCCTCGCCCCCAGCTCCCCCCACCATCCAACCGGAGCTCACTTCAAAGGTGGGAACCAGCCCTGCCAGGCACCCAGAGAGCCCCCAGAACTACCGACATCGCCCGGGGCCGAAAAGCGCTGGCAACTCGGGTTAAAGCCGTGCGCCCCCGGAGGACGCATCCTAATCACCCGGGCAGAGAGCCGAGCCAGGCCGGGGGCTCCGCTTCCTCCAGCCGCGCTGGTTTCTTTACGTTGACTAGAACGGCAAGTCAGGGCGGCTCGCCAGCTCCCGAATCCTCCCTCCCCGGGTGGGGACCGAGGGAGGCCACAGCTGGCCGAGAGGGAAGTGGGGGCGGTCTCCCTGGATTCTGGAGCCACAGAGGTGGATTCCAAGATCGGGGGACTGGGAGGGGCAGAAATGGGCGGTGTCCTCGCCCACAGGTGGGATAGACGTTGGGGGGGCCCGAGATGCTGGGGGGACCCACCATCCCTTCTCCGTTTGGGGCGGGGAGCCCAGAGGTCTCCCAGGGCGTTCCAGTTTTCCAGCCCTCGTTCGCTGACAGCTAAACCCAGCCCGGGGCCTCCCTGCCCAGAAAGGGCAGGAAAGGAGAGTTAAGGAGGATTTAGAGGCCCACCCGCCTGCGGAGAGATTAGATGCGATCAATAAACAGAGGGTTGGGCGAAGATCCCCTCGGAGGGGCTCCTTAAGACCCGTGACCCTGAGAAGTAATTAACAAGCTTGCTGGGGTTGGGCCAGGCCCGGGGCAGCCCCACCCCCAAGGCAGCTCCTCGGAAGCTGGCGCTGGGAGCCGGGTGCTTTGGCTCCAAGGTTTCTGGGGGTGTAAGTGGGGTGCTCACCAGGCTCCCTCTTCCTCCTCCACGCCAACTCTGTGGGTTCAGAATCTGCATCCGAGAGCTACGCCCTGGGGATCCCAAGGGATTATTGTGATGGCGGCTTCATTGATTGCTCCCCGCCGACCAGTCACTGTCTTAAGCTTTGCATAGCTCCTTCAGTTCACGCTGCAATTCTAGGAAGCAGGTTACTATGACCAGGTCTATTTTACAGATGGAGAAACTGAGGCACGGGAGATGAGAGGGCTTGTCCAAGGTCACACCACAAGTAAATGATGAATCTGGGATTCAAATGCAGGCATTCGAGGGCCAGGTCTTCATTCAGCCCTTATCCCTAGGGATTACAGTTTCTTTCTTTCTTTTTGAGATGGCGTTTCGCTCTTGTTGCCCCGGATGGAGTGCAATAGCGTGATCTCGGTTCGCCACAACCTCCTCCTGGGTTCAAGCGATTCTCCTGCCTCAGCCTCCCGAGTAGCTGGGACCACAGGCGTGCGCCACCACGCCCAGCTAACTTCGTACTTTTAGTACAGTCGGGGTTTCTCCATATTGGTCAGGCTGGTCTCGAACCAACCTCAGAGATCGGCCCACCTCAGCCTCCCAAAGTGCTGGGATCACAGGTGTGAGTCATGGCTCCCGGCCTGGGACTACGGTTTCTTTTTTCCCCTTCCCACTCCCAAAATTGCTCCCTTCCTAGACAAGTCATCACCAGTAACAGGACCTTATTGTCCCCCAGGCTCAATTTAGCATTGAGCGCAAAGAAAAGCTCTCAGGCAGACGCGGTGGCTCACGCCTGTAATCCAGCACTTTGGGAGGCCAAGGCGGGCAGATTACTTGAGGTCAGGAGTTTGAGACCAGCCTGGGCAACATGGTGAAACCCCATCTCTACTAAAAATACAAAAACAGTGGCTCACGCCTATAATCCCAGCACTTTGGGAGGCTGAGGCAGGTGGATCGCGAGGTCAAGAGATCGAGACCATCCTGGTCAACATGGTGAAACCTCGTCTCTACTAAAAATACAAAAATTAGCTGGGCATGATGGTGCGTGCCTGTAGTCCCAGCTACTCGGGAGGCTGAGGCAGGAGAATTGCTTGAACCCAGGAGGCGGAGGCTGCGGTGAGCCGAGATCGCGCCATTGCACTCCAGTCTGGGCAACAACAGTGAAACTCCATCTCAAAAGAAAAAAAAAAAAATACAAAAAACAAATTAAAAAAAATAGCCAGGAGTGGTGGTGCATGCTTGTGGTTCCAGCTACTTGGGAGGCTGAGGCAGGAGAATCACTTGAGCCCAGGAGGCTGAGGATGCAGTGAGCCATGATCACACCACTGCACTCCAGCCTGGATAAGAGAGAGACCCTGTCTCAAAAATAAATAATAATAAAAGTCTGTGCGGAAGCTAGAGGATATAACCCAGAAGTCTTACAAGCTCCAGGAAGGTGGGCGATCTGAGCTGTTTCTCCTTGAGAAATAGAAGGTCTAGCATGTGGTGGGCGGTTACTATATTCTAGTCAAGTTGAACTGATGGTTGTGGCCCTTACTTTTTTTTTTTTTGAAACAGAATCTTGCTCTGTTGTTCAGGCTGGAGTGCAGTGGCACAATCTTGGCTCACTGCAACCTCCTCCTCCCGGGTTCAAGCAATTCTCCTGCCTCAGACTCCTGAGTAGCTAGGACTACAGGCACCTGCCACCACACCTGACTTATTTATTATTTTTCTCTGAGACAGAGTCTTGCTCCGTCACCAGGCGCCAAACTGGAGTGCAGTGGCGCGATCTCTGCTCACTGCAATCTCCGCCTCCTGCATTCAAGCAATTCTCCTGCCTCAGCCTCCCGAGTAGCTGGGACTACAGGCGTGCGCCACCACACCCAGCTAATTTTTGTATTTTTTAGTAGAGACGGGGTTTCACCATGTTGGCCAGGATGATCTCGATTTCTTGGCCTTGTGATCCGCCCACCTCGGCCTCCCAAAGTGCTGGGATTACAGGCGTGAGCCACCGCGCCCAGCCACACCTGACTTATTTTTTTGTATTTTTAGTAGCAACAGGGTTTGACCGTATTGGCCAGACTGGTCTCCAAGTCCTGACTTTGTGATCCGCCTGCCTCGGCCTCCCAAAATGCTGGGATTACAGATGTGAGCCACTGCACCCAGCCAAAACTACACGCCATGTGGCCCTTACTTATAGCCAATTTATTCGTGGTTTAGACACAATAACAAGCTTGGTGATGTCAAAAGGGGTCAAGGCACAACTCAAGGGGGTATACCGACAGTGCCCATGGCAAAGGACGGACGTGCTGAAATCCTGCCTCCTCCTCCACATACTTGCAGTTTGCCTTAATCCCTCCTTCCTTCCTTCCTTCCTTCCTTCCTTCCTTCCTTCCTTCCTTCCTTCCCTCTCTCCATCCCTCCTTCCTTCCCTTTTTTTTTTTCTTTCTCCCTTCCTTTCTTTTCTTTTCTTTTTTGAGACAGTCTTGCTCTGCCACCCAGGCTGGAGTACAGTGGCGCAATCTCAGCTCATTGCAACCTCCTCCTCTCGGGTTCAAGCAATTCTCCCGCTTCAGCCTCCCAAGTAGCTGGGATTACAGGCATGCACCACCACCCCCAGCTAATTTTTGTATTTTTGGAAGAGATCATTTCACCATGTTGGCCAGCTGGTCTTGAGCTCCTGACCTCAAGCGATCCGCCTGCCTCAGCCTCCCAAAGTGTTGGGATTACAGGCGTCAAGCACCGTGCCCAGCTTTCCTTTCTTTCAAATGGGTTCATGTGACTATTATAGAAAATATTGTCTGTCTGGCCAGGCGCAGTGGCTCGCGCCTGTAATCCCCACACTTTGGGAGGCTGAGGCAGGCAGATCATGAGGTCAAGGGATTGAGACCACCCTGGTCAACTTGGTGAATCCCTGTCTACACTAAAAATGCTGGGCATGGTGGCACATGCCTGTAGTCCCCCCACTGCACTCTAGCCTGGGAAACAAGAGCGAAACTCCATAAAAAAAAAAAGTAAGAAAGAGAGAGAGATAGAAAGAGAGAGAGAGGGAGGGAGGGAGGGAAAGGAAATACTGTCTGTCAAAATGTTTAGCCTTAGTGCATGGCACTTAGTAAGCACTCAATAAAACATTAACTTGATTTTTTTTTTCTTTATAATAGATAAGGTATCTATCATTCTGCTGCTCAGGCTGGAGTGCAGTGGCATGATCTCGGCTCATTGCAATCTCCACCTCCCAGGTTTAAGTGATTCTTGTGCCTCAGTTTCCCAAGCAGCTGGGATTACAGGTGTGCACCACCACCCCCAGCTAGTTTGTATATATATATATATTTTTTTTGAGATAAAATCTTGCTCTTGTCACCCAGGTTGGAGTGCAGTGGTGCAATCTCCACTCAGTGTAGCCTCTGTCCCCTGGGTTCACGTGATTCTCCTGCCTCAGCCTCCCCAGTAGCTGGGACTACAGGCGCACGCCACCATGCCTGGCTAATTTTTGTATTTTTAGTAGAGATGGGGTTTCACCATGTTGGCCAGGCTGGCTGCAAACTCCTGGGTTCAAGTGATCCACCCACCTCGGCCTCTCAAAGTGCTGGGATTGGTGTGAGTCACCATTCCTGGCCCAGACAAAGGTTTTTTTGTTGTTGTTGTTGTTTTTTGAGACAGAGTCTCACTCAGTCACCAAGGCTGGAGTGCAGTGGTGCCATCTTGGCTCACTGGAACCTCCCCCTCCCGGGTTCAAGCAATTCTCCTGTTTCAGCCTCACGAGTATCTGGGACTACAGGCAGGTGCCACCATGCCCGGCTAATTTTTTGTATTTTTAGTAGAGACGGGGTTTCACCATGTTGACCAGGATGGTCTTGATCTCCTGACCTCGTGATCCACCCCCCTCGGCCTCCCAAAGTGCTAGGATTACAAGCGCGAGCCACCGCGCCTGGCCCAAGATATTAATAACGTGGCAGACTGGGAGCAACCCTGTAAGGTTCTAGGACTGTGGAACAAGACCAAAACTTGCCTGGGTCACATAAAAGAGGGGCTGAAATCCTGTTACCTACAGAAAGCCTTAACAAAAACTTGAACATCTATTCTATAACTGTAGCCGGGGTGGTGGCTTGTGCCTGTAATTCCAGATACTTGAGAGGCTGAGGAAGGAGGGTCTCTTGATGCCAGGAGTTCGAGACCAGCCTCGGCAACATAGTGAAACCCCTGTCTCTT
>NW_016107549.1:306343-308901 GCF_001604975.1 Cebus imitator
AATCCCAGCACTTTGGGAGGCGAAGGCAGGCAGATCACCTGAGGTCAAGAGTTTGAGACCAGCCTGGCCAACATTGTGAAACTCTGTCTCTACTAAAAATGCAAAAATTAGCCAGGTATGATGGTGGTACACCCTGCAATCCTAGCTACTCAGGAGGCTGAGGCAGGAGAATCACTTGAACTCAGAAAGCAGAGGCTGCTGTGAGCTGAGATTTTGAGATTTCACCACTGCACTCCAGCCTGGGTGATACAGCCAGACTCTGTCTCAAAAAGAAAGAAAAAGAAAGACAAGAAGAATAACACCTAAATACAGCCTCAGGGCTAGAAATGCGGAGACATCTTTGTTCTGTTTTGATTTACACATAGTATATTTCCTGCCTATAACAAAAAGGAAGAAAAAGTTATTTTAAAATTTTCCCATAAAATAAAAAAAAGAAAAAAAATTTTTCCCCCGAAATCTAACGCTTTTGGTGTCAGGAAAAGCTCCTGAGGAAGAATGTTTTTTGGTCACAGTCCCCCTGGGAAGTATCCTGTAATCACAGTGGGTGACTGAGGTCTGTTATAAAGATAAGAGACATTGCAGGAAAAGCTTCAAAAGGCCAGCACAGTGGCTCATGCCTGTAATCCCAGCACTTTTCAAGGCCAGGGCGGGCGGATCACGAGGTCAAGACCTTCCTGGCCAACATGGTGAAATCCTGTCTCTACTAAAAAAAAATAGAAAAATTAGCTGAGCGTGATGGCGTGCATCTGTAGTCCCAGCTACTCAGGAGGCTGAGGCAGGAGAATTGCTTGAACCCGGGAGGTGGTGGTTGCAGTGAGCTGAGATCACACCACTGCATTCCAGCCTGGGTGACACAGCAAGGGAAGGGGAAGGGGGAGGAGGAGGAAGAGGAGGAGGAATAGGAAAGAAGAAGAAAGAAGAAATACCCTTGGTATCGGTGAATGTGGCCTTATTTGGAAATAGGTCTTCGCAGGTGGAATTAAGTTAAACATCTCAAGATCACATCATCTTGGATCTTAAGGTAGACCGTAAATCTAACGACTGATGTCCTTATAAGACAAAGGAGAGGACCAGGTGCTCACACCTGTGATCCCAGCGATTTGGAAGGCTGAGGCAGGAGGACCACCGGAGACCAAGAGTTGGGTGCATGCTACCATCCCCCAATTTCAGGTATTTCTTCAAAGTAGTGTGAGAAGGAATTAATTCAGCCCACCTCTCATGAGATGAGTACCAGGACTTTGTAAGAAGATACTGTGCAATACGATCAATTTCAGGTGTGGCAATCTTTGAAAATCACAACCTGTCATTACTTTCTCACTCCCCAGCTTCCCTGTTGCTGTTTCCTGGGATCTGCTCCCAGGTCAACAACTTACCCCTGCAAATCTTTGTCTCAGGGTCTCTGCCTCTGGGGGGACCCAAGCTGAGATATCCCACAAAATCAATAGTGTGTTTATATAGCTGATATAGGTGTAGGTAAACATTTAGAAAAAGGTCTGTAAGGATACATTCCAAACAGACAGCAGTAGCTTCTGTAAGGAAGGAACTGGGTGGGGGTTGAGAGGGTTCCTGTATTATGCCGTTGTCTATATGGGTAAATTTGCTATAAAGAAATATTAAAGGGCCGGGTGTGGTGGCTCATGCCCATAATTCCAGTACTCTGGGAAGCCGAGGTGGGTGGATCATTTGAGGTCAGGAGTTTGAGACCAGCCTGACCAACATGGTGAAACCCCTACTCTACTAAAAATACAAAAAAAAATTAGCCAGGTGTGGTGGCACATGCCTGTAAGCCCTGCTACTCAGGAGGCTAAGACAGGGGAATTACTTGAATCCAGGGAGTAGAGGCTGCAGTGAGCTGAGATGGTGCCACTGAATTTCCAGCCTGGGCAACAGAGTGAGACTCCATCTCAAAAACAAAACAAAACACAACAAAACAATCAGATCTCCAAAGAACTCACAATTGTGTGGACAGCATCAAAGAGATGGTGCTAAGCCGTTCATGAGGATCCACCCCATGATCCAATGCCCTCCCACCAAGCCCCACCTCCAATATTGGGAATTACAGTTCCACATGAGATTTGGTGGGGACAGAGATCCGTTCATCCATAATGTATGGATTTTTTTTTTTTTTTTTTTTTTTTGCCCCAAGGTAGGAAAAATTTTCTGAATCCCCGTGGTGAGTGAAAGAGAGAGAGCCATCATCAGGAGGCCATCATGATGACTTGTGGAGACACTGGGCCGGAAGTAGTTGCGACCCTCTTAATACACAGGATGCAGGAAGAAAGGGCTGGGGGGCAGGCACTGGCAACCCCCCTCTAAACCCTCAGGCAGGAGCCACCAGCCCGTTTTACTGCTGAGCTTAGGGTGTGGGGTTGTTTAAGAGTCCAGGACTGGCCGGGTGCAGTGGCTGAAGCCTGTAATCCCAAGACTTTGGGAGGCCGAGGTGGGTGGATCACGAGGTCAAGAGATTGAGACCATCCTGGTCAACATGGTGAAACCCCATCTCTACTAAAAATACAAAAAACATTAGCTGGGCATGGTGGCGCGTGCCTGTAATCTCA
>NW_016107549.1:309681-311616 GCF_001604975.1 Cebus imitator
AAAAAAAAAAGAGAAAAGAAAAGAAAGGGAGGGAGGGAAGGAGGGAGGGAAACAGGGTCTCCCTTCGTTGTCCAGGCTGGAGTGCAGTGGTACAGTCAAATCTCACTGTAGCTCCTGGGCTCAAGTGATCCTTCCACCTCAGCCTCCCAAGTAACTAGGACTACAGGCACATACCACTGTGCCCTACTAACATATCTTTAAATTTTTTTGTAGAGATGACAGCTCATTATGTTGCTGAGGCTAGTCTTGAACTCCTGGCCTCCCTCAGTTCTCCCACCTCTGCCTCCCAAAACGCTGAGATTACAGGTGTGAGCCACAGTACCCTGCTTGGATTACATATAGTATTACACATAAAAGTGACTCACACGTGACCTGGCATATAAAAAAATAATATGGCCGGGGGCAGTGGCTCACGCCTGTAATTCCAGCATTTTGGGAGGCTAAGGTGGGTGGATCACTTGAGGTCAGGAGTTCGAGACCAGCCTGGCCAACATGGTGAAACCCTGTGTCTACTAAAAATACAAAACTTCACTGGCGTGCTGGTACACACCTGTAATCTCAGGAGGCTGAGGCAGGAGAATGGCTGAAACCCAGGAGGGGGAGGCTGCAGTGAGCCAAGACTGCATCACTGCACTCCAGCCTCGTTGGAACAAAACTCCATCTCAAAATAATAATAGTAATAAGGCTGGGTGTAGTGGCTCACACCTGTAATTCCAGTACTTTGGGAGGCCCAGGCAGGTGGATCACTCGAGGTCAGCAGTTCAAGACCAGCCTGGCCGACATGGTGAAACCCCATCTCTACTAAAAATACAAAAATTAGCTGGGCATACTGGTGCACACCTGTAATCCCAGCTACCCAGGAGGCTGAGGCAGAAGAATTGCTTGAGCCCATGAGGCGGAGGCTGCAGTGAGACAAGGTTGTGCCACTGCACTCCAGCCTGGGCAACAGAGACTCTATCTCAAGAAATAATAATAATAATAATTAATAATAATGATTGGTTGTGAGATCACCATATGCCAGAAGTTGCTTTAAGCAGTTTGCATGTTAATCCATTTTACGCCTCACAATAACACTACCAAGTAGAAACGATTACCTCGATTTTGTAAAAAGTGAAACAGGAAAAAAACCACTAGAGCAAAGCTGCCAGACCCTCAACCGTCTCTTCCTTGTGACTCCGAATGACATGCACCATTCCTGCCATCTATCACCCCCTCATGCCTCCTGTGGAAAAAATGAACAGATGAGAAAGGTTGGAGCTGGAGAAAGACCGAATTCCTCGTGTTCTGTGAACCTGGGACAGCTGCTATAACTCAGGGAGCAGGGGCTCTCCTCCCTCCATCCTTACCCACAGTCTGGGTTCCATCCAGACCCTCTCTCCAAAGCGGGGGTTTGGGACAAATCGGGTGAGGGAGGCATTTCCTTCCAGAGCAGAAGAAGGGGGTTCCTCCCTCGCCCCACTCCCGTTTCACTTTTAAGGGGGAAAAGCAGCTCCCCATACGGTGAGGCGATGAGGCGGACCAGCAGGTTCCTGGGGATCGCTGCAGCCCTGTTGCCATAGCAACCAAACTCACTCACAGCCTCTGTTACCAGAGTCAGCTGGGACCACAGCTTGGGCTGGAAAGGGATGAGGGAGTAGGAAAGAAACTTCAAGATCAAGCACTTGTCCTCACACGGAGCTGCCCATACCCCAGGGCCAGGGAAGGCTGGAGACCCTTGTCACCCCAGGGAAATGGGGGAGGACAGTCGTATCCCTGAGACCTCCCTCCTGAATCTAGGCAGCTGTTGGGAGTTTTTCCAACTTTGGAAGACAGTAGTACAACCTCGAAGGAGAGGAGGTGTCAGGATTCACAAAGCATATGGATCACACATGGCTCTAGGGGACATTTTCTTTGCTCTGTTTTATTTTTATTGTATATTTTATTATTATTATTATT
>NW_016107549.1:314002-318118 GCF_001604975.1 Cebus imitator
GCCGTCGTTATCCCAGATTTATGCGTGTATCCTTCTTCCTCCCCTCCCCACACGCTCCTCAGCTCCCCTGGCTGCAAACCCGCCTCCCCCGGAAACAGCCTCGGAGCCGCCTGCCGCCGGGCCATTAGCACGCAGGGAAGGGGGTGCGGAGGGAGGCGGCAGGCAGCAGGGAAGGGGAAGTGGGGAGCTGCAAGGATGGGAGTGAGGCAGCGAGATGGAAGAGAAGAGGGGAAGGAAACAGGGCCTGGAGGAGAGGAGGAGCCCCGGAGGGCTCGGGGTGGGGGGTCCCGGAGGACCTGGCCGCACACAGCGGCCCCCAGGGGCAGCCAAGGATCCCTGGGCCCTTTCGGGCCAATGCCACGGCTGAGAATTGGGGGGTGGGGGCCCCATCCGCCGGGTCTCTGTGGCTGGGTCGCAGCCCACGAGCTACTAGAGGGCCTCGCGCTGGACCCCCTGTCCCACTCTGGGCACCTGCGCCCCGCGCCCAGCGAGTTCCACCTCGGGGGGGGGCCCGGCGGGTCGCTGGGAGGGCGCCGGCTGCAGAGCTGGGAGCCCAAAGAGAAGAATCCATCATCCCCCACTTTTTCCTCTCGGCCCCCGGAGCTGGCCCCCTCCCTTCTTGCGCCCCTCGGGTTGGGGGCGCCGGAGAGCCCCCTCTATTTCGAGGGAAATCAATGCCGCATTAATGCAAGGTTTCCCGGCCGGGAGGGGGGATCGCTTCATAAAAGATGCATTGTTTCCATTGCCTGCACGCGGCTCCCTCCCCAGCATCCTGCAAGATGGCGGCGGCCCCAGGGAGGGAAGGGGAGGGGCTGGGGGGGAGCGCGGCCCCCTCTCCCCTGCTGGGGAATGAAGGAAGGAAGGGGAGAGAGGGAGAGAGCGAGGGAGGAGGGGGCTGGGAGGCTGGGAGAGCGTTGGGGAGGCGGGAGCCAGTCAGAGGGAGGAGGGCAGGCTGGGGAGGGGGAGAGGGGATGGCTGGGAACTCGGAGGACAGAGAAACGCAGCCCAAGGAGGTGGCACGCGGGAGGCGGGAGAGCAGGCCGGGGCGTTGGGAGTGGGGGGCGCTGGGGCCTGGAAGGAGGCAAAAGGGGAAGGAAAGGGGAGAAAAAGTCCGAGAGGGCAGCGTGGCCAGGAGAGGAGGGAAGACAACCCCCGCAGACTGCCCCTAGCCCCAGCGCCCCCTCCAGCGGGGCCCCTTGGTTCTCGCTCCTGCTCCCCTTCCGCCAAGGAGACGATCCAGGGAGCCCCCAGCCTCTGGCATGGAGGCGGCTGCACCCCACTGGCCTGCCTCCCTACCCTCCTTCCCGCCTTGGCACCACAGCTGGCAGGCTGAGAGGGATCAAGCCTCCTCCATCCCCCTCCCAAGTGATGGCCTCCAGAGTTGACCCCACAGAGCTCCTTGGGAAGAAACTGCCGTTTGGGTACCTCTGCCTCCATCCTACCTGCTGGGGACGGCTCCGGAAACCCGGCTGAGGTTCCAGAGAGGGAAACTGGGGCAGAGGACAGCCGAGAATGCAACACGGGTCTCCTTACCTGCCCAGCGCCCCACCCGCGGCCCCAGACCCACCTCAGCACCCCCCCACCGCCTTTTTCTCCATCATCCGCGGACAACCTCGAAGAGAGTTTCAAGGCCCCCACTTCCCAGCCTTCCTGCTTCGCCGTAGGGGAGCTCCCAAACGCCTGAAAATATCTTTAAATTAGGAAAAAGAGCTAAGCCGCCAGAGTCCTTTGGTCTATTAAAGGAAGAGCAGAGGCCACCGGCGCACCCCCCACCCCCAGCCCGGTTTTGCATTTGAAGCCCTGACCGCGGCTCTAGCGGGAACAATGACCGGGCCTGCCCCGCCGGCCCCAGCTGAATCCCTTTCAGGGCCCTGGGCCCCCTGCCAGGTGTGCCAAAATTAGGATGGCACCCCTCCTAGGCCCTTTTCATCCCCCGGGGGCTGCTGGGGCCTCAGAGGCGCTAATGAAGCGCCTCTTGCCGCCTTCCCTCTAGGAAGAGAGGGCCTGGGGGAGTGGGAGGCTGGGCCACGTTGGGGGCAGGCGCCTGGAAATCTGCCTTCCAAGAACCGCCCCAGGAACATGTTTTTGTGCGGTGGTCAACGGCAGCTCCCTCCCTCCCTGCTCCTCAGGGTCTTTCCCCAGGTCTGGTGACGTCCACCTCCTCCAGGCAGCCCTCCCAGCCTGCTGGCATTCGCTCCCTACTTTGTTTCCCTTGGGGGTTCGGCAGTGGGGTCAGGCTACTTGGGTTTAGATTGGAGCTCAGAGGACACACAGCTGTCCTAATTGCTTTCTGGCTGTGTGTCCTCTGACAGCTCAGTTAGTCACCCTGAGCCTCAGTTTTCCCGCTTGTCAAGGGAGAATTATATAAACCTATGTCATGAGACTGTTGTGAAGGAGTCGCTCTATGAATAATTGTGGAAGGAGGTCACACGTGCAAAGTAGGTGCAATAATCCCTAGACTTTTGCTTCAGCCACATGGCTCCCTCACTGCACCCCAGACACACACACTATGCACCCATTTCTGGGGCTTCCCACTGGCTGTTCTCTTTATTTTTTTATTTTTTAAACGGAGTCTTGCTCTATTGCCCAGTCTGGAGTACAGTGGCGCAGTCTCAGCTCACTGCAACCTCCGCCTCCCAGGTTCAAGTGATTCTCCTGCCTCAGCCTCCTGAGTAGCTGGGATTACAGGCGCAGGCCACCATGCCCAGCTAATTTTTGTGTCTTTAGTAGACACGGGGCTTCACCATGTTGGGAAGGCTGGTCTTGAACTCCTGATCTCAAGTGATCCACCCTCTTCGACCTCCAAAAGCCACTGCGCCCGGCCTGTTCTCTTTAATATTCTCATAGCTCTGCGCTCCCTTTATTCAGGCCTCTGCTCAAATGTCACCTCCTAAGAAGGGACTTCCCTGGCCACCTGTCAGCATCCCACCCATCAACTCATGATCTCTGGTGTTTGTTTTTTTCTTTCTTTGTTTTTTGAGATGGAGTTTCGCTCTTGTTGCCCAGACTGGAGTGCAATGGCACCATCTCGGCTCACTGCAGCCTTCACCTCCCAGATTCAAGCAATTCTCCTGCCTCAGCCTCCCGAGTAGCTGGGACTACAGGCACCCGCCACTGTACTCAGCTAATTTTTATATTTTTAGTAGAGATGGGGTTTCACCACCTCTACTAAATGCTGGTCTCGAACTCCTGACCTCAGGTGATCCACCCACCTCGGCCTCCCAAAGTGCTGGGATTACAGATGTGAGCCACTGCACCCAACTTTTTTTTCTTTTTTAAGTGGAGTCTCTCTCTGTCACCCAGGCTAGAGTACAGTGCAGCGATCTTGGTTCACTGCAACCTCTGCCTTCTGGGTTGAAGCAGTTCTCCCACCTCAGCCTCCCGAGTAGCTGGGATTACAGGCGTGAGCCAGCTTGCCGGGCCCAATGGTTCGTGTTGTTTACCATCATCTTACAGTCAGCTGACATGGTATTCCTTACCTGAACTCACAGTCTTAGGCTCTGGAATCCGAGGGCTTGGGTTCAAATTCCGACTTCACAGTAATTCCCTGTGTGACATTGGGCATGTTACTTAACTTCTTCGAACTTCAGTTTCTTCATTTATAAAGTGGGAATAGGAATAAAACCTACCTGGAGCCAGGCGCAGTGGCCAGAGTCTGTAATCCCAACCTCTCAACCACTCAGGAGCCCAAGGTAGGAGGATCGCTTTAGGCCAAGAGTTTGAGACCAGCCTGGGCAACATAATGAGACCCTGTCTCAAAAAAAAAAAAAAAAAAAGCCAGGAACAATGGCTTACACCTGTAGTCTCCAAAAAAAAAAACAACCCCACAGAAAGCGCCAGGCGTGGTGACTCATGCCTGTAATCCCAGAACTTTGGGAGGCCAAGACAGTGGATCACTTGAGGTCAGGAGTTCAAGAACAGCCTGGCCAACATGGTGAAACCCTGTCTCTACTAAAAATACAAAAATTTAGGCAGATGTGGTAGCAGGCGCCTATAATCCCAGCTACTTGGGAGGCTGAGGCAGAGAATTGCTTCAACCCAGGAGGCGGAGGTTGCAGTGAGTGGAGATCGCGCCTCTGCAGTCCAGCCTGGGCGACAGAGTGAGATCCTGTCTCC
>NW_016107549.1:319406-322172 GCF_001604975.1 Cebus imitator
TTTTTTTTGAGACAGAGTCTTGCACTGTCGCCCAGGCTGTGGTGCAGTGGCGCAATCACGGCTCACTACAATCTCCGCCTCCTGGGTTCAGGCGATTCTCCTGCCTCAGCCTCCCAAGTAGCTGGGACTACAAGCGTGTGCCACCACACCCAGCTAATTTTTTTGTATTTTTAGTAGATATGGGGTTTCACCATGTTGGCCAGGATGGTCTCAATCTTCTGATCTTGCGATCTGCCCATCTCGGCCTCCCAAAGTGCTGGGATTACAGGGGTGAGCCACCGAATCTGGCAGGCAATCAGCTTTTCTAATTATCTATTGGTCTGTAACAAATTGCTCCAACACAGCTGGGCACAGTGGCTCATGCCACTAGTCCCAGCATTTTGGGAGGCCAAGGCAGGAGTATCACTTGAGCCTAGGAGTTCAAGATCAGCCTGGCTAACATGGTGAAACCCTGTCTCTACTAAAAATACAAAAATTAGCTGGGTGTGGTGGTGGGTGCCTGTAATCCTAGCTACTCGGGAGGCTGAGGCAGGAGAATCTCTTGAACCTGGGTGGTGGAGGTTGCAGTGAGCCGAGATCGTGACATTGCACTCTAGCCTGGGTAACAAGAGCAAAACTCTTGTCTTAAAAAAAAAAAATTAAAATATTATCTGGGCATGGCGGTGCACACTTGTAGTTTCAGCTACTGGGGAGGCCGAGGCGGGAGGGTCACTTGAACCCGGGAGACAGAGGTTGCCGTGAGCTGAGATCAGGCCATTGCACTCCAGCTTGGGCAACAAGAGCAAAACTCTGTCTCAAAAACAAAAAAGACGGCAGGTGAAAAGGTGACTGCATGAGAGCAGAGAGCAGAACGGTGGTTACCAGGGCCTGGAGCTGAAGGACTGGGGAGACGTTAGTCAAAGGCTACACAGTTTCAGTTAGACAGTAGGAAGACAGTCAAGAGATGTCTTGTACAGTATGGTGACTGTCGCTAATAACAATGTATCATAGACTTGAAAATCACTGAGATTTTAAGTGTTCTCACCACACACAAAAATAAGCATGTGAGGTAATGTTTATGTTAATTCACTCCATTTAGCCATTCTGAAATGTATACGCATTTCACATCATGTCATATACCATAAATATGTACAATTTTAATTTGTCAATTAAATAAACTTTAGTCCAGTGCAGTGACCTACTTCTATAATCCCAGTACTTTGGGAGGGCAAGGCAGTCGGACTACTTGAGGTGAGAAGTTCAGAACCAGCCTGGCCAACATGGCAAAACCCCATCTCTACTAAAAATACAAAAACTAGCTGGGCGTGGTGGCTCATGTCTGTAGTCCCAGCTACTCAGGAGGCTGAGGCAGGAGACTCGCTTGAACTCGGGAGGTGGAGGTTGTAGTGAGCCAGGATCGCACCACCACATGATCAGCCTGGGTGAACAGAGTGAGACTCAGTCTCAAAACTAAACAAAAAATTAGCCAGTTGTAGTGGCATGCACCTGTAGTCCCAGCTACTTGGGAAACTGGGTGGAAGGATCACTTGAGCCCAGGAGTTTGATACTGCAGGGAGTTATTAATCACGTCACTGTACTCCAGCCTGGGCAGCAGAGTGAGACTCTAACTCTATTTTTATTATTATTATTTTTTTTTGAGACAGAGTCTAGCTGTCTCCAGACTGGAGTGTAATGGTGCAACCTTGGCTCCCTGCAACCTACACCTCCTGGGTTCAAGCGATTCTCTTGCCTCAGCCTCCCGAGTAGCTGGAATTGCAGGCATGCGCCACCACGCTCAGCTAATTTTTGTATTTTTAGTAGAGATGGGGTTTCACCACCTCTACTAAATGCTGGTCTCGAACTCCTGACCTCAGGTGATCCACCCACCTCGGCCTCCCAAAGTGCTGGGATTACAGATGTGAGCCACTGCACCCAACTTTTTTTTCTTTTTTAAGTGGAGTCTCTGTCACCCAGGCTAGAGTACAGTGCAGCGATCTTGGTTCACTGCAACCTCTGCCTTCTGGGTTGAAGCAGTTCTCCCACCTCAGCCTCCCGAGTAGCTGGGATTACAGGCGTGAGCCAGCTTGCCGGGCCCAATGGTTCGTGTTGTTTACCATCATCTTACAGTCAGCTGACATGGTATTCCTTACCTGAACTCACAGTCTTAGGCTCTGGAATCCGAGGGCTTGGGTTCAAATTCCGACTTCACAGTAATTCCCTGTGTGACATTGGGCATGTTACTTAACTTCTTCGAACTTCAGTTTCTTCATTTATAAAGTGGGAATAGGAATAAAACCTACCTGGAGCCAGGCGCAGTGGCCAGAGTCTGTAATCCCAACCTCTCAACCACTCAGGAGCCCAAGGTAGGAGGATCGCTTTAGGCCAAGAGTTTGAGACCAGCCTGGGCAACATAATGAGACCCTGTCTCAAAAAAAAAAAAAAAAAAAGCCAGGAACAATGGCTTACACCTGTAGTCTCCAAAAAAAAAAACAACCCCACAGAAAGCGCCAGGCGTGGTGACTCATGCCTGTAATCCCAGAACTTTGGGAGGCCAAGACAGTGGATCACTTGAGGTCAGGAGTTCAAGAACAGCCTGGCCAACATGGTGAAACCCTGTCTCTACTAAAAATACAAAAATTTAGGCAGATGTGGTAGCAGGCGCCTATAATCCCAGCTACTTGGGAGGCTGAGGCAGAGAATTGCTTCAACCCAGGAGGCGGAGGTTGCAGTGAGTGGAGATCGCGCCTCTGCAGTCCAGCCTGGGCGACAGAGTGAGATCCTGTCTCC
>NW_016107549.1:322762-327414 GCF_001604975.1 Cebus imitator
AGGTACACTTCTGAAGCATCCACCTGTATTCGTTTTTTAGTGCTGCTAAAAAACTACGTACCACAGACTTGGTGGCTAGAAGCAACATAAGTTTGCTACTCTCTTACAGTTCTGAGGGCTGGAAGTCCCACGTCAAGGTGTTGGCAGGGCTGGGCTCCCTTTGAAGGTTCTGGGGAGGAATCCTTCCTTGCCTGTCTCCTAGAGTTTGGTGGCTGCCTGCAATACTTGGTGTTCCTCAGCTCAAAGCTGCCTCACTCTGATTTCTGCCTCTTTGGTCTCTGTGTGACTGTGTCCTCGCTTCTTCTTGGGCAGAACTTCTGGCTGCCAGCAGGCACCAGAGCAAAGCCACCAAGTGACTCTGATGGATACTTGTCATTGGATTTAGGGTTCACTCTAGTCCAGTAAGACTTTTTTTTTTTTTTGAGATGGAGTCTCGCTCTGTCACCAGGCTGGAGTGCAGTGGTGCAATTTCAGCTCACTGCAACCTCCGCCTCCCAGGTTCAAGCAGTTCTCCTGCCTCAGCCTTCTGAGTAGCTGAGATTACAGGCACAGGCCACCACACCCGGCTAATTTTTGTATTTTTGGTAGAGATGGGGTTTCATCATGTTGGCCAGGCTGGTCTTGAACTCCTGACCTCAAGGGATCTATACACTTCAGCCTCCCAAAGTGCTGGGATTGCAGGTGTGAGCCACCATGCCTGGCCTTCTTTTCTTTATTGAGATGTGATCTTGCTCTGCGGCCCAGGCTGGAGTCCAATGCCATGATCATAGCTCCCTGCAGCCTTAAATTCTTAGGTCCATGTGATCCTCTTGCTTCAGCCTCCCTCTGGGACTACAAGGCATGTGCCATCACACCCACCTAATTTTTAAATTTTTTTTTAGAGTTGTTATTCTCACTATGTTCTCTGGGCTGGTCTCAAGTTCCTGGCCTCAAGCAATCCTCCTGCCTCAGCCTCTGCAAGTGCTGGGATTGTCCTTGTGAGCCACCATACCCAGCCCTGCCAAGATCCATTTTCCATTCCCATGACACTCCACACTCTCCTCAGAGTGGTTTCCATAATTGTAATTACCTAGTTTGGCGGAACAATGTCTTAATGTTGCTCTCTGTGCTTCTAGAAAGTCAGCCCATGGGGAGGTCAGGGCCTGGGGGACTTACGCATTTACATATCCACGCACCTAGTCAGGCATGGCACATAGTAGGTGCTTAATAAATGTTCCCAGGAGGTTTGCAAATGAATCCCTTTTGGCCAGGCACAGCGACTCACGCCTGAATCCCAGCACTTCGAGAGGCCAAGGTGGGTGGATCAATTGAGGTCGGGAGTTTGAGATCGGCCTGGCCAACATGGCAAAGTCCCATCCCTACTAAAAATACAAAAATTATCCGGGCGTGGTGGGAGCCACCTGTAATCCCAGCTGCTCGGGGGGCTGAGGCAGGAAAATCGCTTAAACCCGAGAGGCGGAGATTGCAGTGAGCCGAGATCACACTACTGCATTCCAGCCTGGGCAATAGAGGAAGACTTAGTCTCAAAAAAGAAAGAAAGAAAGAAAGAAAAGAAATCCCTTTCCCAGGCAAAGGGGAAAAGCCATGCACTGGTTCTCTGACCAGCAAGTCCCCAACTGGAGAGGTCACTTGGTGTCCCAGTGGAATATTCCAGAATCTTCTCTCAGGCAACGGGACACACACATACACACACACAATCACACACACACAAAATGAAACTCCCCTCCTCAATTTCTTCACGAACTATTTTTCCCCCCAGGCAGAAAATGAACCATTATTAAAACAACACGGCAACGGGCCGGGAAAACCCGTTTACAGCGATTTATATTGCGTCGCCGCGGCTGCCGAGAGGAAAGGGGAGGAGAAGCTGGGGGTTTAAGCACTGGGTGAAAAATCACATTCCATCAGAGGAAGAACAGATGGGTGGTTTTTTTCCTCCCCTTTCTCCCCCTTGCTTGGGCTCGGAGTCAGGAATCTATGTCAGCTGTGGGTTTGTTCTGGGTGTGATAGGGTGATTCTGGGGAAACGGAGGCCCAGCCAGGCTACTGGGTCCCAAGGGGGCAAGGGGTGGCTTGTGAGCCACTGAGGACCCCCGCTCCCCATCCTCCATCCTCCTGCCCACCTGCTCTGTCTCCTGGGCCTGTAGGCTGCCGGATCGGAACCCCACCCCCATCCTCCTCTTTAAATTTTACATTTTGTCATCACCCCCTGGAATTACCGTCTCCTTATTTCCTTCCTCCTTCACGCTCTTTTTCCTTGAAGGCAGGGCCATGTCTGTCCTTTCGCTGTTGCATCCTCAGCGCATAGAACACATAGCAGTGGCTCCCATATCTGCAGACAGCCACCAACCCTCTGCCACCGTCCCACCATCACAACTGCCGTCATGTCCTAACCTTACTAAGGACGCCTTCCCCCACTTCCCGCCGGGCTGTGGAGCGCGCTGGAAGACAGGGACTGTTTCATTTGTTTCCTTCATGGATGGATCCACGGTCCCTCCACCCCTCAAGAAAGCCGGATTCATAGCTTTCTGGGTTTGGGATTGGGGGATGGGGACAGGCAGGCATGACTGAGTCATTCAGCTGTTTCAAAGCCATCACTGACTTCTGCAAGATTGAAAAATGTTAGCGTGGCTCCAAAGGTCCTTTCCAACCTAGACCCAAACACCTGTTCAGTTTAAATCACCGCCCCCAGCCCCCACCCTCGCAAACATGTCGGCACCTGCCCCTGCCTGGGCACTACCTCGTCAAAACCCTGGCCCATGTGGTCCCCAACGCACCCATGATGCTTTGCATCGCCCTCACCACATGCCCCACCCCTCGGTGTCCACCCAGAGCTGAATCCAGCCCGCAGATGTAATTGATCTGGTCCGTGCGGGGTTTAAAAACATTTTGTAACGACTTGCTAGCCTTGAAATATAGGCTGTTTTGTTGTCGTTGTTGTTGTTTTTTAGATGGAGTCTAGCTCTGTCGCCCAGGCTGGAGTGCAGTGGCACGATCTCTGCTCACTGCGACCTCTGCCTCCCAGGTTCAAGCAGTTCTCCTGCCTCAGCCTCCCAAGTAGCTGGGATTACAGGTGAAGGCCACCATGCCCAGCTAATTTTCTTCTATTTTTAGGAGAGATGGGGTTTTATCACGTTGGTCAGGCTGGTCTCAAGCTCCTGACCACAAGTGATTCGCCTGCCTAGGCCTCCCAAAGTGCTGGGATTACAGGCCTGAGCCACCAGTGCCAAGCCTTGGGTAATATTTTTTTTTTTTAATAAAAATCTGGGTGCCTGGCTTCACATAAGACAAAACCTTGGCCGAGCAAGGTGGCTCACGCCTATAATCTCAGCACTTTGGGAGGCCTAGGCGGGCAGATGACCTGAGGTCAGGAATTCGAGACTAGACTGGCCAAGATGGCGAAACCCCATCTCCACTAAAAATACAAAAATTAGCCAGGAGTGGTAGCACATGTTTGTAATCCCAGCTATTCGGGAGACTGAGGCAGAGTAATTGCTTGAACCTGGGAAGCGGAGGTTGCAGTGAACTGAGACTGCGCCACTGCACTCCAACCTGGGCAACAGAGCGAGACTCCGTCTCAAAAAAAAAAAAAAAGGCCAGGCGCAGTGGCTCATGACTGTAATCCCAGCACTTTGGGAGGCCGAGGTGGGCGGATCACAAAGTCAGGAGTTTGAGACCAGCCTGACCAACATGCTGAAACCCCGTCTCTACTAAAAATACAAAAATGAGCTGGGTATAATGGCGCATGCCTGTAATCCCAGCTACTCAGGAGGCTGAGGCAGGAGAATTGCTTGAACTTGGGAGGCAGAGGTCGCAGTGAGCTGAGATTACGCCACTGCACTCCAGCCTGGGCGACAGAGTGAGACTCCATCTCAGAATAAAAAAAAAAATCAAATGAGTTCATGCTGTGTAAGGAAAGGCTTATCAAGTGCTGATAAATGTTACCCATTCTTATCATTATTCGCCACAGTCCCCAGCCCTCCTTACTGTCTCCCGGACACTAAAGTTCCATTGCTGGTGCAGTCAGTCTTTTTAACTTGGGTGTTTATATTACCTAGTGTCTGTCCCTTGTAGGTTTGTGGGCTGCTCCAAGCTCGGTTCTGAGTCATTGCCTCTGCTATAAAGAGTTTCCCCAGGCTAGATGTGGTGGTTCACACCTGTACTCTCAGCACTTTGGGAGGCCAAGACAGGAGGATCACTTGAAGCCAGGAGTTCAAGACCAGCCTGGGCAACATAGTGACACCCTATCTCTACAGAAAATAACTAAATAATTAGCCATGCATGTAGCATGTGCCTGTAGTCCCAGCTATTCGGGAGGCTGAGGCAGGAGGATCGTGTGAAACCAGGAGGTTGACTGCACCACTGCATTCTAGCCTGGGTGATGGAAAGAAGCCGTGTCTCAAAAAAAACAAAACAAACAAAAAAACAGTGGCTCACACCTGTAATCCCAGCACTTTGGGAGGTCAAGGCGGGCGAATCACGAGGTCAGGAAACCCCATCTCTACTAAAAATTAGCTGGGCATGGTGGTGGGTGCCTGTAATTCCAGCTATTCTGGAGGCTGAGGCAGGAGAATTGCTTGAACCCGGGAGGTTCAAGATCAGGCCACTGCACTCCAGCCTGGGTGACAGAGCAAAACTCTGTCTCAAAAAAAA
>NW_016107549.1:328607-330676 GCF_001604975.1 Cebus imitator
TAACAAGAGCGAAACTCCGTCCCAAAAAAAAAAAAAAAAAAAAAAAATAGTACTATTTGACCCAGCAATCCCATTACTGGATAAATACTCAAAGGAATAAAAATTGTGCTACTATAAAAACACAGGCACATATACGTTCATTGCAGCATTATTCACAATAGCAAATACCTGGAATCAGCTGAGGCGCCCATCAGTGGAGGACTGGATAAAGAAAATGTGGTACATATGGACCATGGAATACTATGCAGCCATTAAAAAAGAATGAGGCCGGGCATGGTGGCTCATGCCTGTAATCCTAGCACTTTGAAGGCCAAGGCAAGTGGATCGCTTGAGGCCAGGAGTTCAAGACCAGCCTGGCTAACATGGCAAACCCTGTCTCTACAAAAAAAAATCTGAAAATTAGCTGCGTGTGGTGGCAGGTGCCTGTGGTCCCAGCTATTCCAGAGGCTGAAGCAGGAGAATTACCTGAACCCGGGAGGCGGAGGTTGCAGTAAGCAGAGATGGCAACACTGCAATCCAGCCTGGGTGACAGAATGAAATTCTGTCTCAAAACAAACAAAAATGAATGAGATCATGTCCTTTGCAGCAACATGGATGGAACTGGAGGCCATTCTCCCAAGCCAGCTAGTGCAGGAAAAGAAAACCAAATACTGCATGTGTTCACTTGGAAGTGGTAGCTAAACACTGAGCAACACGGACACAAAGATGAGAACAACGGGCCGGGCGCGGTGGCTCAAGTCTAGAATCCCAGCACTTTGGGAGGCTGAGGCAGGTGGATCACTTGAAGTCAGGAGTTTGAGACCAGCCTGGCCAACATGGCAATACCCTGTCTCCACTAAAAATACAAAAACCAGCCGGGCCTGGTGGCACACGCCTGTAATCCCAACAATTTGGGAGGCCGAGGTGGGCTGATGGCTTGAACTCATGAGTTCGAGACCAGCCTGGACAACATGGCAAAACCCCATCTCTAGCAAAATTCAAATATTAGCTGGGCGTGGTGGTGCGCACCTGTAGTCCCAGATGCTCTTGGGGAGGCCGAGGTGGGAGGATGGCTTGAGCCCAGGAGGTGGAGGTTGCAGTGAGCTCAGATAGAACCACTGCACTCCAGCCTGGCTAGTAGCTGGGATTACAGGCACAAACCACCATGCCCGGCTAATTTTTGTATTTTTAGTAGAGACAGGGATTCACTATGTTGGCCAGGCTGGTCTCAAACTCCTGATATCCAGTGATCTGCCCGCCTTGGCCTCCCTAAGTGCTGGGATTACAGGCGTGAGCCACCACGTCTGGCCTCATTCAGTTTTCTGAAGCCAGTGCAGACTCAGATCCTGCACCCCCAGCTGTGCCCCAGATGCCCCAAATCCTCTTTCTTGCACCCATGGGAATGGTTTTCCTGCTAGGAGGGATGGGTAGATGCAAATGCCACCCTGTCTGCCCTCTGTTTCCAGGGAGGCAGAACCTATCTCTCTTCACACTGCAGAAGAACTCGGGTGAGCACCCCCACTTTCCCCGGAAGCTCGTAGAAAACACTTCATCACGCCACTGCCAGGATGTCACGCTGGGCCAGGCTGAGGAGTTGTCATTTCTCCCTCACCCGTCAGAACTCTGCACTTCCTTCAACAGTTCGCTGGCTGGCCTCCAACCCGTGGCTGATTTCTTTCCAGGGCTGACAGGTCGGGTTAAGAGGGAGCGCTCCCCTGAGCTGAGACACACTTTCTTTTGCCTCCAAGTTGCTTCATTCCTGCCACCCCCCACCCCTGCCCCGATTTCACCAAGGACGCCCACAACTCCACAAAATTGGATGGTGCAATATCCCCCATCCCCTTTCTCTCCCTCCATTCCCAAATGACCTCAGCCCTTCGGCCAAGTTGGCCCAGATGTGTTTGTTTAGCCTGTATGGGTTAACTCCTTCTTTTAAAAAAAAAAAAAAAATTCCTTTTTGGGATAAAATTTGCCGGTGGCGGCCGGGCGCGGTGGCTCAAGCCTGTAATCCCAGCACTTGGGAGGCCGAGGCGGGTGGATCACGAGGTCAAGAGATCGAGACCATCCTGGTCAACATGGTGAAACCCCGT
>NW_016107549.1:330831-339140 GCF_001604975.1 Cebus imitator
AAAAAAAAAAATTTGCCGGTGGCTCACGCCTGTAATCCCAGCTCTTTGGAAGGCCGAGGGGGGCGGATCACCTGAGGTTGGGAGTTCAAGACCAGCCTGACCAACACGGTGAAACCCCCGTCTCTACTAAAAATACAAAATTAGCCAGGCGTGGTGGCACGTGCTTGTAATCCGAGCTACTCGGTAGGCTGAGGCAGGAGAATTGCTCGAACCTGAGAGGTGGACGTTGTGGTGCACCAAGATTGCACCACTGTCCTCGAGCCTGAGCAACAAGAGTAAAACGCCGTCTCAAAAAAAAAAAAAAAATTCACCTAACATAACACTAACCATTTTATTTTATATTCTTTTTAGAGACAGAGTCTCTGTGCTTCCTTGGGCTGTAGTGCAGTGGTGTGGTCGTAGCTCACTACAACCTCAAACTCCTGGGCTCAAGTGGTCCTCCCACTTCAGCCTCCCAAGTAGCTGGGATTATAGGCGGGATCCATGTTACCCAGCTAATTAAAAAAAAAAAAAAATTGCCAGGTGCAGTGGCTCATGCCTGTAATACCAGCACTTTGGGAAGCTGAGGTGGGAGGATCACCTGAGGTCAGGATTTTGAGACCAGCCTGACCAGCATGGTGAAACCTACTAAAAATACAAAAATTAGCCAGGCGTGGTGGTGCGCGCCTGTAATCCCAGCTACTCGGGAGGCTGAGCCAGGAGAATCACTTGAACCCGGAGGTGGAGGTTGCAGTGAGCTGAGATCACACCACTGTACTCCAGCCTGGGCGACAGAGCAAGACTTGGTCTCAAAAAAAATTTTTTTAACTTTTTTGTAGAGCTGGGGTCTTACTACGATGCGTAGGCTTGTCTCAAACTCCTGGGCTCAAGCGATCCTCCTGCCTCTGCTTCTCAAAAAGTGTTAGGATTACGGGCATGAGCCACTGTGCCCAGCCAAGATTAATTGTACATTTTTTGTTTGTTTTTGTTTGGTTTTTGAGATGGAATCTTGCAGCAACACCCAGGCTGGAGTGCAATGGCGTGATCTCAGCTCACTGCAACCTCCACCTCCTGGGTTCAAGCGATTCTCCTGCCTCAGCCTGCTGAGTAACTAGGACTACAGGCATGGGCCACCATGCCCAGCTAATTTTTGTGTTATTAGTAGAGACAGGGTTTCACCACATTGGCCAGGCTAGTCTCGATTTCCTGACCTCTAGTGATCCACCCACCTCGGTCTCCCAAAGTGCTGAGATTACAGGCGTGAGCCTCTGCGTCCGGCCTTAATTGCACATTTTAAAGTGTACAGTTCACTGGACTTGTGTATACTCAAAGGGTTGTGCAGCTATCCCCTCTAATCGCAGAACATTTTCATCACCCCCAAAAGAAGCCCTATCCCTATCAGCAGTCAATCTCCACTCCCCATTCTCCAGCCCCTGGCAACCGTCAATCTGTTTCTGTCTCTATGGGTTTACCTGTCCTGGGCATTTCAAGTAAAGGAAGTCATACACTCTGTGACTCTCTGTGTCCGGCTCCTTTTATTTCTCCAAATGTTTTCAAGGGTCATCCATGTTGTAGGGTTAATGCCTTTATTGTGAAACACATAAATCTTAGAGGCACAGCTCCCTGGATTTTTGAGATACATTTCACCCTTGTCACTGCCACCTGGTTCAAGATGAAGAATATTTCCGGTCTTCCAGGAGGCACCCTGGGCTACCTTCCAGGAAGTGGTCTGCCTCAAAACATCAGTAAGCCAGGGCTTGCGCTCGCTCTGGCTCTCTCTCTCTCTCTCTTTTTTTGAGATGTAGTCTTGCTGTGTCACCCAGGCTGGAGTGCAGTGGCATGATCTTCGCTCATTGCAACCTCTGCCTCCTGGATTCAAGTGATTCTCCTGCCTCAGCCTCTGGAGTAGCTGGGACTATAAGCACACGCCACTATACCTGGCTAGGTTTTTTTTTTTTGGAGACAGGGTCTTGTTCTGTTGCCCAGGCTGGAGGGCAGTGGCTCAATCTCGGCTCACTGCAACCTCCATCTCCTGGGTTCAAGCAATTCTCCTGCCTCAGCCTCCTGAGTAGCTGGGATTACAGGTTTGCGCCATCACACCCAGCTAATTTTTGTATTTTTAGTAGAGACGGGGTTTCACCACGTTGGCCAGGCTGGTCTTGAACTCCTGATCTTAGGTGACCTGCTCGCCTCGGCCTCCCAAAGTGCTGGGATTACAGGCATGAGCCACCATGCCTGGTCCAGTGGCTCTCATCTGATGGTGATTATGCCTCTCACAACAGACATTTGTCACAACTGGGGGATGCTGCTGGTACATAATGGTTGGAGGCCAGGGATTCTGCTCAGCATGCTGCAGTGCACGGGACAGTCCCCACCGCGCAGAATCATCCAGCCACAAACATCAACGGTGCCGAAGTCAGGAAACCCTGGGCTCTCTTCATAGGTTACTTCTGCCTGGCCTTGAACGACACGGAGATGGAATCACTCGGGGTATTCTCTCTGTCTCGCTTCTACCAACATTATGTCTCTGGGATTCATCCATGCTGTGAATACATTAGTAGTTTATTCTTTTTCATTGCCGTGTTGTGTTCCGTTATATGAACGTCCCCCTATTTCTTTTCCACTTGCCAGTTGATTGTTAACTTAGGGGGTGTCTAGTGTCTGGCGATCATGAATGAAGCTACGAGGCACATCAATGGATGTGTCTTTAAGTGAACTTAAGCTCCCGTTCCCACTGGGAATCAACCCAGGAATGGAATTGCTGGGTTGCAGCAATTTAACTTTTGTAGATCCCCCCGGGATATTTAAAGTTCGGGGAATTTTACACAACAACCATGGTTCTGGCTTCTCTTGAAGAAGCTATTCTGGCAGCACTGAGCCTGAGTTCCCACGTGGTAGCCCACAGCTGGAGTGAGTGGTTGCAAATGGTTGCCCATAGAAAAACGGGGTGCAGCTTCAGCTACCCTGTCCTTCACCACCGCCCCACACCTGCCCAATTTCTGCATTTTCTTTCTTTTTTGGGGGGAGGGGCAGGGTCTCGCACTGTCGCCCAGGCTGGAGCGCAGTGGTGTGATCTTTGCTCACCTCAACCTCCACCTCTGGGTTCAAGTGATTCTCCTGCCTCTGCCTCCCGAGTAGCTGGGATTACAGGCGCCCACCACCACGCCTGGCTAATTGTTTGTACTTTTAGTAGAGACAGGGTTTCACCATATTGGTCAGGCTGGTCTCAATCTCCTGACCTTGTGATCCGCCTGCCTCGGCCTCCCAAAGTGCTGGGATTACAGGCGTGAGCCACCTCGCCCAGCCCAATTTCTGCATTGTCATTCCCTGCCCAGCATTTGGCTTTGTGTCCCCTGAAATGAGCTCATGCAAGGTTAGGAGTCGCCGTCTACCTTCCCGTGGCCATCACCTCTACCTCTCTAGGACCCACCTATAACCCCTCCCTCCTATTCCCAACCCCTTCCCAACCTACCTCCATTCCACAGAGCCTGAAAGCCCCCACCTCCACCTTGATCCCAAACACAGGATCCCATTAGACCCGGCAGGCATTGCTGCAGACCCCACCCCTCCCTATTACACTGCTGCAGCTTGGATCCTGCTGGCTTTTTTTTTTTTTTTTTAGATGGTTTTTTTTTTTTTTTTTTTTTTTCAGATGGAGTTTTACTTTTTTTGCACAGGCTGGAGTGCAGTGGCCCGATCTCGGCTCACCACAACCTCCTCCTCCCGGGTTCAAGCGATTCTTCTGCCTCAGGCTCCCAAATAGCTGGGATTACAGGCAGGCGCCACCATGCCCGGCTAATTTTGTATTTTTAGTAGAGACAGGTTTCTCCCTGTTAGTCAGGCTGGTCTCAAACTCCTGAACTCAGGTGATCCTCCCGCCTCGGCCTCCCAAAGTGCTGGGATTACAGGCATGAGCCACCACACCCGGCTGCCAGCTTTTTTCTTGGTAACGCCCTCAGAACCTCCCTATGAGTGGTCCTCTCTGCCTAGATCACTATGGGAGGGCTGCTGTCTAAAGCCAGCTGTCCCTGCCTCAGTTTACCTGTCACTTCCCCAGGGCAGGGCAGCCTTCTTTGAGCCTCCTGGCCAGTGCTGGGACTGGTTCTGTCTCATTCATTGCTGTTTTCCCACCACTCAATTTATTACACAATGAATCCTGGCCATGGGGCATGAAAGACAGAGAGGAGGAGAGTCAGTGCCAGGCTGAAGAAGCCACTTCCCGGCCACACGTTCGGCAGAAGCTAGCTGGGCCCCTCGGGTGAACTTGCCAGGCACAGCTCGCTCCTCAGTGGGGAAGTCCCTCCCCGTTGCTGTTCCCAGGGATCAGCGTCTGAGAAACCCCTCCTCCTCCCCAGACCATACTGGCTAAGTCCAAGTCCAGCAAAGCTTAGGGCTTCCTCTCTGGGATCTTCAACCCCAAAGGCCAATCCCACCCCTTCAGTCGGCCCGACCCTTTCCATGCATGGTCCAACTTTCCTCCAGTGGAGCCACCAGGGCAAGGCCTTCCCCTGCCGGACTTTCCCCGACTCTCCAGCCGCTCACCTATCTTCCCACGCATCGCTCAACCCTCCGCTCCTCACCCCCAAACTCTGGGCTGGCTCCACACCTCACACCTCCCAACCTCCCCACGCATTTTTCCCTTCCTTTCAGCAGCCCCGACCTCAAACAAGCTCAGCTCTCTCCCTTCACCCCACTTTGTCCCCTCACATCCCAACAGCCCCCAGCTCTGCGCTTTTCACCCCACTCCCTCCCCGGGCCGCCCCTCCCGCGCACCTGCGGCGAAGGGGCGGGGCCCCCTCACCTGGCGGCCCCAGAGCAGCGGGGAAGCGGCCCCTAGCGGCTGGGGAAGGAAGCGCAGCCCAGCCGGGCTCCCCCCTCCAGCTGGTGCCTAACTAGGAATCCGCCTCCACTTCAGCGCCCGCCTGCTGCTCCAGCTGGAACCGGCGGCTTCCTGGATCCTCGCTTTCCTCCACTCCCCCACTTTCTCCTGAGCGCCTACTATGTTCCAAGGTGGGTCCTAGGCTCCGGGTAGACAGCAGTGAACAAGAAACAAACATTCGTTGTCTGGGAGAGTTGGTATTCTAGTGAGGGAGATAGATAAATGAACGAAAACGAAAATAGGGCAGAATATGCTGTGGGGACCAGGAGTTCGAGACCAGCCCGGGCAACATAGTGAGACCCCCCCGCCATCTCTGAGGCTGGAGAGAGATAAAGGAGAGAAGGGATCAAGGAAGTGTGGAGGGTGGGGGTGTTTGTAGTTTTCTTTTTTCTTTTTCTTTTTTTTTTTTTTTTTTTTGAGACCGAGTCTCACTCTGTTGCCGAGGCTGGAGTGCAGAGGCCTGAGCATGGCTCACTGCAACCTCCACCTCCCAGGTTGAAGCGATTCTTGTGCCTCAGCCTCCTGAGTTGCTGGGATTACAGGTGTGCGCCACCACGCCCAGCTAATTTTTGTGTTTTGCATTTTCAATAGAGTGGTAAGGTGGTAACTTATGAGCAGAGTTCAAGGGGGGTACCGAGTAAGGGGTCCTGTGGACTCTGCCCCTAAGACTTGCCCCAAACCTAACGTTTTTCCCCTGGCATTCTGTTCTGGGCCTCCATCACCTGCCTCTCATCTGTATGGTAGTGCTGATCACCGCCCGAATCTCCTGGCCCCCTCTCCAATCACCTATATAATGTATTTATTTAATTAGAGACGCAACTGCTATGCTGCCCAGGCTTGTCTTGAAATCCTGGGCTCAAGTGATCCTCCCGCCTCGACCTCAAAAAGTGAAAAACTCTTTTTTTTCAATTTTTTTTTTTCAAGATAGGGGTCTCGCTCAGTCATCTAGGCTGGAGCACAGTGTTGCGATCATAGCTCATGGCAGCCTCTAACTCCCAGGCTCAAATGATCCTCCCACTTCAGCCTCCAAGGTAGCTGGGAATACAGGAGCACACCAGCGTTCCTAGCATCTTCTCTGTCTCTCTTCTTCCTTTCTTTCTTTCTCTTTCTTTCTTTCCTTCTTTCTTGGATGGTTTCTCACTCTATTGCCCAGGCTGGAGGGCAGTGGTGCAATCTCGACTCACTCTGCCCCTCGGTTCAAGTGATTCTCCTGCCTCAGCCTCCCTGAGTAGCTGGGACTACAGGCATATGTCATTATGCCCAGCTAATTTTATTTTTAGTAGAGATAGGGTTTCACTACGTTAGCCAGGCTGGTCTGAAACTCTTAGTCTCAAGTGGTCCGCCAGCCTCTGTCTCCCAAAGTGCTGGGATTACAGGGTGAGCCACCATGCCTGGCCCCTAGCATTTACTTGTTTATTTATTTTTGAGATGGAGTCTCACTCTTTCCCCCCAGATTGGAGTACAGTGGTACAATCTTGGCTCGCTGCAACCTCTGCTTCCCAGCTTCAAGCAATTCTCTCCTGTACTGGGATTACAGGCTCAGGCCATCGTCCGTGGCTAGTTTTTTTAGTTTTAGTGGAGATGGGGCTTCATCATCTTGTCCACGCTGGTCTCGAACTCCTGATCTTATGATCCATCTGCCTTAGCCTCCCAAAGTGCTGGGATTACAGGTGTGAGCCACCTTGCCCAGCCAGCATTTTTAATTGAGGTAAAATTCCCATAACAAAAAATTAACCACCAACCATTTGAAAGTAGATGATGTCATGTGACAGCACATTCATCATGTCTAATTCCAAGACATTTTTCATCATCCCCAAAAGACAAGTCATACCCGTTAGCAGTCACTCCCCATTCCCTGCTCCCCCTGCTCCAGGCAACCACTCATCTGCTTTCTGTCTCTATGGCTTTGACTGTTCTGGACATTTCATATAAATTTCACATAAAGGGAACATACAGTGGTACACTATGGGACCTTTCGTGCCTGGCTTCTTTTGAGCACTGTGTTTTCAAGGTTCATCCATGTTGTGGTATGTACCAGGACTTCTTTCCTTTTAATGGTTGAATAATATTCCATTGTGTGAATATACAACATTTTGTGTATCTCTTCATCTACTGATACACATTTGGGTTGTTTCCACTTTTTTTTTTTTTTTTTTTTTTTTTTTTTTTTTTTTTTTTTTTTTTTTTTTTTTTTTTTTTTTTTTTTTTTTTTTTTTGTTTTTTTTTTTTTTTTTTTTTTTTTGAGATAGGGTCTTGCCCTGTCACCCAGGCTGGAGTGCAGTGGTGCAATCATAGCTCACTGCAGCCTGAACCTCCCCCACAAGTGATTCTCCCTCAGCCTCCCATCCTGAGTAGCTGGGACTATAGGTGCAAGCCACCATGCCCAGCTAATGTTTGTATTTTTTGTAGAAACCATGTAGATCACACCACTGCACTCCACCCTGGGCGACACTCCAGCCTGGGTGACAGAGCAAGACCCCGTCTCAACAAAAATGTTGCCCAAGCTGGTCTTGAACTCCCAGACTCAAGCGAACCTCCCATCTTGGCCTCCCAAAGTGCTGGGATTACAGGCTTGAGCCACCGCGCCCTGCCTCATACAGTAATTCTGTGTTATACTTATTGAGGAAGCGCTACTATAATCTTTTATTTTTATTTATGTTTATTTTAACATTTTGTTTCAAAGACAGGGTCTCACTATGTTGCCTAGGCTGGAGCACAGTGGCTATTCCCAGATTTGATTCCACTACTGATCAACACAGGAGTTTTGACCTGCTCTGTTTCCAACCTGGGCCGTCTGACTCTTCCTTTGGCAACCTGATGGTCCCCTGCTCCCAGAGGGTGACTACATTCCCACCGATGGTCATTGCACACTACCACCCAGAAGTCCTATGTGCATGAATCCTCCCGCCTCAGCTGGGAGACAGGATCACACCACCAAGCCCAGCCCTAGAATCTTTTAAACATACAAATAAGATCATGCCACTCACTCCTGAAAGCCCTCTTGAGGTTCCTAGTATCACTGGGAATATAATCTAGACCCTCTCCCTGGCCTCCCAGCATGCTAGCCCTCATGCCTTTCAAATAGTCCTATCTGGCCAGGCACAGTGGCTCATGCCTGTGATGTCAGGATTTTGGGAGACCAAGGAGGGAGGATCACTTGAGCCTGGAGTCTGAGACGTACTTGGGCAACATAATGAAACCCTGTCTCTACAGAAATGAGTTGGGCATGATGGTGCACACCTGTAGTCCCAGTTACTCAGGAGACTGAGGCAGGAGAATTGCTTAAACGTGGGAGACGGAGGTTGCAGTGAGCTGAGATTGCATCACTGCGCTCCAGCCTGGATGACAGAGAAAAGAAAAAGACCACAGTTGGAATTATTCCCTGCTCCCACCCTATCCTCACAGCCCAATTCTGGGACCTAGCTCAGAACCTAACCATATATATATATAT
>NW_016107549.1:339335-357980 GCF_001604975.1 Cebus imitator
GCTGGAGTACAGTGGCACAATCTTGGCTGACTGCAGCCTCCACTTCCAGGTTAAAGCTATTCTCCTGCCCCAGCCTCCTGAGTAGCTGGGATTGCAGGCACGTGCCACCACACCCAGCTAATTTTTTGTAGTTTTAGTGGAGATGGGGTTTCACTGTGTTAGCCAGGATGGTCTCGAACTCCTGACCTCAGGTGATCCGCCCGCCTCGGCCTCCCAAAGTGCTGGGATTACAGGCATGAGCCACTGTGTCTGGCCCCCATCCTGTATCTTTTATTTATTTGTCTGATCTCCTGTGTTTTCCACAGTGAGAATGTTAGCCTCAGAGGACAGACACCTTGTTCACTGCTGAGTCCCCAGCACCTAGCCCAGTGAATGGCACACAGTAAGTGCTCAATAAATGTTTGTTGGCTGACTCAGTGCTCCCCACCTGCTTGCAAAGGCCACAGTTGGGGCCGGGCACAGTGGCTCATGCCTGTAATCCCAGCACTCTGGGAGGCTGAGGCAGGCGGATCATTTGAGGTCAAGAGTTCAAGACCAGCCTGGCCAACATGGTAAATAAAAATATAAATAAACAAACAAATAAATAAAAGAAGTTGCCGAAGATGGGGGTCCAGGGGGCCTCTCGAAAGGCCAGGGACACACACAACTCCACCCACACCTCGAGGCTTGGATGGGTCCATCCCCCACTCCCAGGCACCTTCTGACTTTCCAGGGCTTATTCCATCACAACGTCTGTGTCCATCTTCTCCATGATGAAGGCAGTGCCCGAGAACCTTCCTGTCTTGTTCTTTGTGCACTGGAAGCATATCCTCAGTGCACACTGCGTGTTTGAGGCGTAAATGGAAATGGAAATGAACAGCAGGGTCGTGCATCCTATAGCGAGGGGACTCTAGGAAAGGCCGGGCTGGGGGCACCTGATGGGCAGTGGATGTCTGGTGTTGCCCCGACCTGTCCAGGAGCCTGAGGCAGGGTACCGGGAAACGAGGGCGCTGGGCCTGAGGCAAAGGGAAGCTGAGCGCTGGGGCGAAGCAGAGCCTTCAGGACGCTGAGGCCGGGGTCCCAACCGAGGCAGTGGGCACAATACATGGAAGGCACAGAGGGGACAGACAGGGCACGGGTGAGCCCAACTGTGTCTGGCGCTGGGATGCTGGAGGTGCTAGGTGTACAGAATGTGAGGTCCCAGAGAAGCAGAAGGAGAAGATGGGGTGCCCTAGGCATGGGGCACCCTGGGCGGGCTCTCTAGCATCGGGTGCACAGAAGGTGGGGCGTCCAGGTGCAGAGTTCACAGAACGTGGGGTACTCAAGGCGCGTGGCAGGGTAGGTGTGGAGGTCCCGTGGGACGGAATGCTCTGTGCAGAGCATGGGGTGTCTCAGGCGCGGGGCTCCTGGGGATCCCAAGGTGCAAAGTGGGAGGCTGGAAGCGAGGAGCGCCCCGGGAGCGGGTACAGATCCGGGCAGAGCGGGGCACGCAGCGCGCAGGCGAGTCTGTGTGCGCGCGCGGACGCCTAGCTTCCCGGAGCCCAGTAGCTGGCGCGGCCTCCACTGCGACTGCGCAGCCGAAGGTCTGGGGGGCGCCGGGGCTCTTTACGAGCACCCCAGCCTCTCCGCAACCTTTGCCTTGTGAGCATGCCGCTCACAAGTCCAGGAGACACGGATCAGATGGAGGCTGGAGAACCGATCCCAGCTGGGACCAGGGGCGTTTAGAGGGTCTAGAAAGGGGCGGGGATGGGGTGCGGGGGTGGGGGTAGGGGTTCCGGCCGGGATTTTCCAAACTGAGCTGAGGGTGCTTTAAAGAACGTTGTTTTCCCTTATCTAATTAAAGGCCACTTCTCGAAGCCTCTGGAGAATGCAAGTTAGAGCTACCTCCTAGGTTCGCTCTGTAGGGGGAAGTGGGTGTGCTGCTCAGGGCTGGAGGGTGGGGTGCGGGCAGGAGGTCTGGGACCAGACAACAAGGAGGACCAGCTTTTCCTGAGCTCCAAGTTGTGTTCCCGTTTCGGTACTGCTGGCTTTATAGAAAGCTGGCTGCCTGGAGTGCCCAGCATCTGAAAGCCTTCAAGGGTCTTACTTGGTGCTGTCAATATCTCAAAGTGGAAAATTGACGCATAGAGAGATGGGATCCCCTCCTCCATACCCAGTAGATCTGCAGTCAGCCACAGATAGATGGGCTCCTTTTTGCACTCACCAACTCCTACGTTTTACCCCTTTGGTCTCCCAGATCCAGGTGTCCAGCCTGGCCACCCATATTCAAGGCTGGACAGCTCTGCAGCCGTGAAATCCTGGGCATGAAGGAGGAACGAGAGTGACCCATCCCTCCATTTTGAAGTTCTCTGGGTTCAGATTTGCCTAGATTCTGGCTTTCAAGAATCCTTTCGAAGTTCTGAAATGACAGCTGTCCAGAGAAGGCGGTGGAGGGTGACAGGCTGCCACAGCGGTAGCCCGTGGTCACCAGCCAGCCTGGAAGTCTGGTGTCCCTGCCGGTCGACCAGTTTAGCCACAGGGACATGCTTCTAGGAAGAGATTCTCAGAGGCCAAGTTCATTCCCGTGCAGATATTCAATTCATGCTCTCTTAGATGCCCCTTTTTTCCATCCAGATATGTCCCAAGTTTGGTTTATTTACCACTCCTACTCAGGAACCCTTTTCCGTTCCTCATTCATTCTGCAAAGCGCCTGGTGAGCACTCTCTTCCATGTACACGTAGGGAATGGGAGCTTCCCCCATCCCCATCCTCAGCTTATCCTCTTCCTCTAAAGCTCAGATCAGGATTTGTCTGCCCTGCTGCTAAGATTCAGCCCGACTTTGAACTTTGAGCTGACTGCTTTAACATTTAGGTCTCACTTGAATGGATCCCCTTCCCTGAGGATGCAAGCCTGGGTTTTGCTCCTCCCCAGCAGTCAGTCTTCCAGTTGCACCCATCTTTTATAAAATGGAGCCAGCACCCCCGCTTCAGGGGCTCCCCCACCTCCCGTTCCTTCCCTTCCAGGATTCTGCCCCCGACTTCCACTTCCCTCCAGCCTCCAACCTGCACTCAGTTGCCTGTTCTGCCGAAGTGCCTATTTTTGGCTTGGGGCCCGGTTTTATAGCCCCCGCTATAGGTCTTGGCAGTCATAGCTTTGGCTCTCCGGAGAGCCAAGGCGGGTCCAACAGCCTTCCCCACCCCAGGGAGAGGGTGCGGGGGCTCCCTCTGCAGCCTCAACCAGAAGCCTGCCCCTCGCCTCACTTGGTCTGATGCCTGGGAACCCCAGCCTGTTTCTTGCCCTACTTCTTAGAGTACACCCCCTACAATGGAGTTGTTAGGTGGTGAAAATCCAGACCGGGTTTTTACTCTTGCGGTGAACATAAAATTCCATTTTCTCCCCACACCCCTCTTCCAAAAGCAAGACTTTGAGGCGTTTATAGATACAAACCTTCCCCTAACGCTTCCCTCCGACCCTGCTGCCCGCTCAGCTCCAAACCCCTGTCCCGGTGGCCCGGGATCTTGTGCTGAGGGTCTCATCCCGTTCCGCTTGCTCCAGTCCTGGCTTTGCGTGCCGCCCTCGCCTTTTATTGTAGGTCTGGTCTCCCAGGGTAGCGGCCTCATCGCTTTCCCTTCGCTGCGCCCCTGGATCCAGAAACCGCTTTCACCTGCCTGCTCCGGTGCAGCCAGTGCGCCGAATCCCTTCATACCTGAGTCCAGTCCTCCTTTTGCCCCTCCCCCTTGCACGTCGCGGCCAGGAAGATGAGGGCAGTTGCCTCAGCCACTAAGCATCCCCCTTCCAGCCCCCGCCATGCGAGCCCAGGTCCCAGGAATTCCGGGCCGGGTCTTGCTTGTTTCCACTGCATTAGGCCTGACGCATTACTCCGTCTCCCGAGGAAGAATCCGGCCCGAAATTTGCGTGCCCCGGGTGCATTTGGCCGTGTCGCAGCTCCCCCCCACGCCCCCACACCGTTCCTCCCATCTTTGTCTAATCCAACCCGGGTTTTGCACAAGCCTTCCAGATCTCCCCATTTGCGTCCCCCTTCCCCGGGCTCGGCGCCTTTCCTTTTACTTCGCAGCTGGAAAATCCGCTCCGGGTTTTCCTTACGTCTGTCTCCCTTCCCCCACTCCCCGCTCCAACACGGGGCTCCGGCACGTCGCCTTCCCTCTCCCTGCATTTCCAGGGAAGAAGCGAGTGGAGGCAAAGGGAAGGAAAATCCAGCCCGGGTTTTCGGGCCGGCTCCTGGGGCGCTCAGGCAGGCTGCGGCGGCCAGTCCCGGGCGGCGACTCCGGGCCGGGTTTTGCGCGCGCCCGCCGCCCCCCTCCCGGAGCGGGTGCGCAGGGGAGCGGGGCGAGCAGGCGGCTTGTCATTGCTGGTGCCCGGCGCCGGCTCGGTCCGCGCGTCCTGCGGTGCCCACGGGCCCGGCCCAGCGCCCCCCCCTCCGGCCGCACCGGGGGCGCGACGCCGCGGCACCCGCCTCCAGCCGCGCCGCCCCCCTCAGCCAGCTCCGCGCCTCCCGCCCCCAACCCGAGCCCCCCGCGGCCACTGCGGGGAGCCCGAGCCGTCGGCGCGGGAGCTGTCGGCGCTGAGGCGCCCCCGCCCCGCCGTCTGCCGAGGAGGCCCCGGCGGATGGGGCCGCGCGGGCCCCGGAGTGGCACCGCCGGGCGGCGGGGGCCTGCAGGGGCGCCCTGCCTGCCCCATTAACCCCTCGTCCACCGCCGCCGTCGGAGGGGGCTGGGAAGTCGCCTGGGCCCACACGTGCCGCCTCCGTCGGGGCCGCGGAGCTGCGGGGGAGATGCGGGCCGCTGCCGGCGCCGCCTCGGGGCGCTCCGCCTCGCCCCAGCCCCCGGCTCTCTGACGCCGCCCCCGCCCCGCCGCCTCCACCGCCTCCCTCCCCGGGAGGGGCGCAGACCCGATCGCCCCCAGTCCCGAGCCTCCGCCGCCGCGAGGGGGCCGCCTTTGGATCGGTGTAATCTGCCTTTTTTTTTTTTTTTTTTTTTTTTTTTTTTTTTTTTTTCAATTTTTGGTCGGTGACGGCGGTGCTGGGCCTGGGGAAGGAAGGGACACGGAGGCCGCCCTCGCCCCGCCACCCCCTACCCTCTTCCCCCTTGCCCCGGCTCCGGGAGATGTGCCGGGCGGGGGGCCCGGGTTCGCGGAGCAGCAGGAGGGACACGCTGGGCCGACCCCAGAGCGGCGCTGGACAGGTGAGTGTCTGCGGGCCCAGGAAGAGGGGCGACGCCGCACCTGGGCCAGGTGTGCGGGGCGCGCGGAAGAGGGGAGGCGGGAAGGATGGGAGCCCGGGCCTGTCCTGGCCGCGAGGGGGGAGGGGACGCTGGAGGGGCGCGGGGCACCGCACCTGAGCGGGAGGGGCGTCGGGGGCGGCCCGCACCCCACCCCCACTTGCTAGGGGTCGGGGAGGGGTTGCCCCCACGGAGCGCCCAGGGCGCGGGGGTGCGGACTGGCGGCCGCAGGGTGCCTGGCTGGGGGAGGGGACCGCGAGTGTGCCCGCGCGTGGCTGCGTGTGCCCGCGCGCGCGCCAGCCTTTGTGGGGAAGCGGCGCGGCGGTGCTTGCGTGTCCCCGGTGCGTGTGCGCGCGGGTGCTTGGCGCCCTGTTTGTGTAGGTGTCTGGGTGTGAGCGGAGGGGGTGCGTGTGCGCGCCGCGCGCCGGCCCCGGGCCCCGGAGGAGCCTTGTCGAGGGCTGGCACCACAGGATGCTGGGCGAGGGGGTTGTTTTTCTCTGGGAGGCAGTGGCGCGGGGGATGGGGAGGGGTCTGTCTGGGTGTCGAGCCGGCCGCAGCCCGGGGGGCGACGCTGTCAGGAGGAGGGGGTGCAGCCGGGCAGCCTCTTCTCTCCGTGGTGCCGGGGAGAGCACGCGAGGCCGGCAGGTTTGATCCACCAGGATTATTCGTGCTTTGAGGACAGTTCCCCACCCCCACCCCAGGTGCGCATCGTATAGAGTTCCGAGGGTTCGGTTGTCATCCTCCCATCTGACGGTCCTGGGACACGAGTCAGGCCTGAAGTGGTGGGGTGGCGGGGTGTGCTGTATTTGCTCCAGCCCCGTCCAGAAAATGCCCTTCCAGGTATCTCTCACATGCATCCCGGCCACCATCTGAAGATGGCCCCCTGGCTGCATACACCCCTGTCCCTACACTTCCCGTCCGGGTCCTCACACTGCCCCATCCCTGGCAGCACCTGCCTGGTCCCTTTCCTCCTGTTTCAACCCCCCTCCACCCCCAGCCATGGCAGCTGTGTGGGTGTCCCTGGATCCCCCTTCCAGGCAGGGCCCCCCTTTCCTCCTGGCTTCCACAGGACCCAGAGCCTGGGTTTGCCTTCCCACCTTCCACATCCCGACATGTGTGCCTGGGGGCAGGAGGGGGAGGGGTTCAAAATGGCTGCCAAGATGGCTGTCTCGAGCTCGCTCGCTCGCGCGCTCTCTCCCTCTCTCTCTCTATCTCTCTCTCTCTCTCTCACACTTTCTCTTCCCCTCTCTCTGCTCCCCTGGCTTCCTTAGCCTGGTAGGGAGTCACCTCGGAGAGGAAGTTGGACCCAGTGGGGCACACCTGAGGGTAGATGTCTATGTCTTTTCTGGGCTGTTGACCTCTGAGATGTTTGGGGACAGGCCATTGGTTTCTGCTTCTATCTCTAGCACCCCAAGGGCTGGCATGAGTCTCACCTGACCTCAGACCCCACCTCTTCACCCTGGCTCACAGCCTGGAGGCTCCCTGCCCCCACCTGCTCTCCAGGGCCTGACCCCCTAAGTCGATCACCCCCAAGGAGGGTCCATACCCCTCATCCTCTTCTCCAATCTGTCCCACAGGCTGGGGGTGAGGGGGGTGGGGGTGGGTGTGTGCAGGCAACTCTGCGTGGGCCCCTGCCAGGCCACGGCTTTGGGGGACAGGTGACTTCTTCCTCCCTGCTCCCCTCCCACTAATGCCAAACTTATTATTTAAAAGTAGGATGAAAACAGGGAGAATAAGAGAAGGAATACAACCTTCATTATCATATCGAGAAAATTATCCTTGATTTTTCTAACTAGTAATTTGCCTGCCATGCCGTTCAGAACTGACTTGCCCATTAATTACAGAGATGAAAAATCATCTGGAATTTGGAAAAGGAAACTAATTCCATGGCTGGCGGTGATCGCCCCCGTGCACGGAGCCATATACGTGTGCACTCACATGTGGGTGCCAGCCCTCCCGCTGCTCTTGCCACCATTTTCCTCCCCAGCTTGGTGACCTCCCATGTGGCCGTGCTTTGTCCACCCTTTGTGTGTGTGGCACCTGCCCCAGGACAACCCCCCGCAGGCCCTCTCTTTCTCCAAGGGGCGCCCATCTCTATCCCCACTTCTAGGGGCTTGCATACCCTGAGTCCCCCACACTGATGCCTGCCCTTGGGGGTGAAGCTGGCACCCAGGGTTGGGGAGGATGGGGAACTGGCCACCAGCACACCTGGGCTGTGGGGCCTGCAGGGAGGAGGTGGGGGGGGACTGGAAGCCCAGCGTCTATTCCCAACCTGCCCAGGGGAGCTCTTTCTCCTGAGCAGCCTAGGAGGACCCTGTGGGCATGCTGGGGAGGGGCCTGCAGGCGCCTCGGCGGCTAGGGAGTGTGTTTGCATCTAGCGGTGTGGGCTCCTGGCTTGTGGCGTCTCCACCTGCAAGCGAGGCCGCATGAATGATGCGTGCGTCTCGGGGCATCTGCGTCCTCCCTGCCCTGCCAGGCTGGTGGCAGAGCATGTGTTCCTTCCGCCCCAGTGAAGGCATCTTGGTGGGCAGGGTGGCAGCGGGTGCCCTGAAGGGGAGCGGGAGGAGTGGGGGCAGTGCCGACCCTGCCGCAGCATCGGCTTTGCCCCCCACCCATCCTGCCTCCCCGGGAGACGTGTGGCCAAGGACACGCAAGGGTCTGGTTTCTGTGTGGGTTCCTCTCGTGGATCTGATTTCCAGATGCCAGACACTTCCCCTCCTCCAGCCCCTCCGTGGGGAGGCAAGGGGAGGGGTTCCAAGGCAGGGGTTCCCTGGTTCTGAAGCCCTGACCCCAGTGACCCTGGAGGTGCCCTGGAAAGACAGACAGCACCTCCCAGGCTGGGTGTGGGGCAGAGTACTTGCTGTTGGGCACGCCGATGGAAGGAGAGAGATGGGTCCTAGAGTGGGGTGGAGGCCAAGCACAGACGTGGGAGGGGGTCCTGGTGTCCCTGGAATCCAGGTGTCTGTCTGTCTGCACCTGTGTGTAGGTGTCCTCTGTGTGCGTGGCCTGGATGGTGATCTAGCCAATCGTGAGTGTAGCCACGTGTCCATCAGGCTCATCCAGTGTTCATAGGGGTCCCTCATGTGCTGGTGTTTGTGTTTTGCAGAGGGGGTGGTCGTGCTGTGGGGGCGGGGCTGCAAGGAGCAGCAGCTGTGTGTGCACACATGGGGCTGTCTGCATCTCGTGCGCACCTGCAGCTGCGTGCACGCATGGGGCTGTCTGCATCTCCTGTGCACCTGCAGTTGTGTGCATGCATGGGGCTGTCTGCATCTCGTGCACACCTGCAGTTGCATGCATGCATGGGGCTGTCTGCATCTCGTGCGCACCTGCAGCTGCGTGCACACATGGGGCTGTCTGCATCTCGTGCGCACCTGCAGTTGCGTGCTCAGGACTCCTTGGGAGCGAGGTGGGGTGCGCCTTGTCATGCAGTCTGCACACATTCGCCAAGCACTTTTGCTACCCAGTGCCGTGCCCGGCGCCATGGGGTGTGGCGGCCATGTCCTGTCTTTGTGGAGCTCACGGTCTAGCAACACATGTAGGGTTTCCATCAAAGCTCTCCTGTCAGCGGGGTGCGGTGGCTCACACCTGTAATCCCAGCACTTTGGGAGGCTGAGGCAGGTGAATCACCTGAGGTCAGGAGTTTGAGACCAGCCTGGCCAACATGGTGAAACCCCGTCTCTACTAAAAGTACAAAAATTAGCTGGGCGTGGTGATGGGCGCTGTAATCTCAGCTACTCAGGAGGCTGAGGCAGAAGGATCGCTTGAATTCAGGAGGCAGAGGTTGCAGTGAGCTGAGACGGCACTCCAGTCTGGGCGAGAGTGAGACTCAGTCTCAAAAAAAAAAAAAACCAAAACAAAAAAAACAAAACTCTCCTCTCATGGGAGTAGGGGAGAAGGCGTATGTCTCTGCTTCTAGGGCAGCCCCAGATGCTGACTGTAGTAGCACCCCGGGTTGGGCTGTCCTGGGGTCTGGTCCTTCATGGTCTTCCTGGGACACCTCCCCCATCCTGGTTGCTCCTCCAACTTGCTAAGCCTGATCCTACCCCAGGGCCTTGGCACTGGCTGTTGGTGCCACCTAGGACCCTCCCCCAGATGTTTGCAAGACTTTTGCTCCTCACCATCTTGAAATATCACCTCCCGAGTAACATTTACCACCATGCACCTTCTGCAAAATTGCAGCTTCCCACACCCCTCCTGAGGTTTAGTACAGCGGACGGCTCTTCACTAGGCTGTGATTTCCTGATATTCTGTGCTTGTTTGTTTACTGTCTTTGTCTGTGAGGAGGATCCGAGGGCTCGAGGATGTTGTGATTTGCTTTGTTTTGGGAATCCTAGGTGCCAGCAGTCATGGCTGGTCCACAGTGTGTGTTCAGAAGTCTTACCTGGCCCGGATGTGGTGGCTCACACCTGTAATCCCAGCATGCTGGGAGGCCAAGGTGGGAGGATCGCTTGAGGCCAAGAATTTGAGATTAGCCTGGCCAACATAGTCTCCAAAAACATTTTTAAAAAATAGTTAGGTGTCGGCCGGGCGCGGTGGCTCAAGCCTGTAATCCCAGCACTTTGGGAGGCCGAGGTGGGTGGATCACGAGGTCAAGAGATCGAGACCATCCTGGTCAACATGGTGAAACCCCGTCTCTACTAAAAATACAAAAAATTAGCTGGGCATGGTGGCGCGTGCCTGTAATCCCAGCGACTCAGGAAGCTGAGGCAGGAGAATTGCCTGAACCCAGGAGGCAGAGGTTGCGGTGAGCCGAGATCGCGCCATTGCACTCCAGCCTGGGTAACAAGAGCGAAACTCTGTCTCAAAAAAAAAAAAAAAAAAAATAGTTAGGTGTCATGATAAGCACCTGTAGTCTCAGCTCTTCAGGAGGCTCAGGGGGGAGGTTCGCTTGAGCCCAGAAGTTTGAGGCTGCAGTGAGCTAGGATTGCCTGAGTGCACTCCAGCCTGGGTGACAGAGCAGGATCCTGACTCTAAAGAAAAAAAAAAAAAAGCCCCTGCCTTTCCTGCCTCCTACTCCAAAATGTGGGGGAAGATAAAAATTCTATAAATAAGCCGGGCGCAGTGGCTTACGCCTGTAATCCCAACACTTTGGGAGGCTGAGGTGGGCGGATCACCTGAGGTCAGGAGTTCGAAACTAACCTGACCAACATGGAGAAACCCTGTCTCTTAAAAAAAAAAAAAAAAAAAAAAATTCAATTAATAGACGCCAAGGCCAGAAATAGCCTTGCTCCTGATCCCCAAAACTCAGAATAGCCAGTGCCCCTCCATCAGAAGCTAAAAATACCCTGCAGGTCACAAACAGCCAGGCCAGGAAGTCAGGTGGCTTCTCCTTCCTGTCCCCTGAGGAGGTGATGGGGCCGGGGCTGGCTTTCCCAGAAAGGGTTTCCCAGCCGATTTCCATAGTCCTGACTTTGGGGCTGCAGCATTCTCTCTGTAGTATCTGATGCTCAGGGTCCACCCTGGCCTCTGCCCGCTAAATGTCAGTGACACCCCACCTCCATAGTTGTAACACCTTGGAAAGTCTCCAGACATTACTAAACCTACTGGCATGGGGGGCAGAATTGTCCTGGGTTGGCAGGGATGGCTGCAGAGTAGAGGTTGCCAGCGGGGCAAGATGGCTCACGCTTGTAATCCCAGCACTTCGAGAGGCTGAGGCAGGAGGATGGCTTGAGTCCAGGGGTTCGAGACCAGCCTGGGCGACAAAGCGAGACCTCCATCTTTATAGAATAAAACATTAGCTGGGCATAGTGCCACATGCCTGTTGTCCCAGCTACTCGGGAGACTGAGGCAGGAGGATCACTTGAGCTTGGGAGGTCGAAGCTGCAGTGAGCTGTGATCGCGCCACGGCACTCCAGCCTGGGCAACAGAGTGAGACCCTGTCTCAACAAAATGTATATGTAAATAAAATAGAGAGTTGGCTGACTTTTCTGTAGAAAGCCAGATGGGAAGTACTGCAAGCCTTGTCGGCCATGGGCAGGTTCTGTGGCCTGTTTTCTCTTCTTTTCTCCCCAAACCTTTAAAAATGTAAACACCATTCTTAGCTCACCAGCTGTACAAAGGCAGGTGGCAACCAGACCATGGTTGGCCAACCCTTGCCCCACAATGCCCCCCAGTGGCCCCTGGGGGTGAAGGTTGGGCGACCCAGGGATTCAGCCCCTCCAGAGAAGGGTGGCCCCATTTGGGGAGCAGTTGTGTGCTTAAAGTGCAAGGCGAGTCCCGCACAGTCTGTTCCCAGCACCTCCCTGCTCTCACCTCCTCCCACTCTCCCCGCCACCTCCCCACCCGCTTCATACCAGCACGGTCCAGCCCCAGGGCCTTTGCATGGGCTGTGCCCCCTGCCTAGGACACTCTTCTACCTCCCCTGAACTGAACACCTGCATGCATGCTGCTCCCTCGAATTCACAGGGCTTTGCTGAAATGTCATCTTCTCCAGGGGAGATGGCCTTTCCTGATCATCCTTTTTAAAATTGTAACGGCCAAGCACAGTGGCTGATGCCTGTAATCCCAGCACTTTGGGAAACCAAGGCAGGTGGATCACCTGAGGTCAGAAGTTCAAGACCAGCCTGACCAATATGGTGAAACGCCATCTCTACTAAAAATGCAAAAATTAGCAGTGTGTGGTGGGTGCCTATAATCCCAGCTAATCAGGAGGCTGAGGCAGGAGAATCACTTGAATCCAGGAGGCAGAGGTTGCAGTGAGCCCAGATCACGCCAATGTACTCCAGCCTGGGTGACAGAACAAGACACTATCTCAAATAAATAAATGAGATAAAATAACATTGCAATGGCGGGGTGCAATGGCTCATGCCTGTAATTCCAGAACTTTGGGAGGATGAAGTGGGAGGATCACTTGAGGCCAGAGGTTTGAGACCAGCCTGGGCAACATGACGAGGCCCCCATATCTACAAAAAAATGAAAAATTAGCCAGGTGTGGTGACACGTGCCCTGTGGTCCCAGCTACGTGGGAGGCCGAGGCAGGAGGATACCTTGAGCTCAGGAATCAGAGGCTGCAGTGAGCTATGATCGAGCCACTGCACTCCACCCTGGGCAACAGAGTGAGACCCTATCTTTAAAAATACGATAAAAAAACAGCACTTCCAAACCCACACAAACTCACAGCCACTTTTCCTGGCTTTATCTTCTTCCACAACACTGGTATGCTATAGAATCGACTTTTTTGTACCCAGCCCCTCAGTGTCTGGCACATAAAGATGCTCTAAAAAAGATGTGTGGAATTGCCGAAAATTATTTCTAAGCCCCACAGCAACCCTGGGAGGCTCTCATTCCCCAGCTTCCCCGTGGAGAGACAGAACTGAGAGGAGTGACGTGGGTGTCCTGTCGTGCTGAGATGGCGCACAGCCGGGATTTGAACCTTCGACTAAAGGGCGCTGTGTCTGGGGCCTCTTTGCTCCTGCCCGGCTAGGCACCATGCCCTCCTCTCCTGGTCTGTGAAGTCCCCACCCTGCCCTTCACTGCCAGGATCTGATGGGGCAGGGGGGTCCTGCCTCTGTGCCCTCTGCTCAGGCCCTAGCTTCTAGAACTCTTCAGCTCTGCTCTGCCCTGTTGAGCTCAGAGTGCAAAGCTTGGGGCTGGACAGTGGACACTTTGGAGTGGAAACAGACCACAGGCCACTGGGGTACAGACCTGCCAAGATGGTGAGCGCGGCAGAGGTGCAAGTCAGGGAAGGCTTCCCCGAGGAGGGGGCTTCCCAGCTGCAACCTGGAAGGGGGGGAGAGGCACAGTGGAGGGGGAAGGAGCATCTGTGAGAGAGAGGGGCTGCCCTGAGGTCAGAGAGATGGTAGTGGCTCAAAGGGGAGGAAGGAGAGATGTTTCACAGCTGCACAAGGAGAGAGGCTGGAGGCTGGAGGCTGGTGGCTGGCCTTGTGGCCGTGAGTCTGTGTTTGGTTTGTCCTTGGGTTCGCCAGGGCCTGTGGCGGGGGTGGGGGTGGGGTAGGAGGTTTGGGTCAGGATCCAGATGGCAGGTGAGAATGTTTAGCGTGAGCTCCCTCTAGCTGCTGCATGGGAGAGAACCACAGCGGGCGGGAAGGGAGGCCCGGAGGCCAGGAGGCAACCAGCAAGGTGGGGGCTGGAAGCAGCCAGCTCTGGCGGAAGCTTCAGGTTTCTGGCTTTGACTGCCCTGTAGACAAAAGGCAAGGGGCAGGTGGGGCAGGGAGTGCGCTCGACTCGCAGCAACCCTCCCCACACGCAGTCTGATCGCTGCCTCTGTGGCCAGAGGACGCCTGTGAATGCCGTGCCGGATCCCATCCCCCCTCTGTTTAGGATTCCCCCACGGCTCCCACCTCTTTAGAAAGCTGAAGTTGCCCGTTGTGGTGGCTCACACCTAATCCCAGCACTTTGGGAGGCAGATCACGAGGTCAGGAGTTCCAGGCCAGCCTGGCCAATATGGTGAAACCCCCGTCTCTACTAAAAAAATACAAAAATTAGCCAGGTGTGGTGGCACATGCCTGTAATCCCAGCTACTTGGGAGGCTGAGGCAGGAGAATCACTTGAACCCAGTAGGTTGCAGTGAGCCAAGAATGTGCCACTGCACTCCAGCCTGGGCGATAGTGAGACTCCATCTCAAAAAAAAAAGGAAGAAAAGAAAGCCGAAGTCCTCCCTGAGGTCCACAAGGCCCTTCATGACCCACCCTGTGGCCCCTCCCCAGCCGCCCTCACCTCCTTCCACTCTTCCCTTGCTGGCAGGGCTCCAGCCATGTCTCAGCACATTCCTACCCCAGGACCTTTGCACATGCCGTTCGTTCTGCCCACAGTGCTCTTTCCCTGGGTACCTGGATGGCTCACCTTCTCAAGACCCCTGCTGAAATGTCACTTCCTAGGGGAGGCATTTCCTGGCCGCCCTGTCTGTAGTTGCACCCACACATACACCCCTCTCAGGCACACCTTCCTCCATTGCATTTGTGGCCAGTTGGGAGCTCGGAACCATCCACTGAATGGAGGACCTGCTTTTTGGGGCTATTTCATCTTCATTCATTAAACAAATGAACAAGCATTTACTCCCTGCCCAGGGCTGGGCACACGACAAGAGCCAGCCCAACCCACAGTGGTACTTTTCCCCGGAGTCCCCCGATGGTGGGGAAGAGACGTTTAATAGCTGAATCCGAGTCCAATTAGGGGAGCGAAACATGGAGGCCCTGTGTGCTGTGAGAGCGGGTGTGAGATCCGACACTGTACTCAGGGAAGAGCCCTTTGGAGGCAGAGCAGAGTAAGAATCGTGTGTGTGAGAGACAGACAGGCGCTGAATAGAGGTGATGGGGAGGCGGGAGGACAACAGGGCCTGAGATGCCATGTGGGAGCGTCACGAGCAATAGGGAGCCATGGAGGGTTGTAGGCAGGGAGGGGTGTAATTGGATTTTCATTTTGCAGAGATTGTTCTGGCCTCAGGTAGAGATTGGAGGGGACAGAGGTGGCAGATAGATGGGACATGAGGGAGAAGACATCTGGCGTCAGGGGATTATTTGAACGACCCCCGCCGCTCTGCAGTCCAGTGCTGCTTGGTGGCCGGGGTGACCTTTATTTTATTTTAATTTTGTTTAGAGATGGAGTCTTGTTTGTCACCCAGGCTGGAGTGCTGTGGAGTGATTGCAGCTCACTGTAGCCTTGACCTCCTGGGCTCAAATGATCCTGCCGCCTCAGCCTCCCGATTAGCTAGGACCACAGGCTTGTGCCACCATGTGCGGCTAATTTTTAAATCTTTGTAGAGACAGGATCTCACTGTGTTGCCCAGGCTGGTCTCCAACTCCTGGCGTCAAGCAGTCCTCCTGCCTTGGCCTCCCAAAGTGCTAGAATTACAGGTATGAGCCACTGCGCCCAGCTCCAGGATGACCTTTTAAAGGTTCTTCATTGAACAATTATATTTCAGCTTCCTGCTGGGGCCAGGCGCTGTGCTGAGTGCAGTATGTAAACCCCACCCTGCAGAGCCAGCATCGGGAACCATGCTAGTGTCAGAGAGTTAATAAGCAACTAAATTAAAATACATGGCGTGCTGGTGATGGGTATCACGGAGAAATCAAGCCGGGACAAGGTACAGGAGTGCTGGGGCTGACAGGACCTTCCTGGGCTGGTGATGTTTGAGGAAAGACTGAAAGGAAGATGCAGGAGGAGCTGCGAGGGGATCTGGGGAAGAGAGAAACGGCCCGTGCAAAGGCCCTGAGGCAGGACAGCAGCTGGTATTCCCCATTTTTGAGATGGGGTCTTGCTCTGTTGCCCAGGCTGGAGTGCAGTGGCATAATCTCAGCTCACTGCACTGCAACCTGCACTTCCCAGGCCCAAGAGATTTTCCTACCTAAGCCTCCCAAGGAGCTGGGACCACCGGTATGTGCCACCATGCCCGGCTAACTTTTTGTATTTTTCGTAGGGACAGGGTTTCACCCTGTTGCCCAGGCTGGTCTGGAACTTCCAAGCTCAAGCAGTCAGCCCGCTTCAGCCTCCCAAAGTGCTGGGATTACAGGTGTGAGGTGTGAGCCACTGCACCCACCCATCCCAGATTTGAGAGGTCATCAGGCTTCTCCAAGGAGCCTTTGTACGATGGACTGTGGCTTTGGCTTGAATGAAGTGGGAGCCATGGAGGGTTCTGAGCAGAGGAAGGGAAGTGGCTGGTTTAGAGGCTCACAAGCGCCCTCTGGCGGCCATGGGGGAAACGTACTGTAGACAGCGAGGTGGGGAAGTGGGGTCCAGCCCAGAGCTGACGGGGCTGGACCAGAGAGAAGCTGAGAGGTGAGCTGTCCCTGAAGGAGTAGCCCAGGACCTGCCAGGGCTGGATGTGCTATGAGGGAAGGGGGATCCAGGGTGACTGTCCGGTTCTTGAGTACCTGGAGGGACTGGGCTGCCATCTGCTGAGCTGGGGGATGGGGCGGGGGCCGAAGATGCGGTGAGAACCCTGCCCTGCCCGAGGACCATGTACCCGGGCCCTCTCTGGGCACACCCTCTGTCTCTGCGAGGTAGGTCTGTTAGCCCTTGAATAGCAATGGGGAAATGGGTTCAGAGAGGCCAAGTGCCTGTTCTGAAGCTACACAGCAGATTGAAACCCAGGAGCTTTGACTCCCAGCTTACCACTCCTTCATAGTTACCCCGGGGCCTGCCGCTTCCCTAGGGACCTGTTGGATGCCCAAGGGCTTCCTGGAGGAGACAGGCTCATGGGCAGCTGGGTTTGGGATGTAGGCCAGAGGTGGGAGATGTAGCCAGAGGGTCAGGTGTGGAGGGGCTGGCTGCTGCCATGAAGGGAGGAGACCAGGAGGGGGGCCCAGATCCCAGATCCCCACCTTGGTTCCCCACCCCCTCTCACCCAAGGCACTCAGACTCCCACCCACTCAAGCACGCAGAGTTGCCATGGCAACCGCAGGCTAGGGCAGGCTAGAGGCGCCCCCTCTCCTCCAGCAGCCGCCTCTCCTCCTGTTGCCCTCCCCACTCCCATCCCAGGGCACCTGAGGACAGAGCCTGGGCCTCAGTGGCCCACCCTGCCGCACCCACCCGTGACTTGAGACAGACGTAGGGCTCAGATGCAAACATCCAGGCAGGTGTGCAGCCCCATTTCCCATGGGTGAAATAGGGTCACCTACGGCTGGGTGCAATGGATTACTGGGTGCACCTGTAGTTCCGGCACTTCGGGAGGCTGAGGCGGGAGGATTGCTTGAGCCAAGGAATTCAAGACTAGCCCGGGCAACATGGTGAAACCTCATTTCTACAAAAAATACAAAAATTAGCCAGGCGTTGCGTGTGCCTGTAGTCCCAGCTACTCGGGAGGCTAAGGTGGGAGGATCACTTGAGCCTGGGAGGTGGAGCTACAGTGAGCCGAGTGTGCACCATTGCACTCCAGCCTGACTGACAGAGCAAGACTCTGTCTCCAAAAAAAAAAAGGAGGTTGGTTGCAGTGGCTCACGCCTGTAATCCCATTACTTTTGGAGGCCAAGGCGGGTGGCTCACCTAAAGTCAGGAGTTTGAGACCAGCCTGACCAACATGGAGAACCCTGTTTCTACTAAAAATACAAAATTAGCCGGGCATTGTGGCGCATGCCTGTAATCCCAGCTACTCTGGAAGCTGAGGCGGGAGAATTGCTTGAGCCTGGGAGGGAGAGGTTGTAGTGAGCCAAGATTTCACCATTGCATTGCAGCCCAGGTAATAAGGGCGAAACTCCATCTCAAGAAAAAAAAAAAGAGAGCGACAAGAAAGAAAAAAGAAAGGCAGACAAATAGGGTGACCTGAGACTACTGAGAGGTGCCAGGTGGGGACAGACACAGGTGTGGGCTCACCTGGCCTCAGGTCCAGAACCGCCAGGTGTGACAGCTCTGAGGATGCATAGTCACTCAGATGTGGTGTGGGCCCAGAAGTGGGGGCACTTATGGCCTCCAGGGTCCCCCCACAGCCCACCAAGCCCCACCTGGGGGGCCTGCCTGCCTGGGTTCAAGCCTCCTGACCAGTTGAGTGTCCCTGGGTATGTCTCTTCAATGATGGGACCTCTCTTCCCTCCTCTGTGAAGTGTGGGTACAAGCATCCCACACTTCAAGGGTACAATAACCCCTTCCCTAAATGGTTATTGGGATTACATGAGCTACACATGGAAGGTGCTCAGGCTGGACATGGAGGTGTCAGCCATTGTCCCTGGCATCTCAGGTGGCTCCTCGATGGGGAACCCAGCTAGACGTCCACCCTGTCAGTTGCTGTTTGCTGTAGATGGCTTCCCTAAAGTTTGGTGGCTCAGGGCCCCGCCCCCATCTCTGCTTCCCTCCTCGCCCCGTGTCCTGACTCCCTATGTGAATTTCCTAGGCTCCTGTAACAGATCACCACAAACGGGACAGCTTTAGCAATAGCGACTCTATGGATTTATTTATTTATGTTTCAGAGATGAGATCTTGCTGTGTTGCCCAGGCTGAAGCACAGTGGTATGATCGCAGGTCACTGTAGCCTCAACCTTCTGGGCTCAAGTGATCCTCCCACCTCAGCCTCCCGAGCAGCTGAGACTACAGGTGCACGCCACCATGCCCGGCTACTTTTTTATATTTGTTTATACAGATGGCGTCTCACGGTGTTACCCAGGCTGGTCTCAAACTCTTGGGCTCAAGCAGTTCTCCTGCCTTGGCCTCCCAAAATGCTGGGATGCCAGGCGTGAGTCACTGCAGTCAGCAGCAGAAACGTGCCACCTCCCAGCCCTGGAGGTTAGAAGTCCACCATGAGGGTGTCATCAGGGTTGGTCCCTTCTGGGAGCCTTCAGGGAGAATCTGTCCCAGGCCTGTCTCCTGGCTTCTTCTGGTCGTTACTGGCAGTCTTCCCTGGCTTCTAGAAGCATCTCTCTGATCTCTGCCTTCATGGTCACATGGTCCTTCTTCTGTGCATGTCTGTGTCCAAGTTTCCCTTTGTTTTTTTTTTTTTTTTTTTTGAGACGGAGTTTCGCTCATGTTACCCAGGCTGGAGTGCAATGGCGTGATCTCGGCTCAC